>NW_012115488.1:6668106-6699349 GCF_000951035.1 Colobus angolensis palliatus | reverse complement strand
TTGGCTGGATATGAAATTGTGGGTTGAAAATTCTTTTCTTTAAGCATGTTGAATATTGGCCCCCACTCTCTTCTGGCTTGTAGAGTTTCTGCCAAGAGATCTGCTGTTAGTCTGATGGGCTTCTCTTTGTGGGTAACCTGACCTTTCTCTCTGGCTGCCCTTAACATTTTTTCCTTCATTTCAACTTTGGTGAATCTGACAATTATGTGTCTTGTAGCTGCTCTTCTCGAGGAGTATCTTTGTGGCATTCTCTGTATTTCCTCAATTTGAATGTTGGCCTGCCTTGTTAGGTTGGGGAAGTTCTCCTGGATTATATCCTGAAGGGTGTTTTCCAACTTGGTTCCATTTTCCCCGTCACTTTCAGATACACCAATCAGATGTAGATTTGGTCTTTTCACATAATCCCATATTTCTTTGAGGCTTTGCTCATTTCTGTTTTCTCTTTTTTCTCTACACTTCTCTTCTCTCTTCATTTCATCCATTCAATCTTCAATCACTGTTACTCTTTCTTCCAGTTGATTGAGTCAGTTACTGAAGCTTGTGCATTTGTCACGTAGTTCTCATGTCATGGTTTTCATCTCTATCAGTTCGTTTATGGTTTTCTCTGCATTGATTATTCTAGTTATCCATTCTTCCATTCTTTATTCAAGGTTTTTAGTTACTTTGCACTGGGTATGTAGTTCCTCCTTTAGCTCTGAGAAGTTTGATTGACTGAAGCCTTCTTCTCTCAACTCGTCAAAGTCATTCTCTGTCCAACTTTGTTCCACTGCTGACGATGAGCTGCATTCCTTTGGAGGGGGAGATGCGCTCTGATTTTTTGAATTTCCAGCTTTTCTGCACTACTTTTTCCCCATCTTTGTGGTTTTACCTGCCTTTGGTCTTTGATGATGGTGATGTACTCATGGGGTTTTGGTGTGGGTGTCCTTTCTGTTTGTTAGTTTTCCTTCTAACAGTCAGGACCCTCAGCTGCAGGTCTGTTGGAGTTTGCTTGAAGTCTACTCCAGACGCTGTTTTCCTGGGTATCAGCAGCAGAGGCTGCAGAAGATAGAATATTGCTGAACAGCGAGTGTTGCTGTCTGATTCTTGCTCTGGAAGCTTTGTCTCTAAGGTGTACCCAGCCATGTGAGGTGTGAGGTGTCAGTCTGTACCCAGTGGGGGATGTCTCTCAGTTATGCTACTCAGGGGTCAGGGACCCACTTGAGCAGGCAGTCTGTGCGTTCTCAGATCCAACCTCCATGCTGGGAGAACCACTGCTCTCTTCAAAGCTGTCAGACAGGGACATTTACATCTGCAGAGGTTTCTACTGCTTTTTGTTTAGCAATGCCCTGTCCCCAGAGGTGGAGTCTACAGAGATAGGCAGTCCTGCTTGAACTGCGATGGGCTCCACCCAATTCCAGCTTCCCAGCGGCTTTGTTTACCTACTTAAACCTCAGCAATGGCAGGTGCCCCTCCCCCAGCCTCACTGCTGCCTTGCAGTTAGATCTCAGACTGCTGTGCTAGCAATGAGGGAGGCTCCGTGGGTGTTGGGTCCTCCAGGCCAGGTGTGAGATATAATTTCCTGGTGTGTCATTTGCTAACACCTTTGGTAAAGTGCAGTATTAGGGTGGGAGTTACCCGATTTTCCAGGTGTTGTGTGTCTCAGTTTCCCTTGGCTAGGAAAAGGAATTCCCTTCCCCCTTGTGCTTCCCAAGTGAGGCGATGCCTTGCCCTGCTTCAGCTCTCACTGGTCAGGCTGCACCTGCTGACCAGCACCAACTGTCCAACACACCCCAGTGAGATGAACCCGGTACCTCAGTTGAAAATGCAGAAATCACCCGTCTTCCGTGTCGCTCACACTGGGAGCTGGAGGCTGGAGTTGATTATTCAGCCATCTTTGGCACAAGCCCAATGCTGACTTTTTGATAATAGCAGAGCAGTAACCACCCAGGGTGCACAACCAGTATGGTGCCCATCATCTCAATTCAGGCCTGAGGGAAGTACAGGTGTCTTTGTGCATAATGGTCACCTGGTTCTCTGTCCTTGGGAAGTTCCCAAGTCACCACCAACAGTTTTGCCCATGGTTTCAAAAGTAGAGGGGCTTCTCAACACTTTGGGTGTCAGCAGATTGTTGTAGGGGTGAGGAGATCAGAGAAGCAGCCCCACCCACCTACCCTTTCCATGGGACTTCAAATTCCTCAGAGGTCCATCTCTGTTAGGCTCTTGCTGCTTCCCTTTTTAGGTCCCTAGCTTCTTCCTACGGGCACTCCGACAGGGCCTAGCTTTCTTCCATCAGTTTTCTATTCAGATAATTCCATTCACCTGTAACTTTAATCTTTCTGAGAAGAACTGGCATCCAATGTTGCTAATCAGCCATCTTGGGAGAAAAAAAAAGCAATTTCTTTTTAGTTGTAAAAATTGCTGAATTCATTTTTGAGGCTCATGAAGGTTTTGGAGAGATAATTAACGAGTTTATATTCACATATATTTTATTGCCTTTCTGTTCTTATTGCTATAATTACTAGGATTCATTTTCAAATTTTTATCAATACTTTTTTGGGGTAAATTTTTTCTGCAAAAAATAACTTTTATAACATTTGAAATTAAAAATTTATGCATATAAATTTTATAAAACAGTGAAATATTTGCATCTGGCATATGTCTGCATCAATGTAAATTTTATTTAGGATAATTTGGGTTATACTGATTTTAATCATTCCTATAATGGTCAACACATTTTCAAAGTCCTTTTGCATATATTATGTCATTCCATATATTAAATTCATAACATTTTCAAACAGTATCAGTCATGATCGTTCTTCATACAGCCATGCAAAGTAGGCAATACCAGCATTGTCCCTTTCTAAATAGCCCTGACTGGACAGAGGAAGAAGAAACTGAGTCAGAAAGATGACACATAATTAGTCTGGTCACAGAGTAGTATTATGTAAGGCATTTAGTTGTTTTTGAATTACTAAACATTTATTTATTTTGTTTCTTATGTAAATTTTGCAGATTTCTTTATCTCCTGGGTATTTCATTGCAAAGAATCTTGCGAATTGCTCTTGGTCGTTTTACATGATAAATTATTTGCACTTAGAGAAATAGTGATTTATGCTTTACTTTACCAACCACATAATGACTAGGGTATAAGGGCTGCCTGATATGAGTTTTGGTTTTGAGTCCCTGGCACTTTGTTATTCATTTGCAGAGATAGTTCAAAATATTTTAATTATATGGTTATTATTTTTCTAATGTCATATGCAAGTGCAGAATGTTTGCACACACCACACTTTGCCATTATTCGTGTTTCTTAACATTTTCCTGGCCCATATTCCAATTCTTCAATGTATTGAAAGTTACTGTGTAGCAGCAGGTAAGAGCTGACTTCAATCAGAGCTGGACTTTTTTTTCTAGTACTAAGACAGGAATCTGTTGTTAACAAATGATTATCTAAAAATGTAGCCTAAAAAAGGATTATCATGCGGTTGACTCTAATTTGGGATTAAAAATGACCAGATCAAGTGGTCAGAATACAGTGTATTGAATTTATCTGTATTAGTTCTTTTTGTCCTATATAATCATTAGAAAGCTCGAATATAGTAGCAACATCTCTTTTATCTAGACCTCACTCCTTCAGCTACCGAACCTAATGGTAAATATAGCTATGAGCAAGAGAGTCAGCCAAAATCTACAACAACAACAAACCAAAAAACTTTTAAGAAGCAAATACAGATGCCAAGATGTCTTCACACTATATTTCACATATTAAAGACAAATGTAATGCCTCATTACCTCATATAATTTCAGTGTCAGATTATCTGGGTTTCTAGCCTGTTAGAATTTGAAATTGGAATAATACATTGACTACTAGACAAAGGAATATTGATAGTATTAAATAGTTATAGCTGAAAACATGAACAGATAAAAATAAATAAGTATCAAGCGTAAGAAATACTTTCACTTGCATGGAAACCTTATTCACTATCAGTACCAGATAAACAGGGGTCATTGTATTTTGTAAAATAGCCAGGGTCTGCATATAAGGGTCGAATTTTTCCCTACACACTTAAGTGCTTAAAAATAATATTGAAGAGCCCAAATTTGGAGGCTTTATTTTCCGAGTGATTCTATAAAAGAAAAGAGAGACCATAATAGCTGTTCCCTTTTTAATCATTTGCCCTTTCATTTGTTTTGTTTTATTTTATTTTTCATGAAAATTTTGATGTCTCTTGTCTCCTTGCCCTCTTCTCTTCAGAGAACCATTTAATGTCTGTCAAATGTCATGTTACATGTTATAATAACACCACATGGTTATATATAACACCATAAAATATATGTGTGTGACAGCTAGTCATAACCATGCCAATGATGATGATCAGATTCTATTATACATTTTTAAAAGTTTATATGACATTTACATCATAGGCTACTTCTGTGCTCATCTCTGTGGTGGTAATTTTTAAAATCATCTTTCTTTTTTCTTTTCTTTCAAATTAACCATTGCATGGAAAAAAGATAATACCAAGCAAAAATTATGTTTGATGAACTTAAAGATACATTTTTTCAATCTCACATATTAAACATTTGTAGTCACTGCATACATTTTAGGCCATCTAAATTATTTGGAAACATAAGGCAATGATTCTCAAGCATGTTATTTTAGAAAAATTGCAAGAAATAACTTAGAAAGGAAGTACAAATATATTATTGCATGAAGGAGTAAATCAAAACCAGACTACATATGTTAAACTAGGAAATATTATTGAACAAAATGAAAAGATATCTATGAAGAAAGAAATAGAAGAAAAAGTTGTTCCTGGAAAAAATGAAAAAGTAGAGGAATTTTTAAAAGCTTTCCATTTTAATGACCTGATAACAGGGGAGAAAGTGGAGTTTACGTGTGAGTTGATTTGCTGTAGTCGCATGAGAACCAGATTTTGTCTCAGAACTGCTGCAATTGAATCTGTGGAATGACTTTAGGAGGAATCCTAAGTGACTAAATTTCATGCAACAATCATTTTGTGGGCGTTTTCAGGTGATGTCCCTCTGTCTTTCTAGATTCTTATGTTTTTAACAACTTTTACATTTTTCATGTGTTTCATAAAAAAAACTCATAATCAAGATTTTACCCAACTATAGCAGAAAGCCTTAAACAGAGCTGAAATACCTCAATCATTTTCTTTTGATGTCTCTCAGAAATTAGCTAAATTAAAGCCACTCATAATGTTACACTATACGAACTTAAAATGGAGGAAACAAAGTGCTTAATATTCCAAGCATGACCCAAATACTAAATACAAAGAGATCTGACAGAAAAGACTTTTGCTGAACTCTGTGGAGAGCTATCATTGAGAAGAAAAAACCCAGTAAATAAATAAAGTAAAAAGTAAAACCTCAAACTAAACCAACCATAACAAATTCAGTGGTTACCTATCTTATACTTCATGTCATTTTGTTTCATGCTGAAGCAATGGCTAGCTAATTAGGATTTTTAAATAAAACTGTGTAAAACTGTGTGACTCTTTTTTTTTGTTTTTTGTTTTTTTTTTACTTTGCATCTTCTTAGTCAGGTATCTGCAAATACTATTCGTGTCAATTGTCTCAGAGAAAAATATAGACTAATTAAAATGCTAATCTTTAGTAAACACATAAGTACTTGCATGAAAATTAAACACTTGGGTTGCTAATTCATGAATACATGCTCAGACATCAGGAACGCTGCAACTACTCTGGACTTCAGTCTTGGGCTTAACAGCCTCGTCTACATGTCAAATCCACTTCAGGACTGAGAGTATCTACCATTGAAATCACCCAGTGTGCCTTCTCTCAAGAGTATCTAAGGAGAAAAGAAAAGTGATGTGCACTTTGAGAAGATTATTTAAAGCCTGCAGATTCATTAGGGGAGAACTTAATTGTGATAGAATCTATAATCCTTTCAGTTCATCCCATAAATAATAACAGTCTGAACTCTTTTGAATCACATGGCCTCTTTTGCAAAAACCTATAGAAGAGAGTCCTCAAAATTGAATAGATGGGATTGAATGGACCTGGTAAGTGGGAACTAGAATTTGATGGACAGCCTTTCACCTCTAGGTTATTGGTTTGTATCTGACCCAGGTGATGAAAAGTCATTGTTCTACAATGGCTGTTTAGTAGTTTTCTGTGTAATGAGCTGTTGGCTTCAGTCCATTCCTCAGTGGACAGGTGTCTGATCGCATTCCCAAATCACCGCTCCACTTGTCAGTCACATTTGAGGTCAAGGGCTAAATAGGAACTGGGGCTGAAATACTTTCTCATTCTGATGAGTACAGACCTTCCTTTGTTGGTTGACTTGGTTGAAAAACAAAAACTGCCATAGTCACTGTTCATGCTCTGCCTATAGTCTATGTAAGAAGATTTTATTGTTTAAGAGTTCTATCATAATGAAAAATTATTAGGTTCTTGAAAGTACATGATTTTATTGTTACATATCATGAAAAGAGAGATGCCTAAATACACTCTCAGTCCCGAAGGACATTAAAATTTAAATTTATTAATCTAACTGTAAGAAAAATATGTCATACTGAGAAAGCATTGACATCTGGTTTTAATTCACTGACACAGAAGAATTGTGATATAGGCTCCAAATTCTCAGTAATAAAACTGGCAGTTAGAAGATAGCCAGCAGCTGAACATTACATGATCTTTCTGGCTGGAAGAACAGCTCTCTTTGAGGTGGGAGGTAGAAGAAGACATGTAGAAAAGACTCTATTTAATGCCTTCTAAGATTTATAAAGTGGGTATAAGCTGCTTTAGTTTAAACTTGGTTTAAATACTTTTGTTTCTACATTATCCACCATTATAGAAATATGGATTTATATTTATCAGCATTTCTGGAAAAGTTTGTGGCTTGGAGTGATAGGTCAAGGCCCAAAGCCAGAGAACTCAGAAGTTTTAACCCACTGGATGTTTCTGACAAAGATGTGTTTTAAGTAAGAGTTATGCAGCTCTTGTTCACTGGCTTCTGTAGCTCTGGTCTTTACTCACTTAAGAAAAATAGTACCAACTTGGGCCATCTTATGTTCTGTCCTGGTGGGGTTTATTGCTAAATACATTTCTAACTTATTAAAAGTGACTGGATTGAATGACAAACTTTAAATCAATCTTAATTATCATGTGTCTCATAGTTCATTTTTAAGCTTGAATCTATGTGATTAAAAATTACCAGCTAGCTCATTACACTGGTGGTTTCTTTTACTCATTGATCTAATAGCAAACATTCTATGGCTATAGTCCTTAGAAACTGGAAAAATGACAAAATACTGGGAACCCTAAGGTTTGACGTGAAACCAAGGGCTGTATTATTTCTTGAGAGATATATTTTTGTACCTATGCCCAGTTTTCTTGTCTCACTTTTATATTTATTTCTTTTAGGCCCATTGAGAAAATGATGTATTTGTTCAAGTTTTTGAAAAAACAAGTGGTAAAAACACTTGTTATTGGTAAAAACAAGTGGCAGAATTTCCATGGGACTATCTGTAGACAAATTTCAACTGGTGTTTTCTCTATGTCCTCATAATATTTATGTAATTAGTCAACTTGAAAGGTAAAAATTTGACTTGAACCGTGACAATACCTAAATAGTTAATTTTTCTATCCTTAGAAAATGAGCTTTATTAGTGTAAATAGCTACTGAACTTTCTGAAAGTTTAGAAATACCATAAATATTTATTGAATGCCAACCAGGTAAGAATAAGTGAGGGCCAAGAGTCTTAGAAAAAGCACTTTAATAATTTTACTCTAAAAGGCAGTCAGGGTTGATACGGTTTGGCTGTGTGTCCCCAACCAAATCTCATCTTGAACTGTAATTCCCATGTGTCGAGGGAGGGAGGTAATTGGATCATGGGGACAGTTTCCCCTGTGCTACTCTCATGAGAGTGAATGAGTTCTCATGAGATCTGATGGTTTTATAAATGTTTGACAGTTCCTACTTCACAAGCTTTCTTTCCTGCCAACTTGTGAAGAAGGTGCTTGCTTCCCCTTCTGCCATGATTATAAGTTTCCTGAGGCCTCCTCAGCCCCGTGGAATGGTGAGTCAACTGAACTTCTTTCCTTTATAAATTACCCAGTTTGGGGTGTTTCTTTATAGCAGTGTGGAAATGGATTAACAAAAGGTTATTTGTATTATATTCCCCTTCTTCAGTGAGATTGTGAGCAAACAATGAGTACCACTTTGCATTGGGTGGGAGGTTCTTGAAGCAAGAGGAAGACTATTTTATCTTTAGCAATTCCTACTGGACTTGAGGACTTGCTTTCTAAACCCTGACACATGGAGAATCATATGTCATGTTATCCATGTTTAACCTATTTTTTCATATTGCTCTTGTCAGTATTTAGTCTGATCAGCCAACACCTGCCTGATTTGGAAGAGTTTAATTCTTAGTGTTTTTCTCATACTTGTTAAATGATGCTTACTGGAGTCAACACAGCTTCAGGCCCACAATGCAGGATGCTGACGATTGAGTGTGTTAAGTGAAGCTGCCCAAATTTCTAGTGCCCCATTAATGCTTGTCTTCCTATCTTATATCAGATGCTCTACCTAAAGATGTTAATCTTCAGAACAATAAGCAAGTTGAGTTCATATTCCTCCAGTTTTACTTAAAAATCATGTTGGATACTCATAGTATTAAGTAACTGTGTGTAAGATGAAGGCTTTGGGCAGGTGATAAAGGCAGCTTGTGGCAGCCCCTTTCCCCCTGCTCAGAGTCAGTGCTGCTTATTAACAGCAGATGGGTGCTGCAATGGAGGACTTGTGTGGGAGCCTACACCATTATCAAAGGTGTGCGCATGTGTGCTTATGTGCGTGTATGTGAGTGTGTGTGCATGGTGTTTTAAACACAACTGTATTCAGTTAATCACACTGGTGGGAAATAAGTCTTGTGGTGGCATTGGTAGGAGGTTTGCAGCAAGTTATTCAGTCTGGCAACTATTGCAAATTAGGGCCTTATTCAGGAAGGGATATCAGTTTAAGAGTAGACAGAACACACTTTACTGTGGTTAATTCAGACCTTCTTTGAATGGGGTACATTTTCTTAGAAGCAGCCACAAAGATAAATGCATCACGTGAACCTCGGAACCGAACTGCTGAATGAAGATATTGGAGGACTGGAGCTATTCATTTCCATTTACAGAATCCAAACTGCTGAAAAGTCATGGGAAGGCAGGAAAGAGACTTCTTGTTTTTTAAAATGGTCCCTGGCATTTGTCTGCCTGCGTCATCCAATGTAGTATCTCATTCTGCTGCCACCCGGAGTCCCATTCACTGGTTTGTTTAACCTCAAAGTGGGAAAGTAACTAACACAAATACATTCATTGTCCATGCTCTAATAGAATTAAGGTTCCCAATACACTGCTTGCATTTGAATGAGGTTTGTTACACACTGGCTTTTATGGTCACACCCTTTTCCCTTGATGGTTCTTAAGAATGGCAGAAGCAGGAGACCAGAAATTTTGTAAGCTCATAAATATGAAGCACACTGTGTTTAAATAATGCCAGGGTGGTGATACAAATGGACCAATGCCAGGAAGCTCAAAGTTAAAGCTAACAATTCATCCTTATATCACTATGAATAAGAAAGGAGGAGAAAGGGGCACTGTGTTGGTTATGGTTGTGCTGCCAGCAGATTGGGATAGCTCTAATGGGCCAATGTGGCACGGAGCTTTGAATTGCACAGTGTTTACCCAGAAGACAGGAAGTAGGTCTATTCTGCTTCAGAAAGGCTAGTTCAATAAATTGGGGAATTACATAATACTGTTTATTTCACACTGTACATTATCAACTTGACTGTAAGCATTTGGAAATAAATCTATATCTAGTATCTTGCCAGTTGGTGGCAAAGACTAGCACAGGACATTTAAAACAGATGCGGTTATTATGGGACTGTGTGGGCAGGACCATGGCAGGTTTTCACTAGTTATTTTTTCTACCCTGCTGTTAAGCTGCTGTTGCCTTCTGTTTCCTCCACCTGCAATAATGAAAAGAACCTGAGCATAGTCTTGGAAATACCATAGCGAAGGTGACCAAGGTACAAGTTGTTTGTCATTCAGAGGTGGACTCACTGCTCAGAAACAAAGTACCACATTTTGATGACTTCTTTTTCTCTTTCTTGGTTTCATTATCCCAGAGTTTGCCATTTGGTTATTTGGTAACTATCTTCAAGATCAGAAGTTTACTCTATATTTTGTCAAAGTGAAGCTGGCCATGTACTTTTGATGATTATAGTGCATTACATTTGTGGTGGTAAAGAAGCAAATATTTATCTTTTTTTTAACACTAAGATGAGAGGAAGATGAATGTTCTTTAATTAACAGTTATTGAACAGGTAACTTTCTAAAATACAATCAATCACTTTTAAAAATAAAATAATAAGTTACATGTCATTTTCTACTTGATATGTAATTGCATTTGATTTGTCTTGTTCTTAATATATGCATTTTATTTTCATAATCTTTAACTCCATATTTTATATAAACTAAATTTCTTATAACTCCACATTGCTATGCTCTGCTTAACTCTATTTTTCTTTCTTCTGCAGTGGATTTTAGTCCCAACCCAGATTCTTCAATGCCTTAGGTAACCCATGGTTGCAGGCAATGCCCCTTTGGCAGCTACCTTGGTTCTTTTGGGCACTAGATTCTCTTCGGAGCCAATTAAGCCTGAAGAATGCCTGAATCCTTGAATATCTGTACTCAAAAGGCAACACACATAGAGACATCCTGTTGTAAGTGTATTCTTTTTCCCAGCAGGTTTTAAAATATAATGATAATAATGAAGATACGACTACTGTTGCTACCACAACCAGCTAATAGTAGTTTACTCAGTTCTCCTATGTGTTGGGCACCGTGCTAAGTGCTCTTTGTGAGTTATCTTATTTAACCTTCATAAAAAACTCTGTGGAATAGGTCCTATTACTAATCTCATTGTATCAGTTAGAAATGCTTACAGCTGCAAGTAACTGAGAGCTCAACTTAGAATAGCAGAATAAATTAAACATAGGTGCTTTTTTTTTTTTAACATAAAAGGAAGTTTTGAGATAGGCAATTATGGATAGTTTTCTGTGTCTCAATGATGTCAGGGCCAGTATATTTGGGATTCTCCATGACTTTCCCTCAAATTGCAAGATTATTGCCACAATTTAAGACTTCTCTTCTGCATTTAAAGCAAGAAGATAAAGAGGTAGAGCTACCTACCTTTGTCTCTTCTAGAGGCAGCAAAGCGTTTCTTAGTGTCTCCTACCAGAGATACATCTCACTAGCCATAATGATTCCATATGAACAACACTATATCCTCGCTGCAATGTAAGTGGCTAACTCTTTCACCTTCTATTGGTGTAGTCAGACTAAGTATTTGTTACTACTACTTAGAGATAAGGAGAGCAGGGCATAGATAGGCTAACTGCCTAATTTTAAGGAGCTGGTAAGTGGCAGTGCCAGGGTTTGAACTCAGGCTGTGTGATTCCAGAACCCACATTCTTAATGAGGATGACACATGGTTTTCTCTATTTCTTTAGTTCATTTTTTTCCCCTTATGGAGATGTGGCAACCAGAGGGAATACTTAAATAAAGTAGTTCTCATATAATTTGAATCTACAGGACTGTTTCAATATCAGTTTAATTTACACAGCCCTCATTTGCCACCATATTGCTAAAGATGGAAATCTCCAAAGCATATTATCTAACTGTATTTAAACAGGCTATCATCTTGTCACTTACATGTGTTACTGAAGAATCTCACCACTTATGGACAAATACTGTTATTTTAAGAGCTTTAATTCCTCTTATTTTTTACACTGCGAACTGAGCATGCTCAAGTATGCTTTGAAACCTGTAATTAGGATACAAACTGTCTTATTGCCAAGCAATTCTTCCTTCCTCTCACCACAAACTCAGTAATAGTTTTCCATTGCAGATAATTGTCAGAGATATTAGTGTATTTTTTCTTAATTAAAAAAATAGCATTAGAGCTTCCTCTCATTTTTAAGGTCCCTTGGTTATAAATTTGTTAGTTGTTTTATTTGATTAGCAGATAGCTGTAATTACAGACACTTTGGGGATATCTGCATATCCTTCCAAAATGCAAGGAAGCTAGAAGATACACAGGGGTCTATTTGCTAAAAAATAAAGCAGTAGGGAAGGGCTTGTTCCAATTCTCATTGCCATTCTTTTCCCCGGGAGTTGCTAGTGAATAGAGCAGGTATAATACCCAGCAATGCCACATATATTATACACTAGTTTTATTTGGTTCATAATAAGGGTGGTGCATTCCAATTCCAAAATGAATGAGACTTACATAAAGTCTAAAAAAAAAAATGACAACTTTACACTGCGAAGGTCCTAGAATATGTAAACATAAAATATGTAATCTATCTTTGATTTGCACCATAATGCTCCTTTTCTTTGAAATCATGGCTATATTACCAAACTGACAGTTTTAATGGAAAAAGTGGCTTTCAAAAGCTGCTGTTGAAAACACACTGTATAATTCTCCAAGTTGTGAATATTTTACTACCAACATATGCAAGAAGGCAGTGAAAACACACTGGCATTTTTTTCCCTGCGAGCTGGAATGGAAAACATTCACTGGTGTTAAAACTGCATATTTGTAATATATGAAAATTCTTAAATACCTATGAATGTACACTGTTGTTACTGGCAAGAACACCACCTAATAGGGTCATTTGGAAGACAATAAATGTGTATATTTTCATTTGTAATTTGCTCATTCAGCAAATGTCTATCGGGGCCCATTATATGTCAGGCACTGTACTAGGCTCAATACAAAGCTGAACAGGAAAAATCCCCCATGACTGCTATCAACGAATTCAGTCTAGTAGAGGTGTATCATGTATAAGGCTCTGGGTGAATGCTGTGGAGGCACTTGGGGAAGACTGGAACTCATGGGCTGGGAAGTCAAGTGCAAAGTTCCTTGAGTGTCTTGCAGCCTGTGGAGGGTATGTTTGGGTCAGAGAACAGTTGATAGCCCTGTTTGGCTGTGTACCAGCTGATAGACCCTGCCCTTTTGTGCCTTTTGTGGTCAAGACAGTGTTAGTTGGGGGACTGAGAGGTAACAATTTTCCCATCAGTGCCAAGTCTGAGCATCAGTGCTGGCTGTTTTTAGAAGTGATGAGAAATGCCAGCTCCCTACACCTGGAGACCTGGGACCCTGGTTCCTTAGGAAGCCCAGGTAGGGTACAACCCATTTTTCTGAAGGGAGCAATTGGCCTTGCTTCCCCCTAGCTCACTGACAGGCCACCTAGGATAAACCTTGATTGGATCTTGGATTAAAGAAAAAAAAAAGAAAGCTATAAACAACATTTTGAGGATAATTTGGGATATTTAAATATGAGCTCTATGCTAGATGACATTATTTAATTTTAAATTTATTGGGTGTGGCAATTGTATTGTTGCTAATAGGAAACTGTTGAGGTACTTAGGGGTACCCCAAGATACTTAGGGGTATCATGATACTGGCAACTGATTTTTGAGATGGTTCAGGAAAAAACGTGTGTGTGTGTGTGTGTGTGTGTGTGTGTGTGCATGTGTGCACGTACTTATGTGGAGAGAGAGAGCTTGAACAAGTGTGCCAAACTGATAACAAATTAGTGAATTTAGGTGAAAGAAACGTAATTTTTTTCTTCACATGGCTTTCTCACTGCATCTCTGTGTGTCATCTTCTCTTTTTTAAAGTTTTATATTATTTTAATTGGCACATAATCACTGTACATATTTATGAGGTACAATTTAATGTTTTGCTACATGTATACATAATGATCAAATCAGGGCAATTAACATTAAATATTTATCATTTCTTTGTGGTGAGAACATTCAAAATCATCTCTTCTAGCTATTTTGAAATACGCAATACTTTATGGCTAGCTATAGTCAGCCTACTGTGCAACAGAACATCAGAATTTATTTCTCCACTGACTGACTTTTCCTGCTCCTTTCATCTTGCTTCATCTGCCCAACCTCTGGTCACCACTATTCTACTCTGCTTCTATGAGTAACTTTTTTAGATTTCACATGATTGAGATCACACGGAATTTGTCTTTCTGTGTCTGGCTTACCTCATTTACAAAATGTCTTCCAGGTTCATCTATGTTCTTAAAAATGACAGGATTTTCTTTTTTTCAATTTCTTTTTTTTTCAATTTCAATTTCAATATTCTTTTGCATAAATATTTCATATTTTCTTTTTCCATTTAATTGTTGTTAGTTTGGTTGATTCAGTATTTTCACTATTATAAATAATGCTGCAATAAACACCAGAATGCAGATACCTCTTTAATGTACTGATTTCATGTCCTTTGGATATACACCTAGTAGTTGGGTTTCTGGATCATATGGTTGTTTTATTTTTAATTTTTTGAGAAACCTGCATATTGTTTTCCATAATGGCTATACTAATTTACATTTCTACTAACAGTATGTAAGGGTCTCTTTTTCTCCACGTTTTCACCAACACTTGTTATCTTTTGTCTTTTTGATTACAGTCATTCTAACTGGAGGAAGGTGTATCTCACTGTAGTTTTAATTTGCTTTTCCCTGATGATTAGTGATGTTGAGCATTTCAAAATATATTTGTTGGCCATTTGTATGTTTTCTTCTGGAAATGTCTGTTGAGGTAGTTTGCCCATTGTTTAATCAGATTATTTTTTGTTGTTGTTTTGCTATTGAGTTGTTTGAGTACCTTGTAAATTCTTGACATTAACCTCTTATCAGATGTATAGTTTGCAATTATTCTTTCCAATTTGGTAGGTTGTCTCTACAATCTGTTGATTATTTTCTTTGTTGTGTAGAAACTTTTTAGTATGATGTAATTACATTAGTCTATTTTTGCATTTATTGCCTGTGCTTTTGAGGTTTTATCCATAAAGTCTTTGTCCAGAATGATGTCATGAAACATTCATCCTATGTCTTCTTCTAACAGTTTCATAGTTTTCAGTCTTATATTTAAGTCTGTAATCCATTTTGAGTTACAGTACTTTTTTAAAATAAAATTTTAAAACTTTGAATCCAGAAAATTCATAAACAATGATAACATATGTACCCTAATTAGGATAGTTTGTACAGAAATTTAGTGGTTAAGTTTGGCTCACTGTTGAACAGGATAGAATTGTGTAATTAAAATGTGTTTATAAAATTAAAAAACTCTTAGATATCATTGTAACAACTATATTACAATCTCTTAGCTAAATGAGTAGTTATTGAACAAAGTACACAATAAAGATAATTAATATGTTTTTAAATTATTTTTCCAACCTAGGCATATCAGTCAGATTTCTGATATTTGATCTGTAAAAATAGATGCAGAAATAGATATGGACTTAGAGGGAAAAAATTATACAATTGGGTTTGGACAAAAGTTCATCCCCTACTGTCTCCCCAGCCCCTATTACTACTTTTTATGGGAATACCTCTTGTTTTATCATACAATATATGTCAGTACATCTAGATGTTGATTAGGTTATCAAAACTTTTGAATTTCCATCTCACTCTTACTTCCTGCTGTCTCTTTCAGTGTCCATTAACTTCTTGACAACATTGCAGGAGGGAGAAGAATTGAGAGTATTATAGACTGAATTTCTTCCACCCTGCCAAAATCCATAGGTTACAACTCTAACCCACAATACCTTTGACTGTGACTGTATGTAGAAATAGGGCCTTTAAAGAGGTAATTAAGGTTAAATGAAGTCATAATGTAACAAAAAACAAAAGCTGCAGACCAATATCCCTGATGAACATAGATACAAAAATCCTCAACAAAATACTAGCAAACTGAACAGCACATCAAAAAGATACATCATGATCAAGTGGGTTTTATCCCAGGGATGGAGGGATGGTTTAACATACACAAGTCAATAAATGTGATATGCCACATTAATAGAATTAAAAACAAAAACCATATACTCATCTCAATAGACGCAGAAAAAGCATTTGATAAAATCCATCATCCCTTTATGATAAAAACCCTCAACAAAATTGACATAGAAGGGACCTACCTCAAAGTAATAAAAGCTATATATGACAAACACACAGCCAACGTCATACCGAATGGGGAAAGCCTGAAAACATTCCCTCTGAGAACTAGAACAAGACAAAGGTGCCCATTTTTACTACTTCTATCCAACACGGTACTGGAAGTCCTAGACAGAGCAATCAGGCAAGAGAAAGAAATAAAGAACATCCAAATTGAAAAAGGGGAAGTCAAACTGTCACTGTTCACTGATGATATGATTGTACAGCTAGTAAACCCTAAAGACTCCTTCAAAAGGTTCCTAGATATCATTAACGAATTCAGTAAAATCTCAGGTTACAAAATCAATGTACGCAAATCAGTAGCATTGCTATACACCAACAACAACCAAGCTGAGATCAAATAAAGAACTCAACCCCTGTTACAACAGCTGCAACAACAACAACAATAACACATACACACCCACAAACTAGGAAAATACTTAACAAAGGAGGTGAAAGCTCTCTGTAAAGAAAACTATAAAACACTGCTTAAAGAGATCATACATGACAAAAACAAATGGAAACACATCCCACGCTCATGGAAGGGAAGAATCAATATTGTGAAAATAACCATACTGCACAAAGCAATCTACAGATTCAATGCAATTCCCATCAAAGTACCATCATAATTCTTCACAGAACTAGAAAAAGTATTAAAATTCATATGAAACCAAAGAAGGGCCCACATAGCCAAAGCAAGACTAAGCAAAAAGAACAAATCTGGAGGCTTCACATTACCTGACTTCAAACTATACTACTTGGCTATAGTTACCAAAACAGCATGGTACTGGTATAAAAATAGGCACATAGGCCAATTGAACAGAATACAGAATAAAGAAATAAAGTTAAATACTTACAGACAACTGATCTTCAACAAAGTACACAAAAACATAAATTGGGGAGAGGACTCCTTATTCAATAAATGGTGCTGGGAAAACTGGCAAGCCAGATGTAGAAAATGAAAGTGGATCCCCATCTGTCTACCTTATTCAAAAAGCAACTTGAGATGGATCAAAGACTTAAATCTAAGACCTGAAATGATAAAAAAATTCTTTCAGATAACTTCAAAAAATATATAAACAACTCTTCTGGACATTAGCTTAGGCAAAGAATTTCATGACTAAGACCCTAAAAACAAATGCAACAAAAACAAAAATAAGTAAATGAGACTTAATTAAACTAAAAATCTTCTTCACAGCAAAAGAAATAGTCAGCAGAGGAAACAGACAACCCATAGAGTGGGAGAAAATCTTCTCAAACTGTGCATCAGACAAAAGACTAGTATCCAGAATCTACAAGGAACTCAAACAAATCAATAAGAAAAAACAAATGATCCCATCAAAAAGTGGCCAAAGGACATGAATAGACAATTCTCAAAAGAAGATCTGTAAACAGCCAACAAATATATGAAAAAATGTGCAATATTACTAATCATCGAGGAAATGCAAATTAAGACCACAAAGAGATATCACCTTACTCCTGCAAGAATGGCCACGACTAAAAAGTCAAAAAATAATAGATGTTGGCATGGATGTGGTGAAAAGGGAACACTTTTACACTGCTGGTGGGAATGTATATTAATACAACCATTATGGAAAACAGTATGAAGACTCCTTAAAGAACTAAAAGTGAACTACCATTTGATTCAGCAATCCTACTATTGGGTATCTAGCCAAAGGAAAATAAGTCATTATATGAAAAAGACACATGCACATGCATGTTTGTAGCAGCATAATTTGCAAATGTAAAGATATGGAACCAACCTTAATGCCCCTTGAGAAATAAAGAAAATGATAAAGAAAATGTGGTATAAATATACTGTGGAACACTACTCAGCCTTCATAAAAAGGAACCAAATAATGACTTTTGCACCAACCTGGATGGAGCTGGAGACCATTCCTTCAAGTTTCTACTTCAAGTGAAGTAACTCAGGAATGGAAAATCAAATATCGTTTTTCTCTCTTATAAGTGGGAGCTAAGCTGTGAGGATGCAAAGGCATAAGAATGATATAATAAACTTTGGAGACTTGAGGAGAAGGTTGGGAGGGGGATGAGGAATAAAAGACCGCTTATTGTGTACAGTGTACACTGCCTTGGTGACGGGTGCACTAAAATGTCAGGAATCACCATTAAAGAACTTGTCCATGTATCCAAAAACCACCTGTACCCCAAAAACTATTGAAAAAAAAAGAGGTCATAAGGGTGGAGATCCAATCTAATATGAGTGGTGTCCTTATAAGAAGAATAAAAGACACCAGGTATGTGCACACACAGAGGAAAGGCCGTGTGAGGACAGAGCAGGAAGGTGGCCATCAGCAAGGCCAAGAGACGAGGTATCAGGAGAAACTAAGCCAGCTGACACCTTGAACTTGGGCTTTCAACCTCCAGAACTGTGAGAAAATAAATTTCTATTGTTTAAACTAACCAGTCTGTGATATTTTGTTATGGCAGTCCAAGCAGACTAATACAATGAGAAAAGATTGAAATGAATTAGCATTGACAAGTAAAGGACAGCTGGGTGTTCTCCAATATTTGTTCTCCTTTTCCTTTCCTTTCTAAGTGGTAGAACACTGATCATTAACTAGTTACATGGTTTGCTGGAATAAAGATATATTTTCCAGCCTCCCTTGTGGCTGAGTATAGACGTATTATTAGGTTCTGGCTAATGGAATATACACAGATTTGTATACATCTTTCAAAAAATGCTCTTAGAGAGAGAGAGACTGTAACTCCTTCTTACCCTCACCCCCTTTTTTTCCTTCTTACTGACTGGAATGCAGTCACGATGACTAGAACTTAAGCAGCCATCTTAGATCATGAGGTAGAAGACACATATTGAGGTATCAAGTGCCTAGGTCTTTGACTGTGGAGTCTTACAAAGAACCTGGACTGTTTATTTACAGATTTTGTTTATTTGAGAGAGGGAGGAAAAAAATGTCTCTTTTCTCAGTTAAGTTATATTTTTGATTTAATGTCATTTATTGCTAACCTTACTTTGAATTATTTTAGCTAACTGCTTCCATGTAATTTTCACCTCTATGTCCTTGATCTACTCTTCTGAATAACATAGTACAGAACAGGCCGAATTATATTTCCATATGACAAACATAATGCTCAAAGACTAATACCCTGTCCTCCTTAGGTCTGTAAACTAAGTTCAGTTGACCCTCCATGACAGTGGATTCAACTAACTTTAGGTTGAAAGTATTTGAAAAAAAAACCACACACAATAAAAATAGCAATACAAAATAAAATGATACAAATAAAAACAATACAATGTAACAATTATTTACATAGCATTTACATTGTATTAGGTATTATAAACAATCTAGACATGATTGAAAGTATATGGGAGGGTGCGCATAGATTATATGCAAATACTGTGCCACTTTATATAAAGGACTTGAGTATTTGCAGATTTTGTTATTTGTCGGGAGTCCTGGAATTAATCTCCTGCAGATACCAATGAGGTATAACTGATACCTCAACTGTCCCTCATAAGACCGCTTAATTATTCTCCTGAGACCCTGGTTTATTCAGTCATTCTTTATTTCCATAAATTGAGAGTTAGCTGTATGGTATATATTTCATAGAGCTAGAAATGATACATCACAAACTAATTCTAGTTTTGGGTGCAGTGAAAGGAAATATTTGGTAGGGAATGTCCTGAAACTGACTTAGAAATGGCTTTTAGAACATATTTTTCAATTTATTCTTATTCTTTAAATCATAGATCTCTGTTGTACTAATAGATAAATCAGTTTGCGTAGTTCTTTACTCAATAATGTTTATCAACATCCGACTATTGGAATTACCAAAGAGTAGAGAGAATCTTCTCTTATTGCCGGGCAGAAATAGGTATGTTAATAGGTAATTTGTTTCTCACAGTTCTGCAGTTGCTCTTCTAGTTAACATGGTGAAAGGTAAGCTGGATGGCCAACTTGAGCAATTTGCTGCAATCTGCAATGTAAAGAACATTTTTAAAAACTGTCTTTTAATAATAGCCTAACAGGTGTGAGGTTATATCTCATTGTGGTTTTGATTTGCATTTCTCTGATGATTAGTGATGTTGAACATCTTTTCCTATACCTTTTGACAATTTTTAACATCTTTTTTGGAGAAATGCCTTTTTAAGTCTTTAGCCCATTTTAAAAATCAGGTTATTGGTATTATTATTGCTACTGAACTATGGGAATTGCTTATATGTTTTGGAAATCAACCATTTATTTGATAGATAATTTGCAAATATTTTCTCCCATTCTGTAGGCCTTTTCCCCACTCTGTTGATTGTTTTCCTTGCTGTGCAAAAGATTTTTAGTTTGATGTAGTCTCACTTGTCTGTTTCTGCTTTTGTTGCCTGTGTTTTGGAAGTCATAGCCATGAAATGAAAAACAACACGTGTTGGTGATGATGTGGAAAAATTAGAACCCTTGTTCTAATTTCTGCAGAATGGTGCAGTAACTATGGAAAACAGTGTGGAGATTCCTCACAAAATTAAAATAAACTACCATATGATCCAACAATCCTACTTCTGGGTACTTTTCCAAAAGAACTGAAATCAAGATCTTAAAGAGATATTAGCACTTCTGTGTTTGTTGTAGCACTAGACGCAATAGCCAAGACGTGGGAAACACCTAACTATTTGTCCCCCATTTTATTTATTTTCAATAAAGAAAATGTGATACAAACAATGGAGGATTGTTCAGACTTTAGAAAAGGAAATGCTGATGTATTTTATGTTATGGATGAACGTTGAGAACATATGTTAGGTGAAATAAGCCAGTCACAGAAGGATAAATACTGTATGATTTCACTTACATGAGGTGTCTAAAATAGTCAAATTCACAGGATCAGAGAGCAGAACTGTGATTTCCAGGGGCTTAAGGGAGGGAGAAATGGGAGTCACTAATCAATGAACACAAAGTCTCAGTTATGCAAGATGAATACATTCTATAGGTCTATTGTATAAGATTATCTCTGTAATTAACAACACTATATTGCACAGAAAATTTTCTAAAAGGGTAAATTTCATGTTGTGTTCTTACAACAATAAAATAATTTTTTTTGAAAAGCTATCTTTTCCTTTTGCATGCAAGAGTCTTTATAGGCTTGAACAAAAATGTCTTTGCATTTTTCACATCTTGGGTCTGGATCAGCTAACCAAAAACATTTATTGAGAATTTAAGTTGTATATATAACACATTCCATGGGAGTTAGAAGAAGTAGAAGATATAGAATTTTTGCTCTTAAGAAATTTGTGTGTTATTATAGAGTTTTTGATAATTTTCTGGGAGGATCTATAAGAAACTGAAGGAACTGGATAATTTCAGTGGTAGAATCTAAACTATATTAGGACAGAAATGAGATGTGTTTTGCCTGCTGCTTTAATCTACTACCAAGCATAGTGCCTGTCATACTATATGTACTGCTGGTTTATTTTATTTTAGTATCACTTCCTTGAATGAAATAGGGCTTTTAAAGTATATTTTCCTGATCCAATGACAAGTGCAATGAACAATGATAAAACTGCATCTATTTTGATCAGTGTCTATGTAACATCATGCACAGATGGAGATTTAGCATTATTTAGTTGACCTAATGAATCTGGCAATCTAGTCCAAATTTCAATTGATGTATTTGACAGACTGAATAGACATAAATAAATATATATTAAAACTTCACCTGTCTGGATTTGGTGGATACAAAGCCATAGATCTACTCTGAAAGACTTTAGTAGTGTCTACTAGTAGAAGAAATTCCTTGTGAATATGTAGTTTTAAATTTTTTATTTTGAGATAATTTTAGACTTATGGAAAAGTTGTAAAAATAGAGCAAAATTTTTTCTTGTACCTTTCACCCAGCTTCCCCTAATGTCAAAAATCTAACATACCAGAGCACAACTGGCAAATGAAAAAAAAGAATTAACATTTGCACAATACAATTTACTTAGCAAAAGACTGTTTGGACTGTGCTGATTTTTCTTCTGTATTAGTCTGTTTTCACAAAGACATATCCAAGATTGGGCAATTTACAAAAGAAAAACATATCCAAAGAAAAAGGTTTACTAGACTTACAGTTCCATGTGGCTGGGGAGGCCTCACAATAATGGTGGAGAATGAAAGTCACATCTCACACGGCAGCAGACAAGACAAGAGACCTGGTATGAGGAAACTCCCCTTTTTAAAACTATCAGATCTTGTGAGACAAATTCACAGTCATGAGAATAGCATGGGAGAGACCTACCCCCATCATTCCATTACCTCCCAGTGGGTCCCTCCCGTAACACGTCAGAACGGTGGGAGTTACAATTCAAGATGAGATTTGGGTGGGGGCACAGCCAAACCATATCATCCACTAATATTCTTTTCCTTCCAGGATCAAATCCAGGATCGCACATTGCATTTATTTGTTATGTCATCTTAGTCTGCTCCAATCTATGACAGTTTCTCAGTTTTTCTTTACTCTCATGACCTTGAGACTTTTGAAAAGTACTGGTCAGGTATCTTGTAGAACATCATTCACTTTGGGTTTGTCTACTATTTTCTCATGACTATATTTAAGCCATACATTATTAGGAAAAACATCACAAACATAATGTGTCATTTTCAGTGCCTTATATGGAGGTACAGCACGTAGATATGTTTTATTACTTGTGAAATTAACTTTGGACAGTTGGTTAAGGTGATGTCTGTAAGGTTTTTCCACTGTAAAGTTACTATTTTTCTCTTTGTAATTAATAAACATTTATTTTGGAAAAAGAACTTTGAAATTATCCAAATATTCTGTTTCTCTTGAATGTTTACTCACTAATTTTAACATTAATCAATGGATCTTGCCTGCAGCAATTATTGTTCTAATGGCTATTTTCTATTTCCCTCATTTCTTGTACATATATTAACTGGAAAAGAATAAGTGAGTAAGTAGAAAAGCTGTGTTCCTTCTGCTCCATTTATTTATGTTTATATACATAAACATTTTAGGTAAATAAAAATCTGAAATCAAGGATACTTATTTTATTCTTTGGAGTATAAGCTAATATTACTTTTATTTGCTTTGGTGTTCAATTTGTTATGGATTTAACCATTTGGTATACCTTCAGGTTAACTTCTGTAACCTTTCTATATGCCCCTATCATTTCTTTAGTATTTCCTTATCCTTATTTCTAGCACAACAAGAAGCCCCAGGCTTGGTTTGTATTTAAACTACCACAGCCTTGGAATCAACCATTTTTCCAAGAAGCCTTGGTTCTTTTTATCAGAGAATAGTACTTAGAAACCAAGATGTGGATGCTGAGTGTGATCATTCCTACTGAGATATTACTGCTTGTAATCCCTTGCAGCAGACAGAGCTAGTTTGTGTGTAGTTTGTATATATTTGTGTGTAGTTACCCATGCATACACATATCCATTTTTTATTTTTATATCTCTCTTTCTGTATATATATATATATATGTTTTAAAAGAAAGAAGCCTAAGTTCATACTCATACAATTTAGCACGTTTCATTCTAAAACCTTTTCCCTTTATTTATAACTTCTTTCTTTGACAGTGAGAAACCTAGCTCTTAATACCTACAGTATATTTATTTACTTATTTAACCTCATTATTCATATGAAGTATTTTCCAGATTACTTTTCCATATCCCTGTAATGAAGAAAAGTATAAAGTGGAGTACAGAAATACAATGTTCGTATGTAGTTCCTTTGGTCTTTAACGTACCTTATCTAGCCAAAACACTGTTTTCCAAAGTTACTTACCTCAGCTTCTTTCTTCTCTACCTCCTTTAGTGCAGTTATATATTTAATTATTATACTATTAGATGCATTTGTAAAAATCTACACTAACTTTTCAATTCCTCCTATATATTATTTTTGAAAAAAAATTATGTAAGAAAGTTTACTTTGTGGTATATATTTCTATGGGTTTTGACAAATGGATAAAGTCATGTGAATAACACCACAGTTCTTTACACAACACTTCCATCACCCCCACATTCTCTTGTGCTGTCCCCCTTGTACTTAACCCCCAGAATGTCTGTTTTTACTACTAGAAAATTAACTTTTTGGGATCATGCCTGTCTGCACCCATTTTTGGATTTTAAGTTCTTACAGAGCTAAGTTGATGCTCATTAGATCCTTGTTGAATAGTTTATAACCTAACAGTATATGATTGGCACTGCTGAAAAATCTAAGGGAATGAATAAATGAATGACTCAAAGTGCATATAGATGATGAAGGTGATATTTTGTTTGGAGGTTGAATCACTTAACTATTGCTGTTAACAAACTTTATCGAAACTCAGTGGCTTAAAACAATAAGCATTTATTTAGCTTAGGAGTCTGTTGGTTGATTGGATAGTTTTTCTAGTTTTTTCCTGGCTTCATTGGGTTTGATTGGGCTCATGTGCTGATTGTCAGTCGGTTGGTTAGCTAGAGTCTGGCTGGTCTAGAGTGGCCTCACTCACCTGTCTGGCCAGGCTGGGCTGGGCTTGTTTTATATAATAGTGGCAGTGTTCCCTGAGAGTAAGTAGAAGTGTTCAAGCCTCTCGGGTACTAGAGAGGTACTAGACAGCATTACTGCTACTGTATTCTAATGGCAGAAGTGAGTCACAAGATGAGCCCAGATTCAAGAAGCAGGGAAATAATCTCTACTTCTGGATGGGAGGAACTTTAATGTCAAATTGCAAAGGGCATGGATACAGTGATCAATCTATCACAAAATCTATGTAAATATATTTGAAGGCCTCACAAAGACTCTTAATGTAAATATTAAAGCCATCCATCCTGTTCCCTGTTGGCCATGCTCTTGTGTGTTTATTTTCCTTACTGGCTTCCCCTCACTCCAACACATTAAAAAAAATCTGATTCTGGAAAGCTGATGTGAGACTCAGAGACCAAAAATTGGCTCTTATGAAGGGTCTATCACAATTTTTTCCAACAATTTCCACTTGTTAATGGCACTTCCTTCTCTTTGCCTACCCCATTATTTCTATCTCTTTTGCTTGTAAATAAGTTCTTCAAATATAAATTATAAGTTCATTGAAAAAAGTGAGTAAAATGATCACTGCACATTTACATATGACAAAAGGAAACTTTTCAGAAAATTGGAATCCTACAACTAAACCACATTCAGAATATAAAGGCTTAATGGTATATTCTCTTCTGTTGGATGCTTACTTCTTTGTTAATAGGCTTAATTAGTTGTACACAGTTAATTGTATAAATTAAATTACATAGCATGATACTATTTCTGGTACTTGAACTGTTTTTCTCATAGTCATTCCATTCTAATCAGAGCTTTTTATAATATTCCCTGTATTCTTTTCCCTTCATGATTCTCACACCACTCGGTGACAGCTTTCATTAGAGTGCAGTCAGTTTTGCTTTAATAGTTATCCTAAGTAGTAAACGATGATGGTGGATGTATCAGGGCTGACATATTCCATCAATCTAAGATACTTGAAAAGGAATGGTTAAATTGATGCCCCAAAGTTTGATTTTTGCTTCAACACTTTTTGTTGGTTTAAGCAAACTGCTGGGTACAGATGTCTCTAAGTCCTCAGACAGCCTCTGGAAAATTCAACACATCTTGAATAAAAATGTGTTAGAGAAAAGAAAATGATACCCAGAGTCCAAACAGGTGCATCAGGCAATGCATTTAATGAAGTTGCTAAATTTTGATTTTGCAAAACAGGGCTTCAGTATTAAAAAAAAAAAAAGGAAAGATGATAACGACATGATTTGCAACAATTGCAATATATATGTATTACTGTCTTCAGGGAATAATGAATTATTCTAATCAATCCTACATCTATTGTGGAGAAAGAAATCCTCTTTAACTATATTTAATAGTGTTAGTTTAGAGGCAAATGATATTAAAATGACTGAACATTTGGGAATAAAAATAAAAATACCATACACTTAAAATCTTTTAGTCATTTGCTAAAAAGGCAATTCTTTCTCATGATAAAACCAGTCAGGAACTACACCTTTAGGAAACGATGGGGGAAAAAGCAATTGAGGCAGCATGATAGTTGACTGTACTAGGGCAGTGATTTTTCAAACTGGACTCTAGGGGTTCCTAGATGTCATGTCTCAGAGGCTGTCATGTGGGACTCAAGTTGATGAGGACCCACCTTGCTCTCTCAGATCTCTCCATTCCTCTTCACCATTGCCCATCATCAATCTATGAGGTAGTTCTAATTACATTTGTTTTGTTTGTTAGATTTACCTGGAAAAAGTTCTAAAGAAAAAGTAAACTCCTATCCTAGAGTATCAAAAGATAGAAAGAGAGAAAGATAGAGGAGAGCGAGTGAGAGACAGAGAGGCAGGAGAGAGACAGAAAGAGGAGAGAGGCAGAGAGAGAGAGAGAAAGAAAGGGAGCTGAACTCACAGTATACCCTTAATTTAGTATGTCTAATTATTCCAATATTGTAAAGATGTGTAAGCCAGAAACATAGGACAATATCAGGCAAAGGTAAACCAGAGCATGACAGAGATATGCATATGTTTATAACACCTTTCACTAATATTTCCCACAAATGGAAGTTATGTAGAATTCAATGGCTCTATTTTAAGGATATTTAGAGAAAGCAGGCATAGTGCACATGAAACTAAATATCTTTGAATCCTGCAAAATATTGGGCAACCAAAAAAATTCTTGAATTTGTCTTTTTTCCACACAGGATCAATTTGGATTATATTTCTACAATCATTAAGTAATAGTTTCTAGGATGTTGAGTTTTGTAACAATAGATTTTCAAAAATTATAGGAAACAACATCACAAAAGGTAGCTCACTTTACATTTTTGGAAAACATTCAAATAACAAAAAAAATGCAACTACATCTACTGACATCATCATTTCACAAGAGAAAGGATATTTTAACACCAGAAATTTAGGAAGAATAACATTTCAGATAAAATAATGTAGAAGGCCTGGGCAGGGTGGCTCATGTCTGTAATCCCAGCACTTTGGGAGGCTGAGGTAGGTGGATCACTTGAGATCAGGAGTTCCAGACCCAATTGGCCAACGTAGTGAAACCCTGTCTCTACTAAAAACACAAAAATTAGCCAGGTGTGGTGGCATGCTCCTGTAATCCCAGCTACTCTGGAGGCTGAGGCAGGAGAATCACTTGAACCCGGGAGCTGGAGGTTGCAGTGAGCCGAGATTGCATCACTGCACTCCAGCCTGGGTGTCAGAGCAAAACTTTGTCTCAAATAATAATAATAATAATAGCAGAGCAGCATGCTATTTGTCTCTCTGTCTCTGTCTGTCTGTGTTTCTTTCTCAAACAGACTAGTTCAAATTGTTTTCTCTCTACATTCCAGTAGTACAGAGGTGATGGAGATCTAAGTTGTTTGTAGTCTTTTCTATTGATAAGGAGATAGCGCACTTTCTACAACAATCTGGCAACATAGTTTACTGGGACACAGTACTAGAAATAACATGGGTCATGGCTGTCTGTATGATGACCCAGACCTGCAGGTAGCACCAATCAGTTTCAATTTGCATTAGAGATGATGGCTAGAAGAGATTGTTAGAATGCATTGTCCACACTCTAGCTGTTTCTAGATTTCTGTGACTTTACCTACACACATATGGTTAGGTGATTTCACTAAAAACACAAAGTGACTTTGTCACAGACCATATTTCAGATCTCCTAACATTTTTTAGAGACTCTGTGAGATAGGGGAAGACAATAGTTAACACGGATTGTCTGCCTCATATGTTTCCAGAAGGATAGCAAGATTCTTACATATGTATGCCATTTTATCTTAAAATAATCCTTATGGGTTTTGGTAGTTATTATTACCTCACTTTTACTGATGGGAAACTAAGACCTACATAACTCATAGCTTAATAATTTAAGTAACTTTCACAAGAACTCCCGTCTTCTTCCCCCAGAGAAAGAGAGGGGGAGAGAGAGAGAGAGATACGTGTGCAGCCTAGGGAGGCAAGGCAGGGCAGTGGTTAGGTGGGTGGAAACCTTTCTAAATTCTGCTCTTGTTTCTCCTCTCTGCAGGGCAGTCACTGCACCACAGCTTCCTCTCATGGCAGGAATCAGCGATCAAAGCGCTTGTGTGGATCTGGGAGTTCACCAAATGGTAAGATGGTAGTGTTTAAGCCTTGCTGTTGTGCGGAGTGGATGAAGGCAGGTACTGCTTCACAACTATTCTCAAGCATTCACCCTTTCCTCATGAACACCTGGGGTTCAGCCTTTCCCCAAAGGACATTAGGAAACAGAGAAACTGGTATATCCAGGAGTACATGAACTCACAAACGAAAATTACTAGAGGACTGTGAAGTATAACCCAAGAAAGAAAGTCAACTGTGGTGGCTACTGTTAGCTTTCTACAAAATTAATTCTCTTTCTTACCAAGTTTGACTGCATTTCTAAGCCTCTGCTTCAGTTAGGTGTGGTCATGTGATTAAGTTTTCATCAGCGTAGTGTAAACAGACATGATTTCTGCTATTTCCCTCCTTAAGTCTTACGGCACTGGGCATGCCTTCTCTTAGCCTTCTCTACCCTATCCACTGGTGGGGACTCAGGCTTAGTGGCAACTCATCTTGACTATGCAGTTGATTCCAGTGACCACAGGATGGTTGAGCAGCCCAATGGGAGGAACCTGGCATTGTGAATGATCATACGGGGCGGAGCAACTTGCTGACCACTGCTTTCCCCATCTGTCGTGTGCCAGAGCAAAAAATATCTATGTTCTTTAAGCCACTGCATTTTGGGTCTTCCTGTGATAATACTTTGGCCATATCCTAACTTACGTAAAAAGAAATTGTACAATATATGTATTTTGTGTGATCTAAAGCAGAATATTGAAGCATAATTACCTAGAATTTAGGAGAAACATGACAAAATGTCTTGAGGGGTTTAGGGGAGAAAGTAGCAAACTGAAAGAACAAGAGGAAACTATAAGAAAGTGGAAAAGCTTTGGCTTTCTCTGAATGTCACAGGTACCTAATAAGTCATAGGAACCATTCATCTGTCCTTTGTCTTTCTTTCCCAACTCGTGGACATCTTTTGGATGCAGTCATTTGCTTTTCTCTTTTTCCTTTTGGTTTTATGTATTTCACATTCCTTTGATGTCATTTTTTAAAAAGGGATTTTTAGAATAAAACATAGATAAGGCAAATGTATTCCACATGTAAAGGGAAGGCTCAAGTTCCTCTTACTGATCTTGGTTTTTGGATCATGAACATTTCTTAGATGTTTGCAATTTCCATAGTGTGATTTGCTTTTACAAAATAGAAAATTTATAATTGTTTGTCAAAAATTAGGAGAAGTCTAAGTAAATTATGGCATCCACGTGTTGCAATATTAATTTTTAATGACAAAAAATTTTGAATTTTTTGAATGACAAAGAATGTTTAATGACAAAAAAATTTACACAATAATTTTAATTTTAAAACCTATACAAAATTGTATATATATTATGTATCTCAAGTATGTATGCTATGTACAGGATGGTACATATACAAGATAAAGATCAATAGAATATCTGATAAAATATTATGTTAAATCTAAGAGCTGGGATTACTTTTCTTCAATAGTTTATGTTTTTTGTTTATTATACTTTAAGTTCTAGGGTACATGTGCACAGAGTGCAGGTTTGTTACATATGTATACATGTGCCATGTTGGTGTGCTGCACCCATTAATTCGTCATTTACATTAGATGTGTCTCCTAATGCTATCCCTCCCCCCATCCCCTCCTCACAATAGGACCCAGTGTGTGATGCTCCCCTTCCTGTGTCCAAGTGATCTCATTGTTCAATTCCCACCTATGAGTGAGAACATGCAGTGTTTGGTTTTCTGTTCTTGCGATAGTTTGCTGAGAATGATGGTTTCTAGCTGCATCCATGTCCCTACAAAGGACATGAACTCATCCTTTTTTATGGCTGCATAGTATTCCATGGTGTATATGTGCCACATTTTCTTAATCCAGTCTGTCACTGATGGACATTTGGGTTGATTCCAAGTCTTTGCTACTGTGAATAGTGCCGCAATAAACATACGTGTGCATGTGTCTTTATAGCAGCATGACTTATTTATTTATTTTTTTTCACTCATTGCTCTTTAAAGTCCTTAGATGATTTGACTCTATTAAAAGTTTGTGGCTAAATCCTATATTTTTCTTTGACTTTGTGTAGTATCTGTAACTTTATGATACAGGGAAGGGTTGGCAAACTACAGTCTGCAAGTCAAATATTTTTGTAAATAGAATTTCATTGGAACATAGCCACACTCAATTATTTATCTTTTCCATGACTGCTTTCATGCTACAATAACAGAGTTGAGCAGTTGTAACAGAGGCTATATGGCCTGTATAGCCTAAAATATTTACTATCTGACTCTTTACAAAAAAACTTTGCTGGCCACTGGCAAAGAGGAAGAACGGCTTTGTCACATCTTACACATAATATACATATTTCCCTGCTCCAAAGTATATTCCTAAAGGTCTTCTAAAATAATCTGATCTTTTTTCACAATGCCATAGTGGATTATTTTTAATTTTGACTAATTTGAAAATATTTCAACTTATATTACTTCAGCAAATATTTAGAGAGGCCCCACTGTGAATCTAGACACGATGGTGGGTGGAATAATAGTGAAATAAAACAAAATTAAATATTTCCTAGCCATAAAATTTTCATAGCTTAATTCTGAGACTATTGATGATCTGATTTTATCATTATCCTCCCAAAAAACTGCCACCTAGGTGATTTTCTTTTCAATAATTGAAAGAGTAGATTTAAATACTGGATACAAACTTTTATGCTGATTGATGGAACTTTTGCCTTGAATATGTAGGCTTCTGTGTGCATATTATGATCTGCTGAAAGCTTTCTGAATGCTCTGTGTCACTCCCTCTAAATAACCCTCCTAATGACCTTCAAGGGGTATCTCTTTTCAAGCTGAAAGATTCCACTAGTGGTAACCTAATGGGATATTGATGCTCCAATATGCTCCAGGAAGAGACGAACCAGCCTGCCTTACAGTTGCATTTCTTGTATTTGGTATTGCGACTTCAAAGCATAGTAGGTGCTTAATTAATAAATGACCAGCATCTTTTGCTGTGCAGAAACTCTTTAGTTTAATCATATCCCATTTGGCAATTTTGGCTTTTGCTGCCGTTGCTTTTGGTGTTTAAGACATGAAGTCCTTGCCCATGCCTATGTCCTGAATGGTACTACCTAG
>NW_012115488.1:6665077-6666449 GCF_000951035.1 Colobus angolensis palliatus | reverse complement strand
TAAAAAATAAAATAAAAATAAAAATAAATAAATAAATAAATAAATGACCAGCAAATAAATCCATAAGCGAGTGAATGAAAGGATCTGGATCTGGCTAGCCTTTTTCTTTTAGCATGATATCACAATTTAGATGTAATTAAGGAGCTGATACTGAGCTGACACAGAAGACCCTGCTAAAAGAAGAGTCAAGTCAAAGACAAAGCAACTATTTCACAACTTTTGTCCAAAGTGGACCTATATATAAAGACTGCTATGGTCAGCTTCATGTAATAATAACAATGATTGTTAATTTGACTAATATTGGTATTTGTATGGTGCTCAGTCTTTCTCAACAAGCCTAATGTGGTTTGAATATTTGTCTTGTCTTGTTGAAACTTAATTGCTGTTGTAACAGTAGTAAGAGGTGGGACCTATAAGAGGTTTTTAGGTCACGAGGTCTCTGTCCTAAGGAATGGATTAATGACATTATCACAGGGGGGGATTCCTCATAAAAGGAGGAGTTCAGCTGCCTTCTTTCTCTCTCTATCTCCCCTTGGTTCCCCCGCTGTCTCTGGTCTGTCTATCTTCTTCATTGTGAGGATATAGCATTTGTTCACCATGTGATATTGAAAAAAGAAGGCCCTTGCAAGAAATACCATTCTAGACATAGGCCTTGACAAACATTCTATGATGAAGACACCAAAAGCGATTGCAACAAAAACAAAAATTGACAAATAGAACTTAATTAAACTAAAGAGCTTCTGCACAGTAAAAGAAATTTTCAACAGAATAAACAGCCTACAGAATGGAAGAAAATATTTGAAAACTATGCATTCCCATCTAGTATTCAGAATCTTTTAGAAACTTAAATAAGTTAACAAGAAAAAAACAAACAACTTCACTTAAAAGTGGGCAAAGGACACGACCGACACTTTCCTTTCTTTCTTTCTTTTAATTGTTATTATACTTTAAGTTCTAGGGTATGTGTGCACAATGTGGAGGCTTGTTACATATGTATACATGTGCCACGTTGGTGTGCTGCAGCCATTAACTCATCATTTACATTAGGTATATCTCCTAATGCTATTCCTCCTCCCTCCCCCGACCCCATCACAGGCCCTGGTGTGTGGTGTTCCCTACCCTGTGTCCATGCGTTCTTATTGTTCAGTTCCCACTTATGAGTGAGAACTTGCAGTGTTTGGTTTGCTGTCCTTGTGATAGTTTGCTCAGAATGATGGCTTCCAGTTTCATCCGTGTCCCTACAAAGGACATGAACTCATCCTTTTTTATGGCTGTGTAGTATTCCATGGTGTATATGTGCCACATTTTCTTAATCCAGTCTATCATTGATGGACATCTGGGTTGGTTCCAAGTCTTTGCTATTGTGAATAGT
>NW_012115488.1:6617885-6664297 GCF_000951035.1 Colobus angolensis palliatus | reverse complement strand
CATCCTCTCCAGCACCTGTTGTTTCCTGACTTTTTAATGATTGCCATTCTAACTGGTGTGAGATGGTATCTCACTGTGGTTTTGATTTGCATTTCTCTGATGCCCAGTGATGATGAGCATTTTTTCATGTGTCTGTTGGCTGCATAAATGTCTTACTTTGAGAAGTGGAACAGACACTTTTCAAAAGACAACATACATGTGGCCGACAAGCATATAAAAAATGCTCAACATTAATCATTAGAGAAACGCAAATCAAAACCAGTGAGATACCATCTCACACCAGTCAGAATGGCTATTACTAAAAAGTCAAAAAATAACAGATGCTGGTGAGGTTGCAGAGGAAATGGAATGCTGGTATGCTGCTGGTGGAATGTAAATTAGTTCAGCCACTGTGGAAAGCAGTTTAGAGATTTCTCAAAGAACTTAGAACTACCATTTAAACCAGCAATCCCTTTATTGAGTATATCCCTGAAGGAACATATAAATCATTCTCCCATAAAGACATGCCTATGTTCATCACAGCACTATTCACAATAGCAAAGACCATGGAATCAATCTAGATGCCCATCAACAGTGGGCTGCTTAAAGAAAATGTGCTACATATACACCATGGCATACTACATACACAGCAATGCAAAAGAATGAGATCATGAACTTTGCAGCAATATGGATGGAGCCAGAGACGATTACTCTTAGCAAACTGACTCAGGAATAGACAACCAAATACCACATGTTCTTACTTATAAGTGGGAGCTAAACATTGAATACACATGGACACAAAGAAGGGAACAGTAGACACTGAGATCTACTTAAGGGTGGAGGGCCAGAGGAGGGCAAGGATTGAAAAAGTACCTGTGAGGTACCATTCTTATTACCTGGGTGATGAAATAATCTGTACACCAAACCACTGTGACACATAATTTACCCATACCTGCACATGTACCCCTGAAAATAAAAGTTTTTCTTTCTTTCTTTTTCTTTTTCTTTTCTTTTCTTTTTTTTTTTTTTTAAAGGAAGGCTCTCACAGTTGTGAGAACTTTGATCTTGGACTTTACAGCCTCCAGAACTGTGAGAAAATAAATATCTGTTCATCATAAATTACCTAGTTAGTGACATTCTGTTATAGAAGCACAAAATGAACTAGGACAAAGCCCTTATTGATTATTCAACACATCCATTTGGTAGGGAAACTCTAGCAGGTTAGGATTTTGTGTTGCATTTATAAAAACACACCAAAAATGACACCTCAGGTAGAATAAATTCTATCTGCTATTTATAAAACCCAGCAAAAATGACACCTCAGCTAGGATAAATTCTATCCCCTAAGTTATGAGCCAGTATGTATTTCCTCCTATGAGTGGATTGGCAATCCGTATTGCTATGGTCGAATGTGTCCTCACCACAATTTATGAGTTGAAATTACATCACTAATATGTTAGTGTTAAAAGGTGAGACCTTTGGGAGGTAATAAAGTCATAAGAGCAGAGCTCCCACAAATGGGGGTTATGCTTTTATAAAAGGGGTTGAAGGGAGCCTCCTAGCTCCTTTGGCCCCTTCCACCATGGGAAGACATCAAGTGGGTGCCATCTATAAGGAACAGGGCCCTGTCAGACATTGAATCTGTTGGCATCTTGAACTTGAACTTCCCAGCCTCTAGAACTACTTGGTTTAAGGTATTTTGTTATAGTAGCAAGAATGAAGCAGGATACCTGTGATAATCAACATTTCCAGGGACCATAGGAAATCACTGATTCTGTCAAGGAAATGAGACTCTAATTAAATGAATAGGAAGCTTAAGCATTTCTTGCAAAACAGAAACAATACAACATGAATTGAAGATAGTCTAATAATACACATGCAAGCAACAAAAATCTTTAAGCTAACCATCTTTCTGTGTGTAAGGTCTTTTTATCTACCACATAATAAAGTTAAATAATAAGAAGCTAGACAAAGAAATTTGAAAGGATCAAAAAGATTATTTAAATTATCTACTTTTGTTACAATGCAACTCTCCCCAAATGTATTTTGCACTTTAAAATTCAGCTACTGTGGAAATACACCATAAATATAATTTATAAACTAACAAAAATGTCTGTACATTGGAGATCATGTTCAAGTTTATTACTGATAGGTTACTAGATCAATAATTGGAGATCATTACCTCAGTAATCTGAGGAAATAAACCTTTCTTAGGAAGTGCCTCTTTAATCATTAAGATTTCTAATCAAATACCAATTATTATTATGTACTTTTTCATTAGCTTTTATTAATATTTATCATAATGTTGATATGTCAGTGTATTAATATCTTTGTTTTTATTAAATAAAAATTATAATGAGCAAAGATAATTAATGGTGATTATTTTGCATTCCATGATAATGCTTCCTATTTCATCTACCTTAATGGTTTTAATAAAGGACAAATAAAATTTTACTCAAAACATTTTTAATTTTATTTTTTAATAAATTGTATTATATATTTACATATATGTTATATATTGTATATTTAAGTATATAAATATGATATATGACCTATTTACTATATATTTAAATATATAAAATATGATATATATATTTAAATATATACATCATGATGTTATGGAATACATATGGATAGTAAAAGGGCTACTACAGTGATATAAGTTAACACACTTACTTTACAGTTACTTTTTTTGTGTTTTTGTGGCCAGAACAGCTAAAATCTACTCATTTAGCTTGAGTCCTAAATACAGTACAATTTTATTACGTATAGTCCTCATGTGGTACTTTAGATCTCTGGACTTGCTAATCCTACATACCTGTTCCTTTACATCCTCTGATTTGTGTCTCGCCATTTCCTCCCTGCAGGTTGACCCTGGTAACTGCTCTTTTTGTTCTCTATCTTGGTATATTTGAATAAAAAAGATAGATTCCACATATAAGTGATATTGTGTAATATTTTTTCTTTCTTTGGCTGGCACATTTTACTTAGCATAATGTGCTCCAAGCTCATCCATACTGTGACAAATGGCAAGATCTTGTTCTCTGCTTATGGTGAATAATATTCCATTGTTTATGTATATATACACCACAGTGTATTTATCCATTCTTCTGTTGACAGACACTTAGGTTGTTTTCATATCTTGGCTGCTGTGAGTAATCTATAATGAACATGGGAATGCAAATATTTTTACACAGTGTTGATTTTATTTCCTTTCTGTATATGCCCAAGAGAGGGATTGCTGGGTCATATGGTGGTTCTATTTTTAATTTCTTTAGAAACCTTCATACTGTTTTTCATAATGGCTACACCAATCTACATTTCCACCAGCAAGATTTCCCTTTTTTTCCCACAAAAATTGAACTCTATTTATTTAACAAACATCTTAAAATATGTACCACATGAAATGTGCCCTGATATGCCTTATTCAGAGATGCAAATCTCAGGGACCTTCTAATATCTTGGTTTATTTCCAGTAGAATAAAGTTCAAGCCAGTAATTTCCAGAATAAGCAAAAGATTGTGATTGAAGCAAACCTGATATGGTTTGGATGTTTGTCTTCTCCAAATCTCATGTTGAAATGTGATCCCCAATGTTGGAGATCGGGCCTAGAGGGAGGTGTTTTGGTCATAGGGGCGGATCCCTCATAAATGGCTTGGTGCCCTTCCCGTAGTGATAAGTGAGTTCTTGCTCACTCATCACTACGAGAGCTCGTTGTTTAGATGAATCTGGTACCTCCCCCTCTCTCTCTTGCTCCCTCTCTCACCATGTGACATGCCTGCTCTCCCTTTGCCTTCTGATGTGATTGGGAGCTTCCTGAGACCCCAGCAGAGACCGAGCAGATGCTGGTGCCATGCTTGTACAGTCTGCAGAACCATGGGCAAAATAAACCTCTTTTCTTTATAAATTGCCCAGTCTTGGGTATTCCTTTTTAGCAACTCAAAACAAACTAATGCAAATCCCAACTTGTCTTTTATCAGGATTACACAATAACCACACTGAGTTATAGTCTGTTTACTCTGATTTCAAAGGATATTTGCTTGCTTTGTATTTACAATTCCCACTCTAATCTAGAGCTACTGTTGTGATTTGGTTGGGGTTCCTTAGTCAACCTTAGACTGACTGTATTGTGACCGTTTCTCACGTTGCAGCTTGCCTTGACTATTTCTGGAAGTGTCCAACACATTCAAAGAGAGGGGGTAATTATAAATAAGTGAACAATTGTTTTTTCTAGTAAATAACAAAGACTTTTAGAACTCAAAGAGATCTTAGGAATTAGCTCATTCAAGTCATCCCTAGTAGTGCTCTGATAAGAAATCATCCAGGTTGAGTGTGATTCAAGTTTATAAACATATGAGAACCTTCTGTAACTAGATGCTTTCATGTCCCATTATTCCATTTTTGCATCCACTGATAGGAAATTAATAACTTCATAAGAGAACCTATTTCATTACTTGACAGCTCTAATTGTTAAAAATTTATTTTGTATGTTGCATATTAATATATGCCTTCCTGAAAATTTAAATCATTGATTCTAGTTCTAATGAACTAAATTCTTCTAACAAATGTCTCTTTTGAATCTTGTACTCCCTAGGACAATTTGAAAACAGGTATGAATTGTATATTTTGAGTCACAGGTTTTCATTGCTTTGGTGTATTGAAAGAACGTCTCTTAAAGCACAAAGCTCAAAGATTTTAAATGAAAAGACATCTCTGATATTCTGAAAACAATAATGCTATCATCAAATGTTCAGCCATTTTAAGCATCAATAAGCAAGTTTAGTAGCATATAAACCAGAAAGTATATCATTTATGTCAAATTCTACTTTAAGACTCTCTTTTATGATTATTCTCCTGTGAAATCTAGGATAGATCTTAAATTGTTACTGATTCAAATGCTGTTCTCCTTTTTCTCTTTCAATTTTCAAAAAATATATTGGAAACCAGTGAAACCAAATTTTATATCATCATAGATACAACGAATGATTAAATCTGATCGCACTTAACTCCAGGGAAGGAAAGAAGGCTATTTAAGTTGGGCAGGTCATTCTGCTTATTCTTCTGGTCAGTGAACATTAGGTGCAAGTTTGCTGTTCTCCCCGTGGGACACAGTAATCCTATATTCTGAAAGTGTGAGCATCTAATCTCCCTGACTGGAACTCTAATATCTAAATATAAACATTTTTTTCCAACAACTTGACTCCTAAATGCAAGCAAACCTAAGCCAGCTGAACTGAGGACATGATCATTGGAGCCAATGCAAGAAGAAAAATTGCCTGTGCTGGACTTACTGAGAGGTGTTACTGAACTCCGTGCGATTTTTTTTTGGTAATTATGACTAGTTTCTTTCTGCTTTGACTTTAAAACTTATTGATGACCAGGTAAGATTTAACCTAAAGGTTAATGTTTTTCTTTTCTTCCTTAACATGGATAGTTAGGGAAGCTTTCCCTAAAATACTTTATTGAAAAAAAAAAAAACCAAAAAACAAAAAACAGAACTTTTAAGAGAGATTCTAGGAAAAGATGTGACAGCCTCTGCTTTAGCTTTTAAGTAATCTCTAGCCAGACCAAGAAATGGAAATGCAAGTATTAGAAGCCCATTCACATCAAAGGAAGAGGGTGTTAACTTTGAGCTTAAATATTTATAAGAATAACTGGAAATTTGGCTTTCTCCAAATATACAGAAATATATGGATTGTTGGAAATCTCATTGTGTTCCTCAGGAAGTTACTCTCCACTGGACTGGTGCTGGCTGATAGAGAAGCCAATATGCAATATGCCAAAGTGGTCATTCCTGATAAGTTAAAAAGATGATAAAAGAAACCCCTATAATCATTTAATGTCATTTCCTTTTGGGATTTGTGTGTCTCCTAGAAACTCTGGGTGTTTCTCTGAGTGGGAAATAGAGAGATGCAGTAGTCACTTTACTTGTTATCGACAATTTTTTGCTTACAGGAATTTGAGACATGTCAGTGACAAGGTGAATATATAGGATGGAGAAGAGAAATGGTGAGTGATGAGAATTGGATTGAATGAATGTTATCATTCAACTTCAGGTGTGCTAACCTAGTGATTTTAAATAAAAACACTTTTGGTTCTTATTAATCCTTTATTTACACAATTAGGGCCACGTTTTAAAGTAAAATGAACTTTCTTTGTTTTAATGATACACATTGCTATAATAGAACACTACTGACATTTTCTTATTTATTTTCATTTTTATATAAAAATTCTTAAACAGTGTTTACTATATGCCAAGTAGATTCTAAGCACTTGATGGATACTAATTCATGTAATTTTTATAACAACTTTTTAGAGTAGGTACTATTGTTGCATCCATTTCACAGATGGGGAAGTGGATATGGAAATGTTAAGCAACATGGCTAGTCAGTGGCAAAACCAGGCCTCTTCCCTTCCATTTCACCTCAGGTTGTCATGTAAATCCTATTTGAAACATGCACCCTGATTGAAAAATAGTTGGGGGAGTACTGTTCTAGAGAATAAAAATAAAACTAACCCCCCAAATGCTACCAATACCATAAAGAAAAAAAAAAAAAAAACATCTAAATGCACAGCTGAGCTCACTGGAAGGTAATCACTAGGTCCCTGAAATGAACCTAAGTGTTAACCCCAATAGCTGATGCCATGGTTACTAGAAGTAAGAGTGGGTGATAAATTGAGTGGTAGAAATTGAGTCATGGTAAAATCTAAGGACTTTGTTTCTGATGCTCAAATGAAGATAGCACATTAGGATTTAAATCCATCCAAAGAGGTACACTGAAACTCATATCTTCTTATAATGTTAGGATGCTCACTACAACTTCAGTGAAAGTTCAAATAGAAAAAAAAAATAGCCATTTTCTTTTGCTCTGGATTCTTGGTAGAATAAAAAAGCTCCTTTTAGAACATAAAACCATGGCCATTCATGCAAGTGTGAGGGTTAAATCCCCAAACTAAAAAGCTAACACATAATTAGTGATACTTTTGCTAATGACAGCTAACAGAAGAAAAATGAACTTTTTTGAGGGACATTCCATGCACTGGTCCTCAATTCTCACAGTTAAAAGTCCTGCTGAAGATGAGCTCATAATCCAAATCTAAGTAACTACACTAAAAAATATTCACCAAGAGTGAGAATCAGTGAAACAACAAACTGCAAGATAAAACCTGAGACTTTTAGATATTAGAACACTTGGATAATAGAAAATACATATGTTTTAAAATAACTAAACATAAAAAAATAGAATAAATAAAGGAGGAAAAAGGACATGATTAGAAAACATGAAGCATATTTGAAAAATAGTCAAATGGATTTTCTAGAAATTAAAAATGAAGTCACTAAAATTAAAAACTTGATACAAGTCTTCAGCAGTAGATTATACATAGCTAAAGATAATTAATGTTTTTCCCTAACTCCTAAATAGTAGTGAAGCTGGACATATATTTTTTGGTAAGACAAGTTTGAGGAAATTATTATAATGCAGCAAAGGTAATATAGTTGAAAATTATAAAAAAGGCATAGAGGATAAAATGAAATTTAACCTATGCCCGATAGGACTCCCAGAAGGAAAAAATAGAGATAATAGGGGAGAATTTTTCAGTATCACAATGAGTCCCAAAAATGGTAAATAAAAATGATCTTTTATCTAGCTACATCACAGTAAAACTGCAAAACACCAAATACCAAGTGAGAAATCTTAAAAGCTACAGAAGAAAAGGATTATCTATAAAAGAATTCCAACTAAACAGTAGATTTATCAACAGCAACAGGAAGCCAGAGATAATGGAAAAATCTTCAAAATGGTGAAAGAAATGAACCACCAACCAAAAAATATATGTCCAGCTTCACTATCATTTAGGAGTTAGGGAAAAATGTATTTAAAGTGAGCAAGCAAGCAAACAAACAAAGCATCTACTACAGTAAGAAGAAAATTTAACCTAAGAAAAAGGACTAAGATGTAAGAATGTTGAGTAAACAAATTTGTAAACTGGTCTTTAAATCTAAAAAGTTGTTAACTATAAATAAATATGAAAATATTGAATAACTTGGGGAAATTAGTTCAAATAAAGTAAATCAATATTTATAGAAGTTACATATAAAGGAGGAAAAAACAGAGTTAACACAATCTAAAGGTCTCCACTAATTTGCCTGTTATGTATCTTCTTTCAATAAATTTCTGCTCAAGTCTTTAGCCCGTTTGAAAATGTGTTTAAGTTTTCAGAATTCTTCATACATTCCCAGTACAAGTTCTATTTCAGATAGGTGACTTACAAATCTTTTCTCACAAAGTGTAGTGTGTCTTTTCTTTCTTGCAACAGTGTTTTTTGAAGAGTGAAGTTTTAAATTTTGATAAGTCCATTTATCATTTTCTTATTTTATGGGTTGAACTTTTGCTGTCATACCTGAGAATTCTTTCCCTAACATTAGATCACAGAATTTTCTCCCACATTTTATTCTAAAAGTTTCACAACTTTCAATTTGACATTTATATTTGTGATCACTTTTGAATTACTTTTTATATAAGATATACCATTTAGGTTGATATTGATCTTTTGGCACATGGGTGTCCAATTATTTCAACACCACTTGTTGAAAAGACTATTCTTTCTCCCTTGAATGGTGTTTACACATTTTGTCAAAAATCAGTCTGAAGGATTTGTTTGGGTTTATTTCTGTAATTGCTATGGTCATTCATCTGTATGTCTGTCCCATGATGAATACTACACTGTTTTAATTATTATAATTTTATGATACGTCTTAAAGTTGGGTAGTTTTTTTGACTTTATTGTTTTTCAAAATTATTTTGGTAGTCCTAGTTCTTTTGTCTTTTCAAATAAATTTTACAATATATATTTTCTACATATACAAAAATATATACTTTTTAAAAATATATACTTTTATATACAAATATATCCTTTTGTATATATACAAAACTATATATACACATATACTTTTCTCTCTCTATAAAAATATATACAAATATATACCTTTCTATACATACAAATATGTTGCTGGGATTTTCATTGGAATTATATGCACAGCTCAATTTAGAGAGAATTGACATTTTTACCGTGTTGAGTTTTCCAGTTCATGAACACATGCTTCTCCATTTACTTAGATTTCATTGAATAACGCTGTGTAGTTTTCAGTATTGTTATATGTGGCCCTTCCCCAAGTTTTTATATTGACATTCTAACCTCCAGTACCTGATAATGTGACCCTACTTGGAGATAAGGTCTATATAAAGGTAATCAAGTTAAAATGAGCTCATTAGAACAAGACCAATTCAATACGATTGTTGCACTTATGAAAAGGTGAAATCTGGAGACACATGAACATGACCGTATACCATATGAAGATGAAGGCGGAGACTGAGATGATGCCAAAGAATGCTAAAGATTAAGGTTAGTAGCGAACCACCAGAAGCTAGGAGAGAGGCATGAAACAGATTCTTCCTCACAACCCTCAGATGGAAACAACCCTGCTAACACCTTGATCTTGGATTCCCAGCCTCCAGAGCTGTGAGACAATACATTTCTGTTGTTTCAACCACTCAGTTTGTGATACTTCATTACAGCAGCCCTAGAAAACTATTACAAACATCAAATGTATATGTTTTGATAGATTTATATTTATTTCATTTTTGAATTTTTCTTTTCTAAGATTTTAATATTTTCCTAGTAAATGCTGAATATTTCATTTGTCCCATATTAAGACAGGAATTTCTCAAATTTATAAGTTTTTATTGATACTTCAACTAAAAATACTGTTATTTAAAAGGACACTACAAATTTCAAGTTAGATCTCTGGGCTCTTATAACTAATTTTTTCACTTTTAGTATCTATTTAATTCAATTTGCCTAATTAAATGTGTTCGCATCCTATTTGGCAACTTCACTGCATAACTGTGAAGAAACACTTAGAGTCAAGTGGTATATTGATATTCTATGACTTATATACTCTAGGTATTTCTTGAAAGTAGAGTTAAAGCAAAGATTTATTGCATTTCACCATATAAGCCACCAGTCCCCAGAAAAATAATTTACATGTTCTATAACATTAAATAAGTTATATTTTTATTAAATTCATTTATTTCTCAGAGATAAGGCATTTTAAGATTACATCCATTAAATCTAAGAGTTTTGCTTTAACTTTTCCCTCCTTTCTCCTTAGCACCCTTACAACCTCCACAATATAAGGCTTAACTGGCCACATATTATATTTAATCATCAAATCAATTGTCTCAATACTTTTCTAATCCTTGCATACCTTTTTTTTGTCACTAAGATGTCTTTCTTGGTCGTTGTTTGGTTATCCCTGGTAGATTAGGTGCCCACGTGGTGTACTCCATTGATAGCTCTCTTTATGCTTGTGTATCATGAGATGTTTAAATGGACTACATGGTTTTCCTCTGCCAAACTATGAGTTCCATGCTGGCAGGGATAGAGTTTGCTGGCCCCCTGTGTATATCCTCAACCCTCACACAATGCCTATTCACTATGCATTTAGCTCTAGTACACAGCTGCAGGTGCTCCATATTTATATGTTTAGTGAATGAATGAATGAATGAATGAATGAATGAAAAGATAAACAGTAACTGAGTCAAATAATCTTTCCATAAAATTCTAATTTTGTAACTATTTAATATAAACAATTATATTTTCTTGACATTAATTATCTATTTAACTGGAAGGCTAAGAAATCTAATACATTCAAATTTATAGGCATAACCTGAACTAATCATATCTCACTAGCCACATTTGCTTTCAACACTTTATTCCATGTTCATAATACTGATGTCAACATTGACATCAAATATTCAAATACAATATAAGCAGCTTGAACCTTCTCAGTGAATTTAAACTTGAACACATCAGGAGCTGCACGGTCAAGAATTCTCTGTTTTTCCCTGCAGGAAGCATATTTTACTAGTAAATAAACAGAGACAAGGGTGAAAGTTCTCTCTTTGCTTTCATTTTTTCTCTTCATAAAGGGATCTAATAGTAGCCATCTTGGAGAGATTGGTGGGAATTAATTGTGGAGTCCCAGGAGCTCCTTAGAAGAGGGTAATACCCTTACCCAGAAAATGATTTTTTGCACTGAAACTAATCAAATAGAATCCAGATAAACGTTATTTAGTGCTTATCTCTTAGGACATGAACAGACAGAAGGTTAGGACTCTATCTCAGTGAAATGCCAAGGATAATGGCTTTGTGTCCACCCAACTGTGGCTTTGTAACTGAGTTTTTCTGTTTTATTTAGATATTTGCAGTTGCTTAAATACAGTCAGTGAGTGCTCAAGAAATGCTGACTTAAAATATTTCATGAGTGAGTCATTCATCATCACATGTTCCTTTGAGGTAGGTAAAATGCTGTCACTCTCACCTGCCCATTCTTATTTGATAAATGCTAATTGATATTATCTGACTTTCAAATAAATTGTGAGAAGGTGGGTTTGTTACATCCCTTCTTATTAATTTCGGTTGAATAGTTCTGACTTTTACCTAATCCTGATGAATAGCTTGTAACTGATTGTCTTAGTGTTTGCTTCACACCTCAACACTATTGGGAATAATATAAAGGAAAGCTGCCTTCCCTAAACAGAAAGGAAGAAAAAACTCCGCAAGGGAATCAGCATAAAAAAGATAAAAGAATGAATATAATGACAATACAGAGGTCCACAGATCCTCGGATGTTACAACGGCTCCCTAGAAATAAAAGTCTTCTCTAAATAGGAACCTGAAATTTTATATATTTTTTATTTAAAATATACATAATTGAAAAATTTAGTGTAGTACTAAGTTTTAATCATTGCCATTTTTAAATGACTATTTATACATACACAAGATGAACAATCTTTCTTCGTATAAACATGGATTGCCTGCCTTAATAATTAATAGACTGACGTATTCTAGGGAAACAAATTTTCCCCCTTCTAAATTTTTCCAGCATGCCAATCATTTAACTCAAAACCAGTTATTATGTTTAACAATTCAAAAATGTGCTTTGTAAAGTAAATAATTTTCATTCCCGTAATGCCATGCGGCCTTAGTCTTTCAGGCTTTTTTTTTGTTTTGGTAGTGAATCACTGGAAAATATAGTAAGAGTTGATAGTACAAAACCAGTGTACTATAATGATTTGTGATGAAGAAATTAACCTTAAGCTAAGCTACACTCTCATTTGCTTGTGATCGGTGCTCAGGGACACTGATTATTTAAAAAAATGGAATTAGCTTTTTTCTAATATTTCTTGGTTGCACTGTGGTCTTAGCTTTGTTAGTACTTCTGTTCCCAGTACTGTTTTAAGAGGAAAGAAAGAGGCATGTAGCCAGTGGAGAAGGTTTCAGGACACCTAGAGCTCTCTACATGTAATAATTTGAGAATTTAGATGCCTGAAAGTCTTGACATGAAGTTCAATTTGGAAGAAACCCTCAAAAGGCACGGAGCTGTTAATCATTTTTTTCCACTGAGTCTAGAGCATTGTTTTACAGGAACAGCAGAGTTCCATCTTAAATTTCTACCAAAAGAAAAGTCAGTGACTTAAAAAAAGTTCATAACAACAACATCACTAAAATCAAATTGCCTTCCAGAGGAAAGTAAAAAAGTGAAAGCTGTGAAGAATGGAAGCAACAGAGAATAAGTCATTGCTCTATCATTTTCTGTAGCATCCTAAACTGTGATAAGTACCTGATCATAGCTGTGTCTCAATTTCTAGTCTCTGAGCCAAGTTAGTACCACCTGGTGTGATTTGAAATCACCCCAAAGAGCTGATGATGCCTCATGGAAAATAGTGAAAGACATTCTATATAGCAGATATTCCTCTCCAAGTTCAAAAAGCTGTTTTTTTTTTCCCCCCGGCACATTCTGCCACTTTCATTTCTGATATTAACCCAGATCATCTTTGTTCATCAGAGGATTTGGTTCCGCCTCTTTCATTTCAGCTTCACCTTAATTTAGCTTAGGATCTAACAATCAAGCTCTATTCTTGCAAAGGAGACTGGGCCAATATATTACGGATTATTCAGTCAATTACTATTTCAGGTGGAAGAAGTATTGCAGGAACACTGCTTCTGGAGTTCTATTTCTAAGACTTTTATTTAATGCCTGCCCATGACTTCCAGTTCCAGTGTTGACCCTGGATTTTTAATAGACAAATTAAGGGAAGTAAAGAGTAGAGAGTGCAGTTTATTGACAAAAGTTTCTATCAACACTCTTTCCTCACTCCTTTTCACCCAAGGATAATGTAATTTCAAGAGATACTAGAATCCACAGAATGGTCTTTTTTTTTTTTCTATAGGCCAGCCTTGTTGATGAGTGTGTACTGGTTGACCATAGTCTAGAAAGATGCCTTCCTTGATTCCTTGATCCCTGCCTAACTGTGCCAGTCAACAGGTACTGGTCAATATTAGAGAACTCTAGCAAACAAACAAATAAACAAACAAACAAAAACTTGGAGAAACATTGAGGAATTGATTTAGCAGTCTCAAGTTACTTTGTCTCTGGGCATGGAAGACTGGCCTTAGGAGTGTACAGTAACATTAGAAGGGATAATATTTTAAAAAATAATTATGGGCTGGATGCAGTGGCTCACGCCTGTAATCCCAGCACTTTGGGAGGCTGACGCGAGCAGATCACGAAGTCAGGAGATCGAGACTATCCTGACTAACATGGTGAAACCCCATAGTCCAATGGGGGCTCTGATGCCTTCTAAAGAAATCTTTTTTAAAAAGCCCCAATTATTTGCCTAAGCCAATGTATAGAAGGGTTTTTCTGATGTTGTCTTCTAGAATTTTTACAATTTCAGGTCTTAGATTTAAGTCATTGATCCATCTTGAGTAGATTTTTGTATAAGGTGAGAGATGAGGGTCCAGTTTCATTCTTCTACATGTGGCTTGCCATTATCCCAGCACCATTTGTTGAATTGAGTGTCCATTCCCCCCTTTATGTTTTTGTTTGCTTTGTTGAAGATCAGTTGGCTTTAATATTTGTCTTTATTTCTGGGTTCTCTATTCTGTTCCATTGGTCTATGAGCCTACTTTTAAACCAGTACCATGCTGATTTGGTGACTATGGTCTTACAGTATAGTATAGTCAGGTAATGTAATGCCTCCAGATTTGTTCTTTTTGCTTAGTTTTGCTTTGGCTATGCTCTTTCTTGGTTCCATATGAATTTTGTGTTGTCCTGTCTAGTTCTGTGAAGAATGATGGTGGTATTTTGATAAGAATTGCATTGACTTTGTAGATTGCTTTTGGCAGTATGGTCATTTTCACAATATTGATTCTAACCAAAAGCAGATGCAACAAAAACAGTGATAAGTAGGTGGAGTTTAATTAAACTAAAAAGCTTCTGCACAGCAAAAGAAACAGTCAGCAGAGTAAACAGACAACCACAGAGTGGGAGAAATCTTCACAATCTATACATCCAACAAAGGACTAATATCTAGAATCTATAAGGAACTCAAACAAATTAGCAAGAAAAAACAAACAATCCCATCAAAAACCTGGGCTAAGGACATGAGTAGACAATTCTCAAAAGAGGATATGCAAATGGCCAAAAAACATATGAAAAAATACTCAACATCACTAATGATTAGGAAAATGCAAATCAAAACCACAATCTGATATCACCTTACTCCCCCAAGAATGGCCATAATGAAAAAAAAAAAAAAATAGATGTTTGCAGGGATATGGTGAAAAGGGAACACTTTTACACTGTTGGTGGGAATGTAAACTAGTATAACCACTGTGGAAAACAGTGTGGGGATTCCTTTAAGAATTAAAAGTAGAACTACCGTTTGATCTAGCAATCCCATTATTGAGTATTTGCCCAGAAAATAAGTCATTATATGAAAAAGACACTTGCATAAGCATGTTTATAGCAGCACATTTTGCAATTGCAAAAATATGGAACTAACCCGAAGTCCATCAATCAATGAGTGGATAAAGAAATTGTGTATATACACAATATATATACATACACACAATGGAATGCTATTCGGCTATAAAAAGGAATGAAATAATGGCATTCACAGCAACCTGAATGGAATTGGGGACCATTATTCAAGTAAACTAATTCAAAAATGGAAAACCAAACATTGCATGTTCTCACTCATAGTGGGAGTTAAGCTATGAGGATGCAAAGGCATAAGAATGATACAATAGACTTTGGGGACTTGAGGGAAACAGTGAGAGGCAGGTGAGGGATACAAGACTACAAAGTGGGTACAGTGTGTACTGCTCGGATGAGGGGTGCACCAAAATCTCACAAATAACCACTAAAGAACTTACTCATGTAACCAACACCACCTGTTCCCCAAAACCTATGGAAAAAAAGCCCAATTCAACTAAGACATAAAGAACGCTTCTAAGAAGGTGAAACAATCTGGTTTCTCTAGGGTGTTACTAAGATTGGGAGTTTACATAGATTTTAAAGGAAGACTGAGAGTCTTTTATGTCCACTTCAGTCTGGTTCCAAGTGTGTGGTGATCTTTTATGATGCCACTGTACACTTTTGTGGGACTTTGGTCAATAAGAAAGATACTAGTAAAATATTTTTTACCTACCAATACAGGGATATGTTAAGGCCCCTCCATCTTTGTTTGTTTTCACCTAATGTCACTGTGAGACTAAGGGAGATAGTTGGGTACCACCTGGGATTGTGTAGGTCACTTCAGGAAATAATGGATGCAAGGATGAAGACAAATGAAAAGTGGCCAGAAAAGAAATGTTGGCTTCTTGTTCCAAATCCATTGTTTCATAAAACAATCGAAGCCATTTTCCAATGTCAATTTGCCCATCTCTCATAAGGAGATGGCACTTCCTATTCATGATTCCTTATGAGAATAGTGTGACATTTAATCAACTGCTTATAAGGAAACATAGTGAAGAATATTATCTAAAATAACACTGTTATTTTATTTATGTTTAAGTGGATAGTAGTTTTATGCTATTCAAAATGTGGTTTTATAGAACACATAGACTCCAGCCTAACTGGCAGGGTAGGCTGATCCTGAATAATTTATTTCAGAATGTTCTGTCACTTTGTACTGGCACTTAAATGGAAAAAGTTCTCTAATATTCATTTTGATGAATAATTAGTTTAGGAGGAATCTCTAGATTGTGGTCTTGGATTTCAGAGTTGAAATTTAATCATTTCAACACAGTTGTCTTCAATGCCAACATAAACCAGAGATCAATTATATCTAATCAGTGAATGGATTTAATACATGGTTCACAGGTTGTGGGAACTAATTAATATTTGTAAGCATATTATCAAAATTCTTAAGTAAAGGGCATTATATGATTTACATTATAGTAGTTTGGGTTCAAGTTAAAAAAATAATTCTAACATATTGCATCTGGAACAAAGGCAAATGAAAAAAAAGACATTTTTAGTTAGGCTAATATTTTCCATTCTGAAATGTAGCTTGGATATAATAGCAAATAAAACACTTAGAGAAACAATTGATAAAACTAGTATTGAAAAGATTGACAAAGGATTTTTTTCCCTCTCCCTCTTCCAGAGGCGAACCTCCACACAAAATCTTAGCCTGAAGTTTTAAACTGTCTGCTACAAACAATTGCCACTTTCCAAGTGCAGACTGGCAAGTGCACAAAGAGCAAAGTTTAGTCAAAGTTCATTTTCAGGTCATCCACCCTGGAACCATCAATCTGGACAACCTCTGCGTAACCTCTTCCAAGATTGTGGACTGGAACGGGATCCTTTGCAGTCTCGTTAGAGCATGCAACAATTAATATGTCCTAAATAAGAAATTAAACAGTCAAGTACAGTGTAGAGAAGAGGTCAGAAAAATGGGTCTTGAGGTGCATTCACAGCCACTGTTTGGAAGTTTTCCCCAGGCCCATAGGAAGGTGGGGCAGATTCCAAAGAGAAATCACTGTGTAGGACAAACATGACAAAACCATGCAAAACACATACATAAGTAGAAGAGAAATTTAACCTGAGAACAAATCGTCAGTGTTTTTAATGCTGCTCAGGCCTGTCTTTTAGGAGACTTAAGGTGAGAACTCAGGCAAAGATACTTCACAAGTCCAGTGCATATAAACCCAGAAAACTCAACACCATTGTCCTTGAACCTACTTCTGATTGTATGCTACTCTTGTATTCATGAGCTAGACATTCTGTTATGAGAAAATGGGAGAAAAAGGTCTGATGTAGAGTTCTGTTGAGTTAATGCTGTTTGTGAAGTCACAGTGAATTGAACCATTGTCTTCCAAGATACTATTTTGACATAATTAGAGAAGTTGAATGGTTATCATTAGCAATGCACACAGGAAATTTTGAAAAATAGATAAAATGCTATTTCTTAGCAATAGAAGAATACAAAGTTCTTAACTACTGTCTTATACAAAACTATGATATCTGTATGTGTCTATCATAATTTTGCATATGATATCTATGTGTCATATTTTTTCATTAGCTGAAAGTTAGTCTTTTTATGGTAAAATAGAAATGTAAAAATCGTGGCATTATATGTTATATGTGTATATGTGATCAGATTTTTAAAAGCCTCTACATCTCTTTATATTTGATGAACTTAGTACAATGTAAATCTATAATAATAAATTATAGATTTATTTAGTAAAATAGTATACCATGTAAGATATAAAGAATAAAATATAAATAATGAAATAAAAGTAAATACAGATCGTTGACTGAGAAGTTGCTCAAGGTAACAAGAGTTGGAAAGTAAAAAGGTTCTGAAAAGGTAAAGTTTATTGGAAATTTTTGGTTACACAGCATCAAGAAAAAAGATAAAATCGTTCTCAAGTCCATTGAATATTTACCATAAATGTGAAAAGACACATCTTTGAACATTAAAAATTCTGACCATTAAATTACTATGGGATACTAAGTCTCTGATTTTGCTTCCTCTACACCATATTAAGCGTCAATGTTTCCACACCATATTAAGCATTAATGTTAGCACCTTCGTCTTACAAGACTATCCATTTTTTTAACCAGAAAATAAGCAATTATCTTATGATCTAGCCTTTTAAATATCACATTTGTTGAAGTATAATTTACATTCAGTAAAATTTACCCTTTTAGCTGTATAATTCCACGAGTTTTGATAAATATATACAAGTGTATAACCACGACCATAATCAGGATATTGAACACTTCCATCATCCCGTGAAATCTCCTCATGCTTCTTTGTAGTCAGTTTCCTCACCCTGTTCATGGCCATCGCTGATATGATTACAGTTCTTTTAGTTTTACCTTAGTTTAACGTTTATTTTTGCATTTTCAGACTATCATATACATGGAATCCTTCATGTGATTGTTTCTGTCTTTTTCACTAAACATAATGAACACATGTATTCAGTAGTTTGTGCCTTTTTATTGCAGAATAATATTCCACTGTGTGAATGACAACAATTTATCCATTCACTGGCTGAGGGGTATTTGAGTGGTTTCCTTTTTTTTTTTTTTTTTTTTCAGATGGAATTTTGCTCTTGTTGCCCAGGCTGGAGTGCAATGATGTGATCTCGGCTCACCACAACCTCCGTCTCCTGGGTTCAAGCGATTCTCCTGCCTCAGCCTCCAAGGTAGCTGGGATTACAGGCATGCGCCACCATGCCTGGCTAATTTTGTATTTTTAGTAGAGATGGGGTTTCTCCATATTGGTCAGGCTGGTCTCAAACTCCCTCTTCAGGTGATCCGCCCGCCTCGGCCTCCCAAAGTGCTGGGATTACAGGCGTGAGCCGCTGCACCTGGCCTGTTTCCAGTTTTTAGTGATTATTCACAAAGCTGCTATAAAAATTCATGTATGGGTTTTTGTGTAAACATAAAGTTTAATTTCTCTTGGGTAAATATCTAGGAGTAGGACTGCTGGGTGATATGGTAAATGTATGTTTAACTCTGTAAGACCTTATAAGAAAATGCCAAATGATTTTCCAAAGTGATTGTATCATTTAGTATTCCCACTAGCGATGTTTGAAAGTTCTAATTTTTCCGTCTCTTTGCCAGTACTTGATAGCATCAGTTTTTGAATTTTAGTATTTCTAATATATGCATAGTAGTATCTCATCATAGTCATGTCATAAACTATGACAGAGACTGTAGACTTAATACAGCCTTGGGGAAAGACTAAATGTGTATGCTTGTCCATTTCAAGTGAGTTTATACTGCTTATCTTCTTTCCTGATAGGAGTGGAAATGGTCACATTTTCCAGGTTTTAATTTGCATTTCCCTAATGGCTAATGATGTTGAACACTTTTCATGCACATATTGCCATCCATATTTCTTCCTTGGTGAAGTCAAAATATTACCAAGTTCTAAGCAAGTGCCAGTAGCTGCCCACTTCCAAACTTCTTGTTGAATGAGAAAAATGAAACCTTATTTGTGTTACACCAGTGATAGATGTTCTTTGTTGCATGAAGCTGAAGGCATTCCCAAATTACACAATCTTCTTTTTAAATTATGACTTCATGTTCACATTTCTGTATCCCCGTTTTCTGTTGTTAATGGCATCATCATTACACCATCATCTAAGGCAGAAAATTAACCCATTTTTAATTTGTATTGCTCTCTTATCTCTCAAAGCAACAATTCACATCTCTTGCTGAACTATTACAATATTCCTGTCACTGGTCTCCATGCCGCCAGTTTTTCCTCCACATTGATATTAGCATTTCCACTTTAAAATGCAAATGAGACACTGAAACTTCCCACTTAAGACCTTTAGTAGTTTACCACTGCTTGTACAGACAGATCTGAAGGTCTTAGAATAGCATGCATATCCTTTCACAATCTTTCCCCAGGCTGCCTTCTCAGCTTCATCATGTCTCTGCTCCTCCCTTTACTTCCTGCACTCACTCGTGTTTTATGCTCCTACAGAACAGAATCATTCATCCTTCTCTTTCACAATTCAGAGTCCTTGAAATGTTGTTTGCTCTGTTGGCTTTCGAAAGGCCTCTCCTCTTTCTCTTATCTGGACAATCTCTATTCATTTTTCAAGGCCAATATCATACATTACTTCTATAAAACACTCCTAACCCCTTCTAAAGAGAGTTCTGTACTTCCTTCCTTGTGCTTCCATGGAACTTTATCCCTTCCTTTATTTTCGTACTTTCTCACATTAGGTTGTTATGTGATGGTTTTCTCTAACAGTGTTTTTGAAATAGGTGATAACTATAAATGATATTTTGAGATCTCTGAAACAACTGCACTGTGATGTTAAAAAACCAGCCATAAAAATACCAGTCTCATAAAATGATTAAAAGTGATGATGTTCAGTCTATAAATTAATCAGGAGAAATGGGGATATAAGTTTTAGCAAGTTTGTGTCATTATGAGTTTGTATAAAAGGTTTTGTTAGAAGAAATAAAGGCTTAAGACCATGTGACATGTGAACTATGTTTCCAGATAAGGAGATGGCTGAACAAATGACTCCTTTTTTAATCACCTGTTCTATTTTTTATGATTTAATATATGAATCTCTTTTATATGATTGCATTTTAGATTTGATTGATTTGAGTTTTTAATTGTTAAATATGGAATTGATGAGACTTGGTTTTATGGGAATATAATTGGATGTAAATTAGGCTTTGGTCAAATTTAAACTGAAAATTTATCAGGAAATTTTTAATCCTTTTTCTTTCTTTTTGCCTCAGTTTCCTCATTTGTAAAATTAAAGTGCCAGATTAGATGACCTTGAAGGTCCTAAGGAGGTTGAAGAGTTGAAGATTACAGTTTTATACAGAGGAAATAACTGCGTAGTTCATCAACTCTTTCATTTTTCAAGACATTATTTTGGCTTCTGGAAGCTTATGAAAAATCCCCTCATTTACCACTATTTGTATTCATTATCTAGACATTGTCTTCATATAGAAATGGTACTAGTAATCACATCAGTTCTAATATGGAAAATGATGTGTTTCTTTCCAGTAGCCAAATTTTAAACATGAAACATGATAGGCTGAAGGAACCAGTGCTGTCAGAATTACCTATACATAATTATTGCAAAACCATATCATTTTTTAGAATTGATTCAAATCTTGAGAAGATTTAATACCATAGGGACTGATAAGTTCTACAGCCTCAGAGGCAGAGCTGTTTGCACCGCAGCCTGGCGAAGTGCTGCAGAGTTCTTTCTTGTGTGCAGCTGTAGTCAGTGCGGACTGCCTTTATATCATTTGGTGAATTGGTTAGAGCAGCATTCCTGAGTATGGAATATGCTACCTCTACAACCTGAGAAGAAATAGTAGGTGTCATTCTTCATGGTAGCGATCCTGCAACATAATAACTTGCCCTTTACATAGGAGGGGATGTTCTGGCATACTACACATCACTCGACCTCTTGAAATTGTAATGTTATATAAAGTTTGTAGGCCCCTGAATCTTTATAAGATTTATCCTCTACCTTCTAGAGCACATGTGTTTTAACAAAGGCCTCCTACACACTTGTCAATTCTTGATCTTCTTGTCTGATTAACATGATGCCGTCAATATAGTGGACCAATGTGGTGAGTTGTGAAATGTCTAGATGAGTCAGGTGATTCATCTAGATTCTGACAAAGGTTGTAGAGTTAACGTAGCCTTGAGGCAAGACTAAATGTTTATGTTTGTCCACTTCAACTGGATATGTGTTACTTCTTATCCTCTTTCCTGATAGGAGTGAAAAAGATCGCATTTGCCAGATCAATGACTACAGCTTGTACCAGAGGCTGTGTTAATCTGTTTTGGTAAACACATCACATCTGGCACAGCAGCTGCAATTGGTTAAGTTTATGGTAGTGAAATGTCATCTTCAGGATCCATCTGGTTTTGTCGTATTCGTTAGGCAATGATGAATTTAATAGAGATGTGATGGTGTCCACTACCCCTACATTTTTTTTTAGGTCTATAAGTGTGACACTATCCTCTACCATTATCACCAGGATGAAATATTATTTTGGGTTACAAAAGGAAAGTTTCAGAGGTTTGCATTTGGCTTTCTCTGCTGTGGTAGGTTGTACCTTACATACCAAGGACCAATTATGGAGGTTCTGCATGTTACCAAGTATGTTCAGCCTAATTACACATTGGAGACCAAAGCAGTGATCACCATGGACTTAGTAGACGGACCTGCTGTAAGCCATACCTAGGTCAGGACTCTACTTTATACCTGGCTCCCATATATCTCCACTTGAACAGGGGGCCATGATGACTTTTTGGGCCTGTGGTTATCAATGTTAACATGGATCCTGTGTCCTACAGCCATAAAAATATATGAGTATTCCTTTCTCAAGTTTATGGCTTAGATCCCCTTAGGGAGAACTACCAAATATACTTGCTACAGGGTTGTAAATTTCCTTCTCCTAGGGACTCAGCATCTCTTTCATTCATTGAATTTTATGCCTCAAAACTGGCTGGAGCCTATAAACAGCTTTTTAGTGGAGCAACTGCTGTCATTCTCTTGATTATCTATCCTCAATTTTTTTGGTTGTATAAGTTAAAAAATACACTTGTTGGCTGTCCATCTGTTTCTCCTAAGAATGCCATGTTCTTTCAACCCTGTCATCCTGGGTTTCATAGTCCTGTTCCATCCCTGTCAGGACCCTGACCTTGGAACAACAGACCTGCTGGGATTGAGAATTTAGCTGTAAATATACTATCTTTTTTTTTCTTTTTTGATGGAGTCTTGCTCTGTCACCAGGCTGGAGTGCAGTGGTGTGATCTCGGCTCGCTGCAACCTCTGCTTCTCAGGTTCAAGTGATCCTCCTGCCTCAGCCTCCCAAGTAGCTGGGACTACAGGTGCACACCACCATGCCCAAATAATTTTTTTGTGTTTTTGGTAGAGACAGGTTTTCACCATATTGGCCTGATGGTCTCAATCTCTTGACCTAGTGATCTGCCCGCCTTGGCTTCCTAAAGTGCTGGGATTACAGGCATGAGCCACAACGCCTGGCCATATGCTATCTTATAATTAAGTTCTGGGCCTGATATTTTGCCTTTCTGGCACTTTGGTTGCAAAATATTAGAGCCCTTTAGATGCTGCCAAAGAGGCCCTCTGGCTTTCATACTTTGACTTAAATTATTGATTAATTTTTCTGTCTTTTATTATAATCTCCATTACTAAATTTCCCAGATTTCTTGAATACCTGAGATATCGCCCACACCAATGCATTCTCTTTCACTAGGTTGCCATTGAAAAAGATTTTATCAGTGGACCTGTTATAGCATGCCAGGGACCATCAGTAATCCACCTAGCACAAGGGACAGGGTCCTCACTCCCATCTGGCCAGTGAATGATCCAGCTCCAACATTCCATGTTAGAGCCTGCTTCCTAGGATTACTCTTGGCACTGTTTTTTATCAAATTCCCTGGAAAAATGCTCTAATTGAGAAATGTGTTTTCAGGAAGTCTCAGATTATTATGCAAATTGGCTCATGCAATTATGAAGGCAGAGAAATCCCATACTATGCCTTTTGCAAGCTAGAGAACCAGGAAATTTGGTAGTATCATTCAGTTCAAGTCCAAAGATCTGAGACAAGAGGTAGAGTGGGTGGGGTGGGCAGTGGCTGGTGTACGTCCTGGAGTCTGAAAGCCTGAGAACCAGGAGCTCTGATGTCTGAGGGCAGGAGAAGATGAATGCTTTAGCTAATGGAAAGAGAAAGTAAATTTGTTTTTCCTCTACCTTTTTGTTCTATTTGGGTCTTCAACAGATTGAATGATGTCTATACAAATTGGTGTGGGTTTATCTCCTTTACTCAGTCTACTGATTCAAAAGACAATCTCTTCCCAAAACACCTTCACAGACACACCCAGAAATAATTTTTACTAGCTATGTGAGCATCTCTGAACCCAGTCAAGTTGATATATAAATAAGCCATCACAATATGTAAAGAGTCAGGGAAGAAGGATTGGGCAACAGGAGAAGTTGAATGGCCATGCAGAAAGGCCCCAATTTTAATCATACAGAGAGCTCTGGAGCTTTGACGGCCTTTCCGAGTTGTCTGAATTCAAGGCATGGGGCCCAAACATTTCTACTCCTACATTAACTGGTTGTTAAATAAAAGTTGCCTTCAAAGTAGAGTGACTTTGGGCAAGCGACTTTCTTCTACCAAAGGCAGTTTCTAAAAGAAAACTCTATTGTAAGCAGTCAATAGCTAACACTCCTGGAAGATATGGGAATGAATGTTATGGTCCTGAAGGGATATCTTGGCAGCACACTACAGCATGCGCTATAGATATCATAGAAAGTGGTGTTTAGTGTCCTTTAAAATTTTCTCTGATTTAAGTGTCATTTTATTTTAGTACTATTCTTAAAAAATGAGTGTTTTATTTATAATAAATAAATAAAAGTAAATTTGAGTCTTCATTAAAAAGCCAAGACACATAGCTTTCTAATTTCTAAATTTCTAAAGTTTTTTTTATCTGTGATTGTTAAATTAAATTTTCTCAAGGTTGAGGTGATTGGAGAAATTGATTTGGCTCTAAGTAACTCAGTAGAAAAGTCAGTATTGGAAAACACTTGTTGCTTAGCAACTACCATATTTCTTGTTTAAAATAAAAATATTGCCATAGAACATTATTTATATTCTTTCCGAGGGATATTCCTGTCACTCTCAATCAGGACTAGAGCATGTATTGTCCCGGCTGCTGAGAGTATTGGCTGCCATAGCTCACAGTTGAATTCTCTCTCCAGTGTTTGTTCATAGTCAAAGGATGCCACTTTGCCTACAGTTATGTCTTATTCCCATTTCATAGCACCCCTTATCCTGCAATTGAACAATGTGAGGTAAAAAAGGCTCAGTCCCTTTGCCTTAGTTCAAAGCAACTTTGAAGGACCATCTCACCAATAGTCTCCCACAAGAATAGCTAATACCTGTATTGTGATTGCCTCATGGCTTAATCCTTCCCTCTACCCAATTCTGTTTTCCCTTTTTCCTTGCACCTGAGAACATTCCCCAATAAATTTTCTGCAGGCAAATATCCATTTCAAAGCCTGTTTCTAAAAAACCCAACCTTGAAAAAAATCCTTTCTGTAATTTGATTATGGGAAAAAGAGAAAGAATTCTCCAGACATGTGTTGAATTCTAGAATTTAATTTTTAAACATAGAAGTTATATTTTATATTAAGCGTATAAACATAAAAATATGTTTAAATTCAAAATTATGATGAAATTTTTAGTACTTACTATCCTATTGTAATTAACAGTTTATTATTGATAATCAGAAATTTCAATTACTCTTTTTCTTCATATACAATTCCAGGATTCTCAGGGAGTAGTCTTTCACTAAAATGTTTCAGGAAGAGTGAGGAAAAGGAATTGCAAACATTTTTAGAGAACTATACCATTAATGACCCTGGAAGCAAAACAGAAATGGGAACAAATAATGTTCTCAGAAACAAAATTTGTGTCACCTTGGCAAAGCAATTTAATGTCTCTAAGCAATTATTGTCCTTTTTGTGAAATAAAGACAATGCTTTAGCACAAACTCTGGCTTAATGTTCATTTAGTGTAGACTCTACTTAAAAGCATTTTGACACCATCTTACAGACTTTTATTACAGGCAACATGGCTGAGTACATGTTCAGACAACACTGCTTAAGGAATAACACTTAAAATGCAGATAAATTATAAAACAATCATTGAAAAATGTATGGCTAATTCGTGAAGTGAGGGAAATCTTCAGAAGCCAAAACAAGAAAACATGAATCTAGAGATGTAAATAAACATAATATTGGACATTTGCTGCTTTGTATCTGCATTGCCTAGGTGACCTATTTGGATTTGTTCAGGTTGCATGCATACCAGGTAAGATCTTATCAGATACACTGCACAAAGTCTACTTTGCTATCAGAGGACACTAGAGCAACCTTTCTTCTTAGATTACTTAGGCATGACTCTGACACCAGTCCTTTCTGCTTAGCACACTCAGGGCACATGTATTAGGATCTCTGAATGGTAACTAAGTGAGCACCAGGTGCCTCCCATACTGTCCCCTAGGACTTTTTCCTAATTTCATGTGCAAACATCAATTCTGGACAAAATATTTCAACATGAAAGGCAGGACTTCAATATTTTTAGAAGTAATATGTAATCTCTGCATAGGAATGGACTCTTAATCAATACATCAAAATCATAAAACGTAATGAAAGAGAGATAAATATGACTGCATAAGCTTGTCAAAAGACTCCTAAAACAGAGGAAATGTCAAATCACAAAGTGGGAGAAAAATTGTAACACACATAGCCAAAAATGGATGGTGTCCATAACATTAAAAGAACTTTAAACCAATAATAAAAGACAAACAACCCAATAGAGAAGAAGGCAAAATGCATTAACAGACATTTTACAGAAAAAAGAAAAATAAACAGCCAGCAGCCTTTGAAAAGATGTTCAATTTTATTACTAATCAGCAATATGCCAACTGAAACCACAGTGAGATACATTTTACAAATATCATTAATTGGTAAAATTTAAAGATGTTAAAATACCAAAGATTTGGTAAAGCAGTGGTAAACTACACAACTACTTTAGAAGATCCCTTGGCATAATCTAATGAAGTTTGTATACTTCATACACTGCTTCATAAACTTCTAGAATCCATCATCTTCATACATAAACTTCAGTGGTTTGTATTTGTTAAGCCCTGATGTGTTGGGATAGTCTTTCAGAGCACCTTTCCTGGGATAATTTTTAATAGTATCTCTTTGCTTTTCCAAACTTTTCTGAGTTTGGTGATAAAATTTACAGTTTATAATCGCATTTTTCCTTTATTTTTAATTTTTATCAAGTTTTTATTCCCTTCTTTGATGTAGTCACCTTTTAAAAATTATATATCTCATTGTATTATACATATAATAATTTACTTTATGCATATCTATTACTGGGGATTAGGTTTGGGTAATTTTGTACTCTTTTATTTTATTTATTTTTGTAGAGACAGAGCCTCACTATGTTGCCCAGGCTAGTCTTGAACTCCTAGCATCAAGCAAGTCTCCTGATTCAGCCTCTTAAAAGCTCTGGGATTACAGGCATGAGCCACTGCACCCAGCCTAATTTTGTTCTCTTACACTTTATGTGATCTTTTTTTTTTTTCTTCTAAAAATATGCAGGTATGACAAAGCAATTAAACTCAACTTTTACATCAGGTATACATACCCTTCAATATGGCCCTCCTGAGTACTCTGCTTAAGTCAGGCTGGTAGTTAAGAAACCTTGAACAGACAGTAATACCTGATAGCTAACGTGGGGAATTATCTGACTCAACCATTCTTTCTGCTTTTTTATTCATCTCTTGGTGACCATATAAGTCTTTTTCTGTTTCTCTCAACATCCTAAAACAATTTTTTTCTTTGAGAGACATAAATTTTTTCCAGACTTCCTTAGAAATATTTTAAAAGAGAACCACCCCCAGGGACCACTATCTCAACTTCTAGCTCATTTAAAATTGTCCTTCAGAATCTCTTGAAAAGTTTCTCCCTATCTCCTTACAAAAATAATTCTGTTTTTCAAAAACAAAGCATTCTTGAAACAAACAAACTAAAATTATAGTAGTCTTGATGCTTTTTATTGCCTATACATTTTTTTAGTTATTAGTGTTCCCATATTTTTCATAATAAATGCATTTATAGATTATTGTGTCATTTGCTTAAATATAACCTAGTGTTATATGAAGAAATTCATTCTGAGTTAGCAAATTGGGGATTGACAATAATTGTCAATAGTGCCACCCTGTAATAGTTTAGGGCAATGGTAATCACCCTGTCTTAGTAATTCATAATATGTTTATTTCATCCCAGTAAACTCCATTTATGCAAGATGAGATTTTGCTATTAGCACACCTTCTATCATCCCTTTTATCTTTTCATATTTAAATACTTACCAAGCTTGCAATTTGCTAATGATAAAAGGATACAGTATGTGCTAATGATATAAATACAGGGTTTCCTGGTGCTTGACATACTTTAGTGTAAGTTATCTGTCTTTTAAAAAGCATACTATTTTCCCATGTCCAAAGACATTTTAGAAATAGAAACAGTAGCTTTGGGTATATGACAGCAATAGAATTGTAGAATATGCAAACTCTTCAGTGTACATTGCCATAGGAGTCTGAGTTTGTTAAGAATGGTAGAACCATTATATCTCTCCACGCTTTAATATTATAGTATGAATATGAGCTGAACTAAATCTGACTGATCAAATCAGTTACAGCCAATTCTATGTTGAAATAAAGAAAATTCTATTTGTGGAGTGTATAACAGATTTAAAGAATATCTGCAGTTTAAAACAGTTCCTGACCTAATGGAAGAGCTGTGCTCATGGAGGATCAGAACTGTTCAGTTCAATTTCTGAAGGTTTTGGAGGCTGGTATAAAGGCTACAATTTTATTGATAATTTTGTCCATGTCACAACCCAAGAGGATTAATAAAAAACTTTTTTTATTTTTACAAAATACAAAGATTCTTCTTGTGCCTTCATTGAAAAAATAATTTGTTTGACAGCAATATAGATTAACACTTACTTTGAGTTTGTTCTAAAAGGGGAGGGTTCCCCACTCCCTACCTTGTTGTATAGAGAAAAAAGTCATGCTCCATGTCACTTCAAATGTAAGTTATCCAGTTTGAAAATGATCAAGGAGAGAGGAAAGCATGTTGAAGAGCACTGTGACTCTCTTGAATCACATTTCTAAGAACATGATATCACAACATAATGGTTACCTTTTGTGTTATTAGAAAGTGATGAGAAATGGTTACTGAATTATGACTGAGATAACCCACCAAAAATTAAGTGTTTCTCATATCAAACTGTCAACTCAAGTATCTTATTTATCTCTTTGTTCTTCCTTGGGGAGACTACATGTTGGTGAAGGCATGTGTGGAAATTGAAAAGACTCGGACTGATCTTACCTTCAAGATTGAGCAGTTTTGCTTTTTCTGTTAATTACAAGATACCTTCAAATAACTTTTGCTTCAATGGTTCATTTTTTCCCCTAACGAGTACATGGAAATTGTGGAAATAGCATTCTGAAGATTAATGTTTTCTTCTGATTCTTTTCCCATTTGTTGGTCCATTACGCTGGACCCTGAGGGGGTGAGTAAAAGTGAACGCTAGAAGAAAACACCTGACTTGGAGGTGTTTACAGTTAAGCCAATAAGAGTAGAGAACATTGAAATAGCAAAGTTTAATCCTTAGTGCAATGAAGAAAAAATTATTTTGAAAATGACAAATTCCTCCCCACTATAGGCCAGTCTATCAGAAGATATACTGGAAGCCTAATGCAGTAAACTGAGTTGGTGTTGAGGTGGTCTATCATTAGCATGTTTACTTGATTTGGTCATCTGTCTTTCTACCAAGATGTCTTTCCAGTAAAAGAAGAAAATGGATTGCTGGACTGCTGTTCTTTCTTCCCATCATATAACTTTTATGTTGAACCAGCATTTTAAACCTTCATCGAAATGGAAACTTACGATTCAGAGTCTTGTGGGAAAATTCTACCAAACACTATTTTTTGTGTGTATACATGCACACGTGCACATGCATGCACACACACACATACACACACAACAGTGCCAATTTTGTACAAAGTCTTCTAGAAACAAAAAGAGTGACTGCATTCCAATGTGTTTATGAGGCCAGTGTAACCTTAAAAGCAAAATCTGAGAAGTCAGCATAAGGCAAATGTCAGGCTAATCTTATTCATAAACAGAGATACCAAAATTCTGAAACAAGATTAATAAACTGAATCTAGCAATATATGAAAAGGCTATTATATCAGGATCAAATGGAATTTAGTCAAGAAATGCAAGAGTATTTACCATTTGCAAATATATATTTTTTTAATTTACAACATTGACAAAATAAAAGAGAAAAGTAGATACAGAAAAATAATTTTATAAAACTTATCTTCCATTCATAACAAAAACTTTAGGAAATTAAGAATGGGGTGGAAGAGTTCCTTAATCTGATTATGCTACAGATCTACAAAAAGCCTACAACAAACATCATACTTAAAGAAGAAATGTTGAAAGCTTTACTTTGAGCTAAAAATGAGAAAGAAATACGTTATTTCCATTAAACATTGTTTTGTAGGCCAATAGAACTCCACTGGAATCATGAAGGATACCTCAGATCTTGGGGAGGAGAATGTGGGCAAACAGGCCCCCTGATGGCATCTGGTTAATAAAAATAAGTGAAGCCCCAGTATGTGAGAGAGTCAGAGAACCCCTCTTTGTGACTCGGCTTTCCACTAGGGATCCAAGCAACCCAGGTCAAAGGAGAGCACTTTGTTTTTCCCAAACCCTGAAGCTAGCTTGGGGACACATTTAGAGACTCTGTGAAGGAAAGACACTGGGGGAAGCTGAAGGCATTCCCCAGAACCGGGACAGGCTGCAGGCATTTTCCCAGGCCTGGGACTGAGAGCATGCCACTTTTAATATGGGTGTGTATAAAGTCGGTAATTCTTTTGGCTACTTGGCAGCTTGGCTGCCCAGGCATTTTAGTCTCAGACTAGAGATTGGAGTGCTTGCTCTGGAGTGAGGTAGGGGATTCTATAGCCAGAATTGTGAAAAGTGCCTCAGCAGCGGACATTGGAAATATGGTGTCCCATGCTGCAGGCCTTGGGTGGGAGGAGAGCTGCTACAGCTGTGGTTTTTCTTGGGAAACTAGACTTGCAGCCGGGGCAGCTTGGTGACCTAGAGCAGGTCTTCATGTGTCATTGCTGGGTGCCCAGGTCTGCTCCCCTGAGATGGTGGTACAGTGAGCCCTCTGCTCCACCTTCCAGCATATCTAGAGGCATTTAGAGCACTCACTTGCCTGGAGGTCCAGCTCAGGTAGCTGCCTTATCCTTCCTGGGCACAGATTATGGTACAGAGGAACTCTCTTCACTCCATGCCTCTGCAGATGTCCTGGCATTCAGACTACCCACTTGCCTGGTTTAGTAGGCTGAGTAGCCCCAAACCTCCTGTGCAGAGATACTGGTTCAGGGGAGCTCTTTCCCACTCCATCCCCAGGGAGATCTCCAGGCATTCATTCAGAGGACCTTCTCACCTAGGTCAACAGCCTGAGTTGCCCAGAGATTGGTCCTCCTGCACAGAGATTGTGGTGCAGCAGGACCCTCTCTACTTTATGCTCAGGCAGATCTACAGGCTTTCAGGGGATCTGCTTGCCTGGACCAGCAACCTAAACCACTCCATCCTCCCTGTGCCAAGATCATGGTGCAGCTGTGCCTTCTTTGCTCTAGGTTTTTGGAGCAACTGCTCACCAAGATAAGCAACCTGAGCTGCCCCATCCTTCCTTTGCAGAAATTGTAGTGCATGTGTGCCCTCTATGCTCCATGCTCAGGCAGATTTCCAGGCATTTGGAGCACCCACTCTCTTAGGCTAGACCTTTAGGCTACCCATACTCCCCATGCAGAGAAACCGGGACTGAGGAGGTCTCCCAGTTCCACACCTAGACACACTTCTGCATGCTTGGTGGCTGCCAATGGGATTCTCCCTTGGTGCTGGTGTTTTTGTCTGCCATTGGGAGGTCTGTAGGTGGGTCTGCCTGGTTTGGCCCTGTGTATGTTGTTCCCTTGTCCTCCTGGAGCTGAACAAGGAGCTCATTGTTCATTCCTCAGATCAGTCCATTGCCTGATGTAATAGATAGCTTCGCCCACTAAACAAGGATCAAGTAAATAACCAGCTGCATTGGCTGTGGCTGGCTCTCACCCATAAATGCCATTTGGTACCTGGTAGGTCAAACTGCACAGCCCAATATAATATCTGTCAAAAGAAGTGAGTAGCATTGTAGAAGTGAAGCCAAAAGACACAACACAGCATTCTCTATGTCACACTCTCTAGGGAAGGAGAAAAAGGGAAAGAAAAACAAGCAATAATATTATAGGGAAAGTAAGAAATAAAGAAGAAAAATTCTATCTGCATGAAAATCATTACAAAAATTAAAAATGTCATCATCCCCAGATGAGAAGGAACAAGCATAAAAATTCTGACACCATAAAAGATCTCAGTATAGTCACACCACCAAAAGATCACACTAGATCTCCAGCAATGGTCTGTATTAGTCTGTTCTCACACTGCTATAAAGAAAGAAATATCTGAAAGTGAGTCATTTATAAAGAAAAAATATTTAACTAGCTTATGGTTCTGTAAGCTGTACAGGCTTCTGCTTCTGGGGAGGCCTCAGGAAACTTACAATCATGGCAGAAGGTGAAGGGGAAACAAGCATGTCTTAAATGGCAGGAACAGGAAGAAGAGAGAGGGAGGAGGTGCTACACACTTTCAAACAAGCAGATCTTGGGAGAACTCTATTATGAGACAGCTCTGGGGAAAATGTGCCTAACCATTAGAAACAATCCCAATGATCAAATCACCTCCCACCAGGCCCCATCTCCAACACTGGGGACTATAATTCAAAATGAGATTTGAGTGGGGCCACAGAGCCAAACCCTATCATTCTGCCCCTGCCCCCTCCCAAATCTCATGTTCTTCTCACATTGCAAAATACAATTATCCCTTCTAAGCAGTCCCCCAGGTCTTAACTCATTTCAGCATTAACACAAAAGTGCAGTCTAAAGTCTCACATGAGATAAGGCAAGTCCCTTTCACCTATGAGCCTGTGAAATCAAAACAAGTTAGTTATTTCCAAGGTACAATGGGGGGTATAGGCATTGGGTAAATATTCCCTTTTGAAAAGACATAAATAAGCCAAAACAAAGGGGCTACAAACCCCATGCAAGTCCAAAACCCAGTAGGGAAGTCATTAAATCCCAAAGCTCCAAAATAGTCTTCTTTGACTCCAAGTCTCACACCCAGGCTACACTGATCCAAAGGGTGGGCTCCTAAGGCCCTAGGCAGCTCTGCCCCATGGCTCCATAGGGTACAGCCTTTGCACCTACTTTCATGGGCTGGTATTGAATACCCGTAGCTTTTCCAGGCACATGATACAAGCTGCCAATGAATCAATCATTCTATGATCTGGAGGACAGTGGCCCTCTCCTCACAGCTACACTAGGCAGTGCTCCATGGGAACTCTGTGTGTGGTCTCCAATCCCACATTTCCCCTCTTCACTTTCCTAATAGAGGTTCTCCATAAGGACTCTGCCCCTTCAGCAGACTTCTGCCTGGACATCCAGGCATTTTTGTACATCCTCTGAAATCTAGGTGGAGAATTCTAAGCCTCAACTCTTGCCCTCTGCACACCTGAAGGCTAAATACCACATGAAAATCTTGGCTTGTGGATTCTACCCTCTTGAGTAGTGGCCTGAAATGTCTTTGGGACCCTTTTAGCCACAGCTGGAGCTGGAGTGGCTGTGACACAGGGAACAGTGTCCTGAGGTTGCGCAGGGCAGTGGAGCCCTGGGCCTTGCCCATGAAACCACTCTTCCTTCCTAGGCCTCCAGGCCTGTGATAGAGGAAGGGTTTGGTAGCGGGGGGCTGTGATGAAAGTCTCTGAAATATCTTCCAGTCATTTTCCCCATTATCTTGGCTACTAACACTGGGCTTCTCTTTACTTGTGCAAATTTCTGCAGTAGGATTGAATTCCTTATGTGAAAATGGGATTTTCTTTTCTGCCTTATGGCTAGGCTGCAATTTTTTTGAACTTTTATGCTTTGCTTACCTTTTAAATATAAATTGCAGTTTCAGATCATTACTTTGCTTATGGAAATGAGTATAGGTTTTTAGTAGCAGACAGGCTACATTTTGCACATGCTTAGAAATTTCTTCTGCCAGGTACCCTAAACAGTCTCTCTGAAGTTCAAATTCCCACAGATCTCTAGAGCAGGTGCACAATATTGCCAGTGTCCTTACTAAAGCACAGCAAGAGTGACCTTTACTCCAGCTCCCAGTAAGTTCCTCATCTCAATCTGAGACCTCCTCAGCCTGGACTTCACCATCCATATTACTCTCAGCATTTTGGTCACGACCATTTAACAAGACTCTAGGAAGTTCCGAAGTCTCCCTCATCTCCTTCGTCTTCTTCTGAGCCCTCCAAACTGTTCCAACCTCTGCCCATTATTCAGTTCCAAAGTTGCTCTATATTATCAGGTATCTTTATAGCAATGCCCTACTTCTTTGGTAGTAATTTTCTATATTAGTTTGTTCTTGCAGTGTTATAAAGAAATAACTGAAACTGGGTAATGTATAAAGAAAAGAGGTTTAATTAGCTCATGATTTTGCAGGACAGGTTTCTGCCTCTGGGGAGGCTTCAGAAAACTTTCAGTCATGGCGGAAGGGGAAGTAAGCATGTCTTACATAGTGGGAGCAGGAGGAAGGGGGGCAGGTGCTATACACTTTTAAACAAGCAGATCTCAGGAGAACTCTATCACAAGACAGAACTAGAGGGATAGTGCTAAACCATTAGAAACCACACCTATGATCCAATCACTTCCCACCAGACTCCACTGCCAACATTAGGAATAAAATTCTACATGAGATTTGGGTGGGGACACAGAACTAAACCATATCAGGTCCCTAACCAAAATGGAAACTCAGAAATAACAAATGAAAAATTCAAAGCATGGATTACAAGGAAGCTCAGTGAGATCCAATACAAGGTTGAAAATCAACACAAACTCCTAAAGCAATCCAGGAAATAAAGGAAGAGATGAATATCTTAAAAGGACATCAATCAGAGCTTCTGGAATTGAAAAACTCACTTAAGGAATTTCAAAATTCAATCGAAAGTTTTATGTATAGATTAGACCAAGCAGAGGAAAAAAAATTATGCCTTGAAGGCCAGTCTTTAGAACTAAGCCAGTCAGATAAAAATAAAGAGAAAAGAATTTTAAAAAATGAACACAGATTTGACAAATATGGGATTATGTAAAGTCACCAAACCTATGAATTATTGACTTTCTTGATAAAGAAGGAGAAAAAGTAACCAACTTGGTAAACATATTTGAGGGAATAATTCAAGAAAATTCCCCTAATCTTGGTAAAGAATAAGACATCCAGATACAAGAAATCCACAGAACACGTGTGAGATACTCTACAAAATGAACATCACCAAGGCATATGTAGTCACCAGATTGTCCAAGGTCAACACTAAAGAAAAAAATCTTAAAGGCAGCTAGAGAAAAGATCAGATCACATACAAAGGGAACCCTATCAGATTTCTAACAACAGACTTCTCAGCAGAAACCCCACAAGCCAGAAGACACTGAGGCCTATTTTCAGCATTCTTTTATTTTTTTTTTTTTTTGAGGCGGAGTCTCGGTCTGTCACCCGGACTGGAGTGCAGTGGCCAGATCTCAGCTCACTGCAAGCTCCGCCTCCTCCTGGGTTTATGCCATTCTCCTGCCTCAGCCTCCTGAGTAGCTGGGACTACAGGCGCCCGCCACCTCGCCCGGCTAGTTTTTTTTTTTCTATTTTTAGTAGAGACGGGTTTCACCGTGTTAGCCAGGATGGTCTCGATCTCCTGACCTCGTGATCCGCCCGTCTTGGCCTCCCAAAGTGCTGGGATTACAGGCTTGAGCCACCGCGCCTGGCCTCAGCATTCTTAAAGAAAATAAACTTCAACCAAGAATTTCATATCCTACCAAACTAAGTTTCATCAGTGAAGGAGAAATAAAATCTTTTCCAGACAATAAGCACTAAGGGAATTCATTACTGCTAGGTGAGCCTTACAAGAGATCCTTAAGAGACTTCTAAACATGGAAGTGAAAGAATAATACCAGGTACCGTAGAAACGTACTTAAGAAAACAGCCTGCAGATCCTATAATGCAACAAGACAATAGAAACTACAAAGCAACCAACTAACAACTTCAATATGATTAAAATCTTACATATCAGTATTAACTTTGAATGTATATGGTTTCAATGCCCCCACTCCAAAGGCACAGAGTGGCAAATTGAATAAAAAAGCAAGACCTATCTCTCTGCTGTCTTCAAGAGACCCATCTCACCACATAATGACACTCATAGGCTCCAAGGTGGAAAGATCTATTGAGAAAACAGAAAACAAAAAAGAGCAGGGGTCACTATTGATGTATCAGATAAAATAGACTTTAAACCAAAAACAGTAAGAAAAGATTAAAGAAAGAAATCACTTAATGATGAAAGGTTCAATTCATCAGGAAGACTTAACTATCCTAAATATACATGCTCCCAGCATTGGAGCACCCAGGTTTATAAAATAAGTGCTTCTAGACCTATGAAAAGACAAACAGACACACAGTAATAGTGGGAGACTTCAGCAACCCACCAATAGCATTAGTCAGATCATCGAGACAGAAAACTCACAAAGAAATTCTGGGTTTCAATTCAACACTTGACCAATTGGAACAAATAGATATCTACCGAATACTCATCAACCACAGAATGTATATCTGCACATGGAACACACATTGAGCTCAATTACATGCTCAGTCATAAAGTAAGTCTCAATAAATCCCCCCAAAATTAAAATCATGCCAACCTTAATCTCAGACCACAGTGGGATAAAAATAGGAATCAACACCAGGAAGATCTCTTGAAACTGCAAAATTACGTGGAAATTAAACAACTTGCTTCTGTATGATTTTGGGTGAACAATGAAATTAAGGCAGAAATCAAATAATGAAAACAGAGACACAATATACCGAAATCTCTGGGATGCAGCAAAAGCAGTGTTAAGAGGAAAGTTTATAGCACTAAATGCCTATTTCAAAACGTTAGAAAGATTTCCATTTAACAATCTAACATCATTCCTAGTGGAACTATAAAAACAAGAACAAACTAACCCCAAAGCTAACAGAAGAAAAGAACTAAATAAAATCAGAGCAGAGCCAAATGAAATTGAGACCCAAAAGTTCATACAGAGAATCAACAAAACGAAGTTTCTTCTTTGAAAGGATAAACAAGATCAATAGACCACTAGCTAAATTAACAAAGAAAAGAAACAGAGACCAAAATAAGCAAAACCAGAAAACAACAAAGGTGACGTTACAGCTAATCCCACATAAATCTTAATGATTCTCAAAGAGTGTTACAAACAACTCTATGCACATTACCTAGGAAATCTAGAGAAAATAGATACATTCCTGGAAACATATAAATTCCCATGACTGAGTCAGGACAGAATTGAAACCCTGAATAGACCAATATTGAGTTCTGAAATTGAATCAGTAAGAAAAAACCTACCAATCAAAAAAACCCTGGACCAGATGGAATCATAGCCAAATTCTACCAGACATACAAAGAAAAGCTGGAACCAATTATACTGAAACTATTCCAAAATAATTGAAGAGGCTGGACTCCTCCCTGGGTAATGGGATCTATCATACCCTCAGACCTCAGCATCACATAATATACTCATGTAACAAATGTATACATGTAACTTCTGAACCTAAAATAAAAGTTGAAATTGTAAAAATAAATGAAAAATTAAAAGCTAATTGGATTTGAAAGAAATTGAAATTTTATTTTTAATGATATGATTGCATATCAAAAACTCAAAACAGTCTACAGACAGAATGTTATAATTAATAAGTTAATTTATCAAGTTTCTGTGTACAAGGTCATATAAAAATTTTCATATATTTCTACATAGCTGGACAAGTTAGAAAAGAAAATGCAAAGAGGACTATTTACAGTAGTATCTTGGCTATTGCTATGGTTTGGCTGTGTCTCCACTCAAATCCCATCTTGAATTCCCATGTGTTATGGGAGAGACCCAGTGGAAAGTAATTCAATCATGGGGCAGATCTTTTCTGTGCTGTTCTCATGATAGTGAGTAAGTCTCACGAGATCTGATGGTTACTATAAGGGGGAGTTTTTGTGAACAAGTTCTCCCTTTGCCTGCTGCCATCCACGTAAGATGTGACTTGCTTCTCTGTGACTTCCACCATGAATGTGAGGCTTCCCCAGCCATGTGGAACTCCAAGTCCAATTAAAACTCTTTCTTTTGTAAATTGCCCAATCTCGGGTATGTCTTCATCAGCAGCATGAAAATGGACTAATATAGTAAATTGTTACCAGTAGAGTGGTGTGTTGCTGAAAAGATACCCAAAAATGTGGAAACGACTTCGGAACTGGGTAACAGGCAAAGGTTGGAACAGTTCAGAGGACTCAGAAGAAGATAGGAAAATGTGAAAAAGTTTGAACTCCCTAGAGACTTGTTGAATGACTGACTAAAATGCTGATAATGACATCGACAATGAAATCCAGGCTGAGGTGGTCTTGGATGGAGATGAGGAACTTGTTGGAAACTGTAGCAAAGGTGACTTCTGTTATGTTTTAGCAAAGAGACTGGTGGCATTTTGCCCCTGCCCTAGAGATTTGTGGAACTTTGAACTTGAGAGGGATGATTTATAGTATCTGGCAGAAGAAATTTCTAAGCAGCAAAGCATTTCAGAGGTGACTTGGGTGCTGGTAAAGGCATTCAGTTTCATGAGGGAAGCAGAGCATAAAGATTTGGAAAATTTGCAGCCTGGCAATGCGATAGAAAGAAAAAGTCCCATTTTGTAAGGAGAAATTCAAGATGGCTGCAGAAATTTGCATAAGTAATGAGGAGCCGAATGTTACTCTCCAAGACAATGGGGAAAAGTGTCTCCAGGGCATGTTAGAGGTCTTCATGGTAGCCCCTCCCATCACAGGCCTGGAGGCCTAGGAGAAAGTGGTTTCGTGGACCAGGCCCAGGGTTCCCATGCTGTGTGAAGTCTAGGGATTTGGTGCCCTGCATCCCAGTTATTCCAGTTATGATTAAAAGGGGCCACAGTAAAGCTCAGGCTGTTGCTTCAGAGGGTGGAAGCCCTCCACCTTGGCAGCTTCCATGTGGTGTTGAGCATGCCAGTATGCAGAAGTCAAGAATTGAGGTTTGGGAATGTCTGCCTAGATTTCAGAAGATGTGTGGAAACACCTGGATGCCCAGGCAAAATTTTGCTACTGGGATGGGGCTCTCATGGAGAACCTCTGCTAGGGCAATGCAGAAGGGAAATGTGGGGTCAGATTTCCTACACAGAGTTTCTACGAGGACACTGCCTAGTGAAGCTGTGAGAAGAGGGCCACCATCCTCCAGACCACAGAGTGGTAGATCTACTGATAGCTTGCACTGTGCACCTGGAAAAGCCACAGACACTCAATGCCAGCCTGTGAAAGCAGTCAGAAGGGAGGCTGTATCCTGCAAAGCCACAGGCGCAGGGCTGCCCAAGACCATGGGAACCCACCTCTTGCATCAGCATGACCTGGGTGTGAGACATGGAGTCAAAGGAGATCATTTTGGAGCTTTCAGATTTGACTGCCCCACTGGATTTTGGACTTGCGTGGGTCCCATAGTCCCTTTGTTTTTGGCCAATGTCTCCCATTTGGAATGGCTATATTTATGCAATGCCTGTACCCCCACTGTATCTAGGAAGTAACTAACTTGCTTTTGATTTTACAGGCTCATAGGCAGAAGGGACTTGCCTTGTCTCAGATGAGACTTTGGACTGTGGACTTTTGAGTTAATGATGAAATGAGGTAAGACTTTGGGAGACTGTTGGGAAGTCATGATTCGTTTTGAAATGTGAGGACATGAGGTTGGGGAGGGACCAGAGATGGACTGATATTGTTTGGCTGTGCCCTACCCAAGACTCAGCTTGAATTCCCATGTGTTGTGGGGGGGACCTAGAGGGAGGTAATTGAATCATGGGGGCAGGTCTTTCCCATGCTGTTCTCGTGATAGTAAGTTTCATTAGATCGATGATTATCATAAGGGGGAGATTCCCTGAACAAACTCTCTCTCTTGGCCTGCTGCCATCCATGTAAGACGTGACTTGCTCCTCCTTGCATTCCACGATGATTATGAGGCTTCCCCAGCCATGTAGAACTGTAAGTCCAATTAAACCTCTTTCTTTTTTAAATTGCCCAGTGTCAGGTATGTCTTTATCAGCAGCATGAAAATGGACTAATACAGCTATACATTAAATAAAACATATGTAAGGCTTCTTCAAACTGTAAAGCATTACTGATATAAAGACATAAATTGATGGAAGTATATACCATGTTCATTGATTAGAGGTTGTAATATTATACAGATATCAATTCTCCTCTAATTCATTTGTAGATTTAAATCCCAACAGAAATATCAGCAGTTTTTTTTTAAATGTAAGTTAGCAAGCTGATTCTAAAATTTATATGGCAATGCAAAGGGCTAAGAATATTGAAAATACTCTTAAAGCAGAAGAAAAGTATGGACTAATCATGTTATTAAATATTTGGGTTAAAAGACACAATAGTTGATGGTAGATCAATAGAATAGAATAAAGGGTCTAAAACCAGACATACACAATCATTAATGCTAAATTTATCACAAAGTTTGCAGTATAAAAAAGAGGTAAGACAATTGATAGATGGTGCTGGGTTAACTGAATATTTACATGGGAAAAAATGAAAGTTGACCTCTAACTTACATCATAATTAATGATTAAAAGTGTACTTGGATGGTAGATCTAAATATAAATAGTAAACAAAACCAATTTCTAGAACATATCAAAAAAGAAGGTCTTTATGATCTTGGCATAAGGAAAGATTTCTCAACAAAAAGCACTAACAGTAAAGAAAATATTAGTAGGTTGGATTAAATTAAAATGAAGAAATTCTAATTATCAGAAGACACCTATGAAGAAAGTGAAAAGGCAGATCACATGATAGAAGATATTTGCAATACATGCAGTTGACAAAGGTCTTTTTCCCAAAATGCAGAAAGAATTTCTAGAAATCAGGAAGAAAAAGCCATAGATAATCCAATAGATCAGCAGACCCCTAAGGAGGCACTTCACAAAAGAGGATCTTCAAATGGTAATTGAATCATCTGAAAAGGAGCTCAGCTTTTTGAGTCATCAGGGAAACGTAAACTAAATCCACTCATGCTACTACACATTCAACAAAATGGCTAAAATTTAAAAAGACAGATGCAGAGCAATAGGAATGCTTTATACCCTGCTAATAGAAGTTTAAGTTGATAAAACCCACCTTGGGAAATTGCTTAACTCCATCTACTAAAGTTGTACGTATCCATAACTTATTACCTAATATTTCCACTTTAGGGAGTATCATCAATAGAAATTAGACACAAAAATACATTTATAAGAATGTTTATGGTAGCATTATTAATAGGGCACAGGCTGGGAACAACCAATATTTGACAACAGTAAGAAGGATAAATAAATTATGCATATTTATACACTTAAACACTATATCCAAATAAACATAAATGAACTTCAGTTACATGCAATCAATTTCAAAAGTTAGAAGACACAGAAGGATATCTATTGTTTATTCCATTTATATAATGATTGAAAATAGGTAAATGGTGTTAAAATCAGGATAGTTGTTATCTTTGGGGAGAAAGGATTTGCAGGGGAAAAGAGTAGTCTTCTGAGGTGCTGGGAATATTTTCCTCTTTAACATGAGTGGTGTTTATACAGGTGTATTCACTTTGTAATAATAAATTGATTCATATGTGTGTGTATATGTTATCCAGAATCTGAACCAATTCTCTCCAATGCCACTACTCATCTGCTGGTCTAAGCCAGCATCATCATCACGATTTCTCATTCTCATATCTCATGTGGCAATAGCTTTTTGATTTTTTTCTCTGCTTTTACTCTTGATTCCCTTTAACGTGTTCTCAACACAGTAACCAGATGTTTCGTGTAAAATTAAGTCAAGTCATATAACTCTGCTGCTCAAAGTCCTGCAATAGCTCTAGGTTACACACAGAATAAAACTCAAGGTCCTTATAACTGCCAATAAGACCTATGTGATCTGGTTCCCAATGACTTCTGTGTCATTCCCAATGACTCCTTATCACTCTGCCTGCGTTTCCCTATACCACAGTGCCCTTTTTCCAGTTCCTGGAATACACCAGTGTTATTTTTCCTTAACACCTTTGCAGTGCAGTTTCTCTAGTTTGCCATGTTCTTTCTCAAGATGTCTGCAGGCTAACTGCTCCCACTAACTTTCTTCCTGATGCCACCTTTTCATGATGCCCAGTATTATCACTCTCATTTGAATGACAACTTGCCCTACCCCCATCAGCGCTCCCAGCTCCCTTACCCTGCTTTCATTCTTTTTAAAGAATAGAACAATTATGTTCTTCTAGCATAGTACATTATGCTTTTATTTTAAATTCTTGCTACTTTTCTCTCTTTTCTTAGATACAGCAACACATTTATTATGTGTTACTTTCGCAAGGGCTTCCTGTTTTCTTCACCTATACATCTCAAGCACTTAGAATATCATAGGTGCTCACAACAGATATTTGTGGAATGAACAAATAAGCAAATTTATTGAATCCTTAATATGTAAACCGAATTCTGCTGGGCACTGGGAGTGTAATGCTGAGCAAAACCAGAAATAGGTACTGATCTCATAGAGCTTTGCCAATTTAAGAGACAGCAGACAATAACATAAATAAAAACTTAGCTACAAAGTGTATTAAGAGCTAAGTGTGCTTGGAGAATGTACAGTTGAGAAATTTATCTCAATTTGAAAGTCCCTCCCTTATGGGCTGGATCCTGCCAAACGGTAGGAACTATATCTAAGCCATCTTTGTGCTGCTGGTCCAATCCTGTATGGCAATAATAAATAGTCAATTAATTTCTATTGAACAATATTAAATCTATTCAGGTAAGCCCCCCGTATTATATAGATAAAAACTATTTAAATTATTCTTCAAATTGAACCATTCATTTTCACTTTGCCATGAATGTGAGTGATGTTTGTATTTATAATATGCCTGGTCAAACACATATTCACATGAGAAAAATTACAGGCAATAACTGTAAAAACACATTTTAAACTGGAATGTCATAGAATCTCAGATATCACTATTACTGCCAAAGTAATACTAATGGAAAATATTTTTATTTTAAACTAAACTTCATGGCACCTTTAGGAAATACAGGCAGAATTTGAATTTTTAAAAATAGGATATAATGGCAAGTTTATTTGATGAGTTGGACCACATAAAACATAGTTAATTTTTTTTCTGAGATGTGTCCTAATTTCACAGGTTGTTGCAAGCTTTTTAAGGGAAGAAATTTTAATAACTAATTTTTGAATTACTGTTTATTTAGTACATGTTATTGGGGCTTGAGTTTCCAGGAATATTAAAGACCTATGATAACGATTAGGAAAAGAGCCAAGGGCACATCAGAATGTTGGTATTTACCTTAAGCAAAAGGGATATAATGCTCCCCTGAGATATCTATTTTATATAGGCCAAAAGCTTATACACTGATTTTCTATTTAAATCAGAAATCAGAGAATTGATTGTTTAAAACAACAATAAAATAACCCTTATCGGGTGCTACTTAAGGCACTTTACATGTATTAACTCATTTAAAAGTCAATGATTATTATTAACTCCAATTTACAGGGTAGACCCTGAGGCTCACAGAGAAAATTATCTCTTTCTAGGAGTGGAACATATTTGAGATACCACATTAATATTGGAATATTTCAGAAAAGCAGTGGAATGGAGCAAAAAAGTGTGACTGTGGAATGATACAGATTCACATGAGAATACTGATTGCCATTAATTCCCTGTGAATCATTGGGCAAATCATTTAATCTCTAAGAATTGAAGTTTTCTCATCTGCAAAATGGGATAAAATCATGTATTCAACTTATTTTACTTACGCCATTTCTATCCACGTGGGCTTTGAATTGGGCATCAAGACCATTAGACTAAGGTAGGTCTTCTAACACCAACATCAGATTATGCAATAACCTTACTTTCCTTTTTCCCTTCCATTTTCTCTTCCCTGCTTTTCTCCCTTCCTTCCTTTCTTCCTTTCTTCTTTTCTAAATAGCTACCATTTGTTACACACCTTCTTCAGGCCAAGTACCTTGCATGCATAGATTAAGCTTTTCTTTTTTTTCCTTTTCATCTTTCTTTTATTATTTTTACAGTTAATATTTTCATCCATCTGTTGAAAGTGGTATTGGCAACCCTAAATTACAGAGGAGGTGGGCATGGGTCTGGTATAGGTTGTCATTGCAAGTCATACAGGAGTGCTTAGACCACATACTCCAAGTAATTAAAAACTAGAACAAGGTTAATCTACATATGAAAGGAACATATTCATTTATGAGTTTTGTTATAATACTTGAGGATCAATGTGGAGAAAGGTTTTGGGGAGAATATTGTTAAAGTTGGGATGAAGAGTTGGAAGGCAACAATGGCTGCTATTTATATATGTGTCAGGAACTGTGGCAAGAACTTTTCATGCATGATCTCTCAGCAACTCTATTTACTTAATTTTAAAAGTTTTAATTTTTGTAGGTTTTTTGGGGAACAGGTGGTATTTGGTTACATGAATAAGTTGTTTAGTAGTGATCTATGAGATTTTGGTGCACCCATTACCTAAGCAGTATACACTCAACCCAATATGTAGTCTTTTATTCCTCACCCCCCTTCACACCCTTTCCCCCTGAGTCCCCAAATTTCACTATGTCATTCTTATGACTTTGCATCCTCATAGCTTAGCTCCCACTTATGAGTGAGAACATACAATGTTTGGTTTTCCGTTACTGAGTTACTTCACTTCACTTAGAATAATAGTCTCCAGTCCCAACAAGGCTGCTGCAAATGCCAATAATTCATTCCTTTTCATGGCTGAGTAGTATTTCTGTGTATGTGTATGTGTGTGTATATATATATGTGTGTGTGTGTGTATATATATATATATCTCCACTCGATTGATGGACATTTGGGTTGGTTTCACATTTTTGCAAATGTGAATTGTACTGCTATAAACATGCATGTGAAAGTATCTTTTTTGTATAATGATTTCTTTTCCTCTGGGTTATATACCCAGTAGTGGGATTGCTGGATCAAATGGTAGTTCTAATTTTAGCTCTTTAAAGAATCTCCACACTGTTTTCCATAGTGGTTTAGATTTTGCATGGCAAAAGGAATAGTCAGCAGAGTAAACAGACAACCCACAGAGTGGAGAAAATCTTCATAATCTATGCATCTGACAAAGGACTAATATCCAGAATCTCCAAAAAAGTCAACATATTAGCAAGAAAAAGACAAACAATCCCATCAAAAAGTGGGCAAAGGGCATGAATAGATAATTCTCAAAAGAAGATATACAAATGGCCAACAAACATACGAAACAATGCTTTAACATCACTAATGACCAGGGAAATGCACATCAAAACCACAACATGATACCACCTTACTCCTACAAGAATGACCATAAAAAAGAAAAAAAAAAATAGATGTTGGCAGGATGCAGTAAAAAGGGAACACTTCAACTCCGAGGTAAAAGTCTTTTAATCCCACTTTACATATGATAAAATTGAGGCCCAAGTGCATTAAATAAATAATCATGTAAAATTTCAAGATGATATCCAAAATTTTTCTTTACATGTCTAAATAGATTCAAATCTGTAGTTTCTCCCATGCTGTGAAATTAGTAGTTTAAAATAAATATTTTATACCCATCACAATACATTTACACTATATATGAACATCCATATGAATATGGATGAACTTGACAAACATAATGCTGAGCGAAGGAAGACAAAAAAAGCACGTAACATATAATTCCATTTATATAAAGATCAAAAACAGGCGTACTTTATCATTGGACATTGGAAATAAGGATCATGGTTACCTTTGGAGGATGATGACTAAGAGAGGGCACCAAGTGCTTTTGGGGTCCTGGTAACATTCGTAATCTTAATCTGGGTACTATTTTACAGCTTCACTTTGTAAAAATGTCATGTGTTTTCCATGTTCATTGTATGGAAATTTATTGAGCTACACTTAAGATTTTTATAATTTTCTGAATATATGCTGACTAGATGCTATACTTTGATAAAATGTAAGTAAATAAAAATTATAAACAAGGTCCTCTTTAACAAGATTTTTCTATAGCTTTTACTGATTGAGCCTATGTTTTGATTTCATTTTTCTAATAGAATTTTATCCTAATTGAAATAAAAATATTGATTGATTACTTTGCAACCAGAATGCTGTAAGTCTTAAAAAAATCTTTTGTTGAAGAGTAAGCTATCCTTAAGACTTTAATTGTACACAATTGGCAATATAGAAATGTATTATAAATTTTGATAAAAAATTATTGAGCATGAAATTTTTAGAAATGCATTTTAAAATCAGTTGGATAGGCCTTTTCTTGGGGATGCATAGTTGGAATGAAAGAGGGTTCAATATCAATTCTATTTCTACTCTATGAATGTGGGAATGGAATGGACTGGAAACCTTGAATAAGAATGGAAGGGGTTTATTTTTAACAACAATATCTCACAACTATTTGAATTCATTTTTGTGGTAGAAACCAAAATCCACAGTAATGTATCACCAAATACATTTTTAATACTCTTTCATCATGATCTGTCTTCAATTTTGTAGAGAGCAAAGAGTTATAAAAGAATTTGCGGCCGGGCGCGGTGGCTCAAGCCTGTAATCCCAGCACTTTGGGAGGCCGAGACGGGCGGATCACGAGGTCAGGAGATCGAGACCATCCTGGCT
>NW_012115488.1:6588719-6617790 GCF_000951035.1 Colobus angolensis palliatus | reverse complement strand
GGGAATTGAGGTTGCAGTAAGCCGAAATCACACCACTGCGCTCCAACCTGGGGGACAGAGCAAGACTTCGTCTCAAAAAAAAAAAAAAAAAAAAAGAATTTGCAGAATAGCCTTTATATTTATTTAGTTTCTAAATTTCTAGTGAGCTTAATGAAAGGGTTTCACTAGGACTATTAATTTCAATTGACTATTAATTATATCTGTTTCTCTTTCATTTAGAGGCACTTTTTAAAAACAACTGATATATTAGGAAACTTTTGGGAACATTGAAACACTGTTAATTTCTATACCTTTGCCAATATATAAATTTTCTGGTAAATTGCATTTATTATATCATTTGCTTTAAATATATTTTCATCAAAATTTGGCATGACAGATTAAAGCATTCAAATTATGGAACGCATCTGTCATATAACCAAATAGGCAAAGCCAGTTTTCACTATCAAACCATTTAGGTAAGTTAGAATTACTTTCTCTCAGACAAATCTGATCTCATTTATTGATTCGTGTAAATGTGTTAAGACACACTCCCTGATATCTCACTTCTTAATGTTACTTTAGAATAGACAGATCACAGAGTCTTACTAGGAGTTATTGCCTAAATAAAATACAGTTCCACTACTTTCAAAATCTCTTACCCATACACTTTATGCTTTATTTTCTTAGGTTCTCCTTTAACAGTGATGCACTTTTTGTAAATAGTAGAGTGATGGGAGACATGAGGTTCTTAAACTCATTATCACTCCCTCTGCTTTATTGTGTGCAACATGTACATCCCTTACATCCCTACAGAGGCCAAAATCCCCTACATCTATGCCACACTTTGCTCATAACAGAAATGTATATAATATAAAAACAATCTAACAAACATGAGGCCTAGCAATGATTTATGAAGTTTTTGTTAAAGAAGCCATTAGTACTCATAGTTTAATTTTTTTTCTCTGGCACCATGGAGGTTTTCAATATTACAAGTCACTAAGATATATTAAATTTGGAATGAGAGATTTTATTTATTTTCTATTTACCTAAGTACCTATGTATGTATGTGTATGTTTGTGTGTCTATATAGAGGAGAAAAGAACAAATGTGAAATTGAAGAAGGTGAGGTGGGGGAAAACTGTCATGAAGGCTCCCATCTAAAACCATTCTCAGACAGATCAATTTTGTAAAAAAAAACATATAGGGAAGGTGAGTATCTGGAAAACTAATCTCTTAAAACTATATTTGACTGTGTATCCCTTGGAAAATTGTTATGTATCCCCAAGAGTTCTCTTTTTGAAGAATGCTGATATGGAATTACTGTTTAGAAGTTCTGTGTGCTCAATAGAGTCTAGGGGGCAGTGGTGAAAGTGGCTGAAGTACTTCATGGAGCTGACTGGTTATGGAGGTGAATGTGTTTACAAAGAGACAGAGGCTTGGCCTGGGTCAGGAGTGAGTGAGGTTGGGAGGTGGGCATTGATAGTGTTGAGTAACTTGAAATTTACTCCATGGTGGTAGAAAACAGGAGATTCAATGGTATGTGTGTGTGTGTGTGGGGGGGTGTTGAGGGAGAAGCAAAGTGTTTATCTTTTGCCAGGAAAATCTTCATATGGATTAGGCTGTGGTCATTTGACATAATAATTGATATAGGGGGAATTGGATAAGAAATTGAAAGATCAAGAAGAGAATGACAGAGACATTTCTGCCACTGGAGATTGGGATTATTAAAGTGAAAGGAAAAGAAAAAAATATTTTTGTTATATCCTCACTTGTCTCTAGCAGTATCACATCCACAGTAAATTCTTGGTAAATACCTGTCAATTGACTGTATTATTTCTTAAGCAATGTAATTAAATCCTCTCTGTGTCTGTTAAAACCACTGCTGACTCACAAGGGGGAAATATGGAGAGTGACTGTTCTCTATTCAACATGTATCAGGTGAGGGGTAGATCGAATTATAGTGATATATTAAAGGAATTAGAATTTTGGGAATATATCATCCTATAAAATTGTTTGGTAGTCAAATAATCTCTGTGTTGGCTAAGTTGCTTCAATTATGAAGTCATTCAGTAGTGGACTTTTAGCAGTAGTTTTGATAATAGATTGTAGTTTTAAACAGTGTCTGAGAAACATCTTTCTTATTACTTCTGCATTTTCCTAAAGAAACAAATATTATAGAAAATAAATATGCAAGACATTTCTGGGAAAGAATGAAATTGTGTATATATTTTAAGTAAAACAAGATTTTCTTCAAATTTTGTGATAACCTTTACAAACGTGAGAGAAAACACACAAAAAGATGTGAATGCAATAACACGCATACCTTGGGAGTTTGCCAAAGGAGAAAAAATATTTCTCATTAGTTAGCAAAGAGAAGAATAGAAATAATGGATTTAAATTTAAACAAGAAAGATTTGAAAGATTGGAGAAAAATTTAACAGATTAGGGAATGAAATCAATTTCTGGAAGAGATGACGTGATCAAAATTATGTGAAACCTTAAGGTTGCAGCTTGAGGAACACGTAGTAGGAAAAAGTGAAAGATAAGACATGTGATGTCCCACTGGGGGGACTGGATAAGATGATCTTCTAAAAATCTCCTCTAGGCCACTGTTACAGGAGGATGTGCCTGTGGACTTAATATTCTCTAAAGACACAAGTGAAGAAAACATGTGAGTAGAGGGGCAGAGAGGGTTTAAATCCCTGGTGGCCTCTTTTCTTCACAGTGTGAACAGAGAGGAGCTGTAGGCTGTGTGTGTGTGAGAAGGCCTGGTGCTGTAGGTGGGTGGGACAGTTCTTCTGTTCCTGTGTAATACCTGGTTGGCTGAGCCTGGGAGCCAAGCACAGGAATCCCATGTATCTTTTTTTCTTTCATTGGTGTGGGAATTCAGGGAACATGAAAGCAGATTTTCCCATTACCACCAAGAAGTATAGTTTTAAAGACAGATAAAAGATATTCTTTCCTAGAATAGCAGGGCTAATAAATGGTCCTGTGAGATTCACTACTTTCCAGGCACAAGGTGGCCTAGGAGAGGTCGTGGCTGAGCACAACGGATAGACATATTTTCTCTTCTCAGCTCAGAATTCACCAAAAAGATTGTTGCCCTGTGAGTGGAATTTATTTCTCCAAGACAAATGAGGATATGCAGAAAGTAGTTGAGGAGGACAGAAAATGTTCATGACTATTTCCATTACACCTGGGGAGCCAACTTGAATACAGAAGGGGTGATTTAGGACTGGTTACAAGAATGATGCCTTAAAATGTTCCTGTGCTTCAGGTTGCCTGCTAAAGGGTTACAGTTTACTGTAAATAAATAGACCCATCCTTCAGCAGATTTAATTGCTTGATTTTTGCTGGGAGATTAGGCTATCTATGAAGCACAAAAGCTCTGCACATGTCTCCCTGGATTTTTTGCTGTGTTCACACATTTGCAATCTCTATCTGTCATTGGGCACTGCCTTTAACAGGTGATGTCCTTCAAACACCTGGACTATATTATGGCCAGCTGTGCCCTATGTAGAAAATATCTTTGATATCCACTGTTGAATTATGTCCCCTGTCCCTAAAATCATATGTGGAAGTTCTAACCCCCAGTACCTCAGAATGTGACCTTATCGGCCAGGCGCGGTGGCTCATGCCTGTAATTCCAGCACTTTGGGAGGCTGAGATAGATGGATCACTTGAGCTCAGGAGTTTGAGACCAGCCTGGGCAACATGGTGAAGACTCATCTCTAGCAAAAATGCAAACAATTAGCAGGCATGGTCACATGCATCTGTGGTCCCAGCTACTCAGGAGGTGAAGGTAGGAGGATTGCTTGAGCCTGGGAGGTGGAGGCTGCAGTGAGCCAAGACTGTACCACTGCAGTTCAGCCTGGATGACAGAGTGACTCTGTATCAAAAAAACAAACAAACAAATAAATAAATAAATAAATAAATAAATAGGGAAAGAAAAAGAAAAGAAAAGAAAGCATGTGACCTTATTTGGAAATAAGGTCTTTATAGAGGTCATCAAGTTAAAGTCAGGTCATTAGGGGAGGCTGAATCCACAACTGACAAGTATTTTTTATAAGAGTGATAATCTGGACACAGAAATACACACAGAGGGAAAACAATATGAAGAGCCAAAGAGAGAAGTTGGCCGTCCACAAGCCAAGGTGAGAGGACTGTTTACTCCTTCTCTTATAGTCTTCAAAGTATCCAACCCTGCCAACACCTTGATTTTGGATATCCAATCTTCAGAACTGTGGGCTAATACATTTCTGTTGTTTAAGCCACCCAAGTTGTGGTACTTTGTTATGGCACCCCTAGCAAATTAATAATACCAACTAATTATGGATTTACATAGACTTCATTCATTCATTCATTCTGGTGTTGAGTCCCTTCTGTGTTTTAGATACAGAGAATACAATAACCTTGATCTCAACAAATTTCTAGCTGCTTGATGAAATGAGACCCATAAACTAAGAGTTTTAAAGGATAACTAGAAGAAGGATTGTGAGGTATTCAGTTCAAATATTTGGTATGTACTATGTACTAAGCAGGGTGATTTAGAGTTAAAAAGCATACGTAAAATCCAGCTTTGCTGCCCTACTTTTAAGGTTGAAGAACTATTTAATCTAGGTATTAGTTTCCTTATCTGTGAAATGGGAATAATGATATATTCTAATGGAATTTTTATAAATATTGGATGAGATAATGAGATAACAAATGTAAAATGTTTACTTTAGTGCCTGTAACAGAACATAGAGAAGGTAGTATTACATGCTGCTTATGGAACATGTCATAATTGGAATGGTATGCAGAAAAATAATTGAGCTGGGGGCTGATCAAAAAACCAACTAGAATTGGTGGTTTAGAATTCTATCTTGCTGTTTATGCATAAGAGGCACAACTTGAGTTTTTACAAGGGGATCAGTAATAGTTCATTCAGAAATATCTGATTAGACCTTCCTACTTGTTCACAAGGTCTTGGGGACCTCTAAGCCCTCTCCCACTTAAAAGGAATAGCTTGTTTGGGGACCTCCAAGAGGAATGAGAGTGCCTTAGATTTGATTATGACACTTCCATTTTAAGCTGGGAAATGGAATTTGCATGGATGGTATCTTGATGATTTTCTGAGTTGTGACTTGGAAAACTAAACATGAAACTTGATGGTTATAAATTTTGGAGCTTTGGAAATTGTGAAGTTGTTAAAATTGCAAGCTTAAACACAGTGGGAAAAGACAGCTATTGTTTCAGAAACAGCTAAATAGAGTAATCTTGGAATACAATTCAAAAATCCTCTCTGGCATTTATTTCAAGAGCAATGGCAAAACAGAATTTTAGCTTTAGTGTGCAGAAGCTTTTGGACAATGGAGGTGCTGGAAATAGTTTTGGACAATGGAGGTACTAGAAATAGGTACCTTTCTATCCTTGACTTTGTTAAGATAGGAATATTTTTAAAGCATAAGTCCCAGTGGTTTCCTGCCAGAAAAATATAGTCGTCAATGTCCCATGTCCTTTTTTCAAAGAAGATCCTTGTCTCTCTTCAGGCTATCTAGAACTGGGGCAGACTAGGGTCTTCAGGATCTGATGGCATCTTGTCCTTTATGACTTGGGATAACTAACAACATTCTAGCATAAGAGGAATGGCAATTTCCCCTATTTCCAAAAAAACAATGTCCAAAACCAACCAACCAAACACATTTTTTTAAATGGTAGGACAAACCATTTTCATTTAAAAAAAAAAGCAACAAAAACAATAGGACAAATCACTGACGATGGGAGTCAAAGAAGTTGTGTTATGATCTTGAGGAATATTTCACTCTCTTCATCTCCAGGTCCTCTTTAAAAAACCCATACCTGGAGTTGATTCTTTCCAGCTTTGGGATGTTCTTGACTGTACATGAAAAAATCCGGAAAATGGTAGAGTGATTTTATTTTCGTAGAAGGAATAACATGCATGAAAATCTTTCCATAGAAGGTGGGATTTTTGAAACTGAGTATTTATTTCATGAGACAGAGTAAGACATTAAGAGAACTTTGTGTAAAATACCCCCCTAAGAGGAAGCACAGGGGCAGGAAGTGTGGAAGAAAGAACTGAAAACACAGATATGTCAAATTTCACTGAGCCATCAAGGGAACTTATCAAATTCTGGTGAATAGAAATCTTTCTTCCTGTAAATAGTGCCCTGGTACTGATCTCATCTTGACTGAAGTTTAATATACTCTATATATACCAGTTCTGGGGAATATTACCATGACTTTTGAACTATGAGTCAACTCTAGTTGAAAACTTTAGATAGAGTGATTTTGAATTGATTAAGTTAGCTTTTGAGTATGTCATGCCCTGAAAAGACTTGCAGTTACTCACTGGAAGATGACTTCCTTGCTGGTGCTGAGCTCCTGCAGTCCTTGTGTGAAGATAGCACTCTTTTGCAAGTCAGGAATCACCCTTTCATGTTGGAGTGTCTGGTTGGTGGTACACTAGAAAAGGATAAAACATGTGGTCATATCACTGACAAAAAAGATCTAAATACGCTTTCAGAACTATCCTTTCCTTGGCTTTACAGACTTCTTGAAACTCTGTATTTTGTAGAGACAGTATGGGAATAAATGAGTCTACTCAGGTATTTATATTTGACCCACTATTCATTTCCCTTAAAAGTTGAATTCATTGGCTTTAGATTTCACTCTTATAATGGGGGAACCATGTTGTCTTCCTGACAACCATAGGAATTTCATGCAGAAAAAACCCTCTCCACACTCTTAATAATATGAAAACTCTGTCTGGCCCACTGCACTCCCTGTCAGAAGTAGAACTTGTACATGTGTTTAAGAGCCTGAGGCAAATTTATCATAAAGCTAATGAAGCTTAAGCTTTAGAACCTCAGTGTCTTGGGCTTAATTTTTACTTGTAATTCTGTAGTATTTTGCTTAAAGAAGGCTCCCATAATTATGTAAACATAACGTTCTAGGAATTCTAGACCTCATTTCTGGCAACAGCAAAGTCACTGGGGTAAAGAGGTGGATATTATTACCCCCAGTAATCCTCAGAGCTCATAATTCGTGTTCAGCTCTCAGAGTATTTACATGAAAGTTGAAAGAGAGTGAAGGCTTTTCAAAGTTTCTGCTGTGTTTACGATTCTGTGGACTTCCTTGCTGATCCTTCTCTGATTAGTCTAGATCTGGAAATTCCCTCTGCAAGAGGACAGCTAAGGAAATAGAAACTTAGTGTTTTTCTTCTGCAGTTAACAGGGAAGATGGTTATTTTTCTAATTTTTGTGTGAGGTTCCAGAATATACATTTCTTCCATTATCACTGCCCTTTCATTTGCTAACATGGAAAGTATAAGATGAATACTCTTTTAAGAAAGCTTACTTTGAGTGGGAATGTGTTCAAAGGTAGCATCATTTAATTCATATTTTATTCATTCAGTTGTGAGGTGCCAAACTGACCAGTTTCTTTTTTAAAGGAAGCTAATGATTAATAGTAGCTTATTAAATTTGGAAACAACATAATCAACTACAGATTTCTAAAAAGTGGCTGTAATTTCCTGTCTACCTTCAGATACATAAAATAGACAATATTGCTTTAATTTTTAAAGAAAAGGTATTCTTTCTCAATTAAAAGTCTGTGAAAGCCAGGGAAGCTTTTAAATTATTTTAAAGACCACTTATGTGAAATTTGCAATACACTTTTAAAATACGCCACTATCACAGCTGCTCTCTGAAAAAGCTCAGCCTCCAATCTGTGCTTCTCAGTAGCCTGTGAGACCATTGCTGTCAGGTGGCATCAGCTTCTTTGCAACATCCTCCTCCTGTGCGCCACAAGGGAATAAAGCCACATTTCCCTGGGAAGTGCCTATCAGTGACTCAGGAGCAGTCAAGTTCTTTCTCAGGAAGCTCTTCAAACTTTATACAAATACGTTTCCACTCCATTAGTGACCAGAAGATAGGTTTTAATTGTACTATGAATATTTGCAATGATCTAAGTGGACAAGTTGAGGATTAGAAATAAGACAAAAAAGGGGCCGGGGATGGTGACTCACATCTGTAATCCCAGCACTTTGGGAGGCCAAGGTGGGAGGATCACAAGGTCAGGAAATCGAGACCACCTGGGCTAACATAGTGAAACCCCGTCTCTACTAAAAATACAAAAAAAATTGCCCGGCTTGGTGGTGGGCACCTGTAGTCCCAGTTATTCAGGTGGCTGAGGCAGGAGAATGGCGTGAACCCGGAAGGCAGAGCTTGCAGCGAGCTGAGATGGTGCCACTACACTCCAGCCTGGGGGACAGAGTGAGACTCCGTCTCAAAAAAAAAAAGAAAGAAGACAAAAAAGGCATTATTGGGAAATGGGGCGAACAGAAGGTTTGGGATAGAAGTAATGAAAGCCAAGAGCAGTGGGGGAGTTGGGGGAAAGGTGCAGAAGAAAGGTAGTTGATTTCTCCTTCTTAATCTCTGGTTCTCAATTCAATCAGACATCAAGTCCATTCTTTTACTTTCATCTATCTGCTTTCCTAGAGCCAAAACTGGAGGAAGAGGTCGTAGCACAACTTGAACTATACTAACCTATGCTTCAACATTAAACTCCTCAGGCATTGATTCTAATTAAGATAGCATAAACTGAGAATGAGAACAGTTAACTTTCATTCTCAGATGACTCTTTGAGTCAGTCCTCTGCGTGGCTCCACCTCTTAGGAGAAATTAATGATACCTTTCCATTTTTGCCTCATCAGAGAGTAGTGATATCTGCCCATTTTTACTTCACCAAATTTGGAGAGAAAGTCCAAACAGACATCAAAGAAAAACAGTATATTGATGCATTTCCAACATTACAGATATTTCCTAAAATTGTTTTTTCTTTCTCTTCATAAAATTGTTTTTAATTATTAAAAAATAGGATATTTTATTACATGCATTTGAAGCAAAGGGATAAAAACATGCTTTTGAAGTCAGGATGTCAACCTAGATGTGAAGAACACATATGTTGACACCGAAGTTAAAAAGACCCCACAAAAATGACAAGTGATGAAGAAAAAGCACTATTACAGCAGATCTTGACCTTTTGAGAATATGATCAGCCTGTCAGCACTAATGGTTTTCTATGCTCATAGCAAAAAGCTATGAGTGCCTACATTTGGGATGGAGGTCAGATGATATCTCTATATAAAAATAATGAAATGGTACCCTGTCATACACACGCAAAAATAATTCTCCAATTTCCTCTTCTTTTTCATCCTTTCTTTGCAACAGAGATGTACACATGTTTGCATAATATGAATATGCACAATGAGCCTGACTCTGTTTCCTTCCACCATCCCAACCAATCCAGTTCTAAAGAGGACTCTTATTAATATCTCTTAAAGGTATTATGGTACTCAGAGTAGTTATTAGGACCAAAGGATTTTTTTAAAGAGTTCTCAAAACAGGATAAGGAGTCAGGAAATGGAATCAATTGATCTATTTAATACTCTTATTGTACACTTGAAGCTTTAGAGACTCAAAAGAATCTCTTACGGCTATATTTCACTCCCAAATCTCCAAACACAGACATTTCTCTTTTGACCTAAAAATTTTGTCTCCTCATCTAGCTCTCTTGAATTTATTAAAAAGGATCATAGTTTTTTAGAAAGGTCCAGCAATATTATGCTTTCCTGACTATCTGAGTTTTTATTAATGGATCCTCATAAGCAAACTGACAGGAACTCAGGAGAATAGCATCTTGATTTATGCAAGAAATGTGTGAGACATAGGAGGAAGGCCACCTCAACGTTCCTTTTAATCCTTGGCAAGAATTGACTATGGTTGTGGTTTTAAGGATAGTAGTAGACAGAAAGTTAAAGGTGAGGTGAATTTCTCCTGGAAGTGAGAAAAAAAAAAAAAAGATTCCATGTACTCCACTGATACCTAAGAGTGAATAATAATAATATGGGAAATAAGAATTACAACAGAGACAATCTACTGCTGTGGATGGCCTATTAATCTTCAGAAACCATAAGCAAATCAGATGCTATGACCAGGTGTCTGGATGTGAGGAAATTCTAGTTGAATTGAACCAGTTATCTTAACAGGTGGAGAATCAACTGGTTCACGCAAAAACAGAGGAACAAACAAATAAAAAACCTACTTACTGTCAAATTGATCCATCAAGCAAGAGATAGAAATCAATTGTGAATTTGACCTGAATCAAGAAATTTTTCCATAGGCTTTTTGCTTATATGTTAAGTGTTGTAATAGCTATAGACTATATCAAAACTGTTTAAGGCTAAAGTTTCAATTTGTGTTTTCTCCTTGTTTTTCCTCACTCCATCAATTCTACACTTATTGTACCTGTGATGTCATAGATCTTATTGAAAAATCAGCCGGGCTTGGTGGCTCATGCCTGTAATCTCAAGATTTTGGGAGGCTGAGGCGGGTGGATCACCTGAGGTCAGGAGTTTGAGATCAGCCTGCCAACATGGCAAAACCCTGTCCCTACTAAAAATACAAAAATTAGCCAAGCATGGATTACATGCCTGTAATCCCAGCTACTTGGGAGGCTGAGGCAGGAGAATCGGTTGAATCCAGGGAATTGAGGTTGCAGTAAGCCGAAATCACACCACTGCGCTCCAACCTGGGTGACAGAGTGAGACTCTGTCAAAAAAAAAAAGAAAGAAAGAAAAAAGAAAAAGAAAAATCATTACCAATGCCTCCTGACCTGCCCCCACCCCTCCAAATATTCTGTATGGAAGAAATTAAGAGCGATTTTTAAAAAATTGCTCCTGTTGTGACACAGCCTCCGAAGGCAGGGGCAGCACTGTACAAGGACAAGGACGGTGAAAGAAAGTTCAATCAGGTCACTAAACTCTGAAAAGACACTATTTCGGGTCTTAGAAGTCTCTCCAGGGATTCTTCATCTTCATCTTGCATTAAGTCAAAGATTTCCATTTAAATTTTATATCTCAATGGATAAACTCCATATTAATCGCCTCCGTGGGTCATGTTCTTCGTGGCATTTCTTTTATTCCCAGTCATTTGACATTTCCTCCTCGGGGTAGCATGACATACATGAGCTGTCTCAGAATATCTTGAATAAATATTCACTATAATCATTTCAGAGAGGCAATGGTAAGTCATTGGCACAAAGGGGTATCTGAATTTTCTTGAGTTTAAGAAGTTTTTCTTCATAGCCTGGCAGATAACTGGGAGTCAGGCATTCATTTCCTTCCTGCTCTGTTTTGCCACTGGGGAAATATGCATTGTTTTACCTCAGTGATTTCATATGCAAAATGGGAATAATTATACTTTTTCTTTGGCTCACTGGAGGGTTAAGAGGATTAATGTGTTTTCTTTTATTTAGAAAATGCACGTACTTCATGAACGAAATATGCTTTAAGTGAGCGTTATGATTAGGATTATTATCATCAATAAGGATTTAAATATGTTCTTTGTCAAATAGAATCCTAAAAGTTAAAATTCAAGCTAATAAATTAAAACAGGCTTGAGGGGATATGAACTTGAATGTCTGTCAATGACAATTGGATGCAGTGAGTAATCCAATTTACTTCAGGAAATATGTAGCTGTGGCAGGGGTGAGAAGTAGGCATGAGGCTGGAAGACTAACAAAGGGAGTATATAGATATTCATTAATTCCTCCAGGAAATAGTAGGAGGGAAAGGAGGGGTTGGAAGTGAGGAGAGACAGGAATTGTAAAAGGATAAAATAAAGAGAAAGCCCTGAAAAGTAAAATGATTCCGAGAAACTGGCAAAATTTACAAAGCACAGACTTGGATGCTCAAGAAACGTCAGCCGACTGACAGACACAAAAGAGATTCAAGGAGAAATCAAGGGTTTGGGGAGAAATAAAAAAGAGACACTCAAATGATTCCATAATTAGAACTAAAGTTTTACTTAGGAAAAAAGTATGGTGGAAAAAGCACAAAACTGGGAGAAACCACTTAAATTGCCTCTGAATTCTATACACCCAATTCAATGTAGTTGTCTAAAGAACAGAACTGAGATGCTCAAGAGACTGGGGGCACTATCCTCTGAAGATAGATTGGAAAGCTTGGACTCTTTCATCTAGAAAGAAGGAAGCAGAGCAGATACATGCCTGAAGTCACTCATGTCACCGATGGTTTCTATTGAGAAAGTACAAGGCTGTTTTCTGAATCCCACAGTGCTGATTGCAGAGAACTCCCCTTGAAGCCTAGAAGAGAAAGACACATTTAGAGAGGTCAATAATCCAATAGGTGGTAATAACTAAGATGTAAATTGATTTAAAAAGAAAAGTTATATTCAGATAGGGAGTCCTGATTTTGGTATTAAGGTAGACAGATGCTGTTCTGCATCAACATCTCCCTTAGAGCTTCGATTAGAGATAGACCTACAACCTAGATGCACCAAGAATATCACTCTTTGTAGATATCCACATGTCTTTATATTCCAGCTGGAAATGGCAATTTTATGTTTCACCACCTTTTAATATGAGGGAATGAAAAGGTCAATACTCTTCTTGTTAATGCAACAAGTTCTATTCATGTATGATTCCATGCTCATGGACCAGAAAAGGTAGGCAAGGTATGGGAAGGGGAACATCAGTTTACACTCCCTGTGTACTCCAGGGGTAGGGAGATTGTAGTAAGAGTGTTTAAGGTAGTATTCAGCAGCTGCTGTCCTCCACAGGGTCACAACTTAAACTTAGATAGGCCTGAATTAACGTCACAGTTACATCAACTTCTATTTCATTGGAAATAACACTCAGAGGCCAATTGTTCAAGGTTACCTTGATAGATGGGAGGTCTCTGAAATTCCTGTGTGGACTTTGTTGACAAAACTGCGTGTTGCACATGACAATAGTGATGTGACTATTGAGTACTATTAATTTCCAGACAACAGTATGTAGAAATTGTCCCGCCTTTGATAGACCGAACAACCTGGGACAGTGGGTTTTGTCTCTAGCTTAAAATTTTCTCTAGCTTAGCATTAGAATCAGCTTGGAAGTTAAAAATTTAATAACCACACTATGAGTCTCACCTATGCACACCCCCAATACGCAGACACATGAAGATTCAGTTTATTTTCTTGGGCATGAGTGTTTTTGAAAAGCTCTCAGAATGTTTTAATGTTCACGCAGAGTTAAGGACCATTAATGAAGAGAAAAGACTGATACTGAATACATGTAATAGAAAGATGATGACTATTATGATAAGGAAGTATGCTGGGCATGGTGGCATGCACCTGTAACCCCCGCTACTCAGAAAGCTGGGGCAGAAGGATTGCTTGAGCCCAGGAGTTCAAGGTTATAGTGTGTCATGACTGCACCTGTGAAAAGACATTGCACTCCAGTCTGGGCAACAAAGTAAGCCCTCATCTCTTACAAAAAAAAAAAAAAGAAGAAGAAGAAAACTACCCATGGTACAATGGATGTTCAAAATCTCATGGACAGCATTTATCTAGAGTAGATGCAAATGTTTTAGGATTTGCAGAGTAAACATGACAGGTATGAAGTTTACTTTTATTTTATTGAGGATTTTACTACTAAGATTACATTTAGTTACAAAATTCACTGTAATTGCTTTGCCTAAAAGATTAGCATTAAGGCAATCAATGGATGATATGTATAGATTTTCTCTGAAAATTCTCTGGATCTAGATTAATATGGACTTGCTTCACATAGATATATTAGGGCAGAGAAAAATTTAATAAAACACACTCCTACTAGGGTAAGAGAAGAAAGTTTCTATTCATATGCACTGTGTTAAAAAACAAAATCTAGAGTATAGAAAATTAAGTCAACTTGAATCCTGAAATGCTGCTGTGAGAAACTAATAATTAGTCGTCAATATAACCACATGTCAACAATCCACAACTGGATTGAGGATAAGCATCAGACTTAACATATTCCAGTTAGTTGCAGGTTGCATGAGACATCGTTTTCAGACAGCATTATCACACAGCAATGCCTGAAGTTCCACTTTGGCAGAGGTACTTTAACAAAAGACTCTCAAACATATTGTGGTTTCTTTATAATAGTGCTCGCCTGTATATGGACCTACTCTTTCTTAGATCATGTGGGTCACATAGACCATTATTTAAACTATAGCTATGGACAGGATGCTAAATGAATGACAACTCAACCTGAGGTCATGGGTTATCAAAGTCATATCTAATTGCACACATGTGCAATTTTCTCCTTCTTAAAGTCCCTCGTTTTTAATGGCACATTTTAGGGTAGTTTTCAGCAGCAGAACTCCTTGTTTATTAGTAAATTATGGGCTTTCTCCTTAGTATCTAAAAACAATGTTACCAGTTCTATACTCCAGGAAGCATGGAAGTTAGAAAGCAGTACTTCACAGCAGACAGGCCCATTTGTTTTTGTAATTCAAATCAATGTAAAGAAACATCATCTCAAAACATATTTTTAACAGTGACTTTTGAGCCTCTAGCACACTTTTCACAATTATTATCTGATGCAAACATATCAAGATAAAAAAAGTAAATTTTAATTTAACTTCCTTTGACTAGATCTTGAATGTAACCAGAGGTGTTTGTGCACTCCATTCATTAAAAACAATCAGAGGTCTCCACTGACCTGGGAGCTCTAGGGATAGATATCATCAATATTGGAAGAATTCTCAGCTTACAGTGGAAAGTACTGGAAAATTAACTGAGAAGCAACTGCCGAGACACGCAAGTGTTCTGTGATAACAGGTGCCTCTTTGTGTAGGAAAAGAGACACAAACTGACCCTATAAGGGCAAAGGTTGGGGGCAGAGTGCCCAGCTTGCAGGTCTTTCAGAAGGCACAGGCGCGATGTCGCTCAGGGAAGAAATTGCAGATCACTTCCTTTGTTATTTATGCCTAAAATAGCTTCTTGTGACCTTCTAAAACTCAAGGGGATACAATTTAAGCCCCACATGGAAGTGTCCAATATATTGGCATTGTCAGATAATGTACTCAATGGGTAAAATAGCGAAGCATTCTCTTTAAGCAAGCACTCAGCACTCATGTGTCTCCTGTCACTAGATACACTCAGCTACATGCCTGTATTTTAATCAGAGATTTACATACAACCGAAGATTGCAGATGGTCTTAGGTTCTTATCATATTCTCCCAAGAAATGTTAGCAGGCTTTAAAAATCTGGGATTTGTGTCTTTTGGCAAAACATAGAGATAAACGCTTTTCATGTTTGTTAATTACATATAGTTTTATCTCAGGGAGGCACTCTTCCTTTGTGGCATCTCAGGGAGAAGCCGACAGTGTCTACTTCTCTTATGAGTAGAATGCTTTCCATTGTTACAAGGTTTATAATTACATGTTTGTGACTTCATCCCCAGTAGCCTCACCCCATGAATACAGATAACATCTTACAAAAGGGGAGGCTGGGAACGACTCAGACAGACAGGGTGGGAGGAGAGGGAGGCTGATGTGCTCAGTGACCATCTCCTAGAGAGGCTCTGGGACAACCAATGGGGGAACTTGGCCCTTCAGGTTTCTGGAGCGGCCTATAGTCTGAAACACTGTCCTTCTGTTTCATGAGCTGTGAAGCACCCTTGGGAAGATGAAGAAATACTCAACCTATAGGTTGACATTTTATTTATATCACATCTCTTGTTGAATCGTTCTGAAGAACCCGAGGTGGCCGTGGCATTCCTTCTCTTTATTCACTTGGTTACAGTTTAAAATTTGAATAGCTGTTTATGCTGGAAGGCTGAACACCCAATCAGTAGTCTTTGAATTGAAGCTGTATTGTTCACTCATGAAAATGCCTGTTTCATCTGTCAGCTCTCTTTTATAGTGAGCCTAATAATTTATGCTTGCTAAAGATGTTTTCTGACCTGTGATTCCATTGCCAGTTAGGAAAGGGCTTTGGCAGCATTCACACTTCCTTTCGTAATAGGGGGCCAGTAAGGTACAATTTAGTGAAATTACTGCTCCAGTGCACTAATGGTACCCAGACCCAGACTGGGGGAGGGCAGAGGGATGGGATGAGGGACCCTAGCCTTTAAAGAGGGCACTAGTCTCCACAGAAAGATATCCTGGAAAGAGGCCTCTTTGGAGCCGTCTCCCTCCCTGAGGTCTGCGTAACCCTGATGACTGAAAGAGTTAACGCACCCATAAATATGCCACAGGGCACTACATGGGACAATATAGAGTTTCCACTAACACAAATAAAAAGAGATCATTTTTACCTAGGAAGGTTATATCATCTCTTTGAATTTATCTTTTTTTAAAAAGGTATTGTGATTCTATTTGAGTGACCCATTTTTAGAAAAAAAAAAAAAAACGCAATAAAAGTCCTTTGTGTCATTCGAAAGAGATTTATTTATATGTGGTTGAACTATGTATTCTTTATCTTATTACTGTTGAAAGCATATTAAGTGGGAGTTCTTTAAATGGGTCATCCTGCATTATAATTATAATCTTTTCAGGTCTTTAATTTGCAAGTTGTTGGCAGACCTGTCCTGAAGAGAACTTTTCTAATTGCAAATGGAACTATTCTCCAAGTAAGGTACATTTTTTTCTTTTTTTGATTCTCTCACAATATTTCATTTTTATTTCTCATAAAGCATTTACCTTATTCTCCATAAAAATCATTTGTGTACCTGTTTTATACTCTACCAGTTTTGTCAGTGTCTTGAGGTTGGTGACTTCATCTTAATTTATTTCATATTTATTACAGCCTCTATCTCAAAGGTATTCTTTTAGGAGAGATTTAATGAATATCGGTGAATTGATTTCAAGAATATTTTTAGCACAACATCTTTAACTGAAATAGATTATCTCTCTACATATTCTAATTTCAGAAATAGACCTGCATATACAATGAACTTGATGAGTCCCGTCAGAAAGCAGATTTTACCAGACATAACATTTAATAAAATGAGTAAATAAAAATTGTAAATAAACTCTTCAAAGAAGAAATTTCAAGAGATTTTTGGATGATGTTTAAAAAATTTAAATAAATCTTTTAAATAAAGATGTTTTAAAAGTTGATCCTTACTGACTTTCAGCTTTAATAGATATGGCAACAGAAATGCTGAAACACCTCTCTAGAAGCTGAAGGGTTATGGGTGTGATATGGACATTACAAATAAAGCTTCCCAAGTATTCTCAGATGATAATAACTGACGATGTTACAGCACTTTGAAGTTCACAAACTGTTTTCATATTGAGGTAGACATTAATAATCCCTTCCCATGAATAGTTTCAAAAAGGTTCCCTGACTTCCTTGGGGTCATTAAATGAGCACGGAATAGAGCTAGAGTGAAGTGTGAGACTTGGACTGTGAGAGACACCTCTCCACAGTTCTGCCTGCTGCCTCTTTTTTGTCTTTCAGGTTATGCCTCCTTTTCTAAGTAAATAGGTGAAAGATGGCGTTTGCCATCTTGTTTAACTATAGACTTCTGCTTTACAAAGACATAGGATTTCAGAGCTAAAAGAAACTGTAAAGCCCACACAAAACACAAACATTTTTATTTCACAATTAAGGAAAGGAGAACCTTTATTTTATTACGTTTATTGTTGTTAATAATAGTAGGCTATAGATTTATTAAGTTTGTTAGATTCTAGTTCCTTAATCAAGAGTTTTGTGGCATAGATATTTTTTCTATTCTAACAATAAAGAGACAGGGTGCAGAAAGGACCGGTGATTTTCTCAACATCACATTTAGAAAAAGACAAAACACATCTGCTGTACCCCAAACCAAGTCTCTTAATACTTATGCCACGATGTACCTTTACTACAGTTAAACAGTCATAGCAGAAATAGATATTATGATAGATTATATTCTTTACTAATGCTTTTGCTAAGCAATTGATAAAAATGCACAAAGCTCCTTGCTCCTATCTTCACATCTCTGTCTCTAATTGTACCTTTTTTTGAAGTGTTCTATAGGAGCAATGGACATTAAAAATTCGTTTTAATTTTGTGATTGTTTTAATGCAAAGTTTTGGTCTACATTACTTTGGACTTGTACCTGGCTGAGTGTTCCATCTTATTTTTACAAACCAAGTCCAAAAGTCCATTTACACTTGAACATGCTTTATGGAAAGTGAGAAATAAGTCATGAAACTAGAGAGTGTTCAGAGAAAAGCCACTGAAATGATGAGAGACTTGAAAGGTGCTTTCTGAAGGCAGATCAACTAAAAGACAACTTCAGTCTAGAACGATGAAGGCTCCACAAATGCGTGACATCTTGATCCAAGTTCAAAAGTTGTAATGTAACATTTTTAGGGTTAGTATGGATAGATTCCCTAAGCCTCAGCACTCCCTCTAAGGGACTTTTAAAAAGACTCTATATATAGCATATATACTTCTCTACAACATATCCCCTCCTCAGTGATAGTTGCAGACGTTTTTGTAGCCTCCTTGTCCACCTTTGTATTTCCACTGGTTTTTGCATTGTACTATTCACTAGATAAATTCTTAGTAAATTTTTATTTAGTTGAACTGAGTTACAATTTTCAGATACATACAACGCATGGTTTTGCAAAGTGGCCAGTATAGCTACAAATCTTGTTACTCCCAGAAGTGATGATAGACTTAAATTCTCAGCAGATTCATGAAACCTCTAGGTTAAATTCTGGTATACCTATAATTGATTTTTAAGGAATTTGACATATCTGCATAAATAAATTACTTCTGGAGGTGTGAACTTGAATGACAATAGAACACCTATTTGTTTCGGTGTTTCACAGAATACCTCTAGGATATTCAACTGTGGATGATCCTTGGTTTGGTTTAATATGATATTATCCTTCCTTATATTTTTACAAGTTTTACTGAATATGTGTGGAAACATCATCTATCAATTTCTTTCAAAAGTCCTGCTAGGTGGTAGTCATTATGAAATATTATCATGATTCTTATTCTAGCTGCTATTATTTTTATTAACCTCAGTAGTTTATTTGGTTCTTTGGTCAGATGAGGACTTGAGAAAGCTAATGTGTTAACACACTTTTAACTCATTGTTAGCAGTGGGAACTTGGGATTTTGTCTTTGCTTCCTACCTAGTATCATACTGTTCCTCAACTAAACTCCTTGGCTATCCTCTCAAGGCCTTCTAACAAGGCCCCACCTAGGCCACTGACATAGAGGGATCCGAAGCAAGTCTCAAAGAACAGCTTGTGGATGGTTTCAGATTATGACATGTGATCATTGAAAACTCTTGTTACCTATCCTTACCTTTTCTTTTTTTCATTCCTCTCACCTTAACCTCCTATAGAGATGTAAGTACCACAGCTACTAATAAAACAATTTGACTTTCAGTAACAGTTGGAAACCTCCATCTGGTGTAAATATGTAGAGGGATGCCCTTGGTGCTAGTTAGCAGAAAATGTGGGAAGCAGGAACAAATTCCTCTTCATAAACAACCTGTCCTGTGATGAGCTTCTCATTCATTATAAGTTATGGTAGTTAAAAGTTCCTCAAATTTAGGCATAATCTAAGAATAGATGATTTTGGCTCCTTGTGAACCACAACTCTTCTGTTGAGAAGCAGCCACTGGTGCAAACATGCATTGTGCAAATAATTCTTCCTACACTGAATTTAACGAGATAACACAATCCCAGTTGGAGTTTTTGCACAGAATAAAGATATATATTGAATGAATGCATGAAAGATGACCAAAGATAGTTTGATTATGTCTAGGTGAACTGGTAAAAGGTAGATGATATCAGGGATATGTTTTCTCTTCACATCTAAAAGATGTTGGTGGATGTTGTGGGTAAAGGTAAGTGGAGAGTAGCGATTCTTCAAGGGTGAAAGTGAGAATTCCCCTTGCTTACATGTGTATCATCTTTTTATTTTCCTACTCAACAACTATGTTAGTTAAGACAGGGGAAGGTAAGTTTGGGATAGCTTCTGTAAACCTTATCTAATCTGGGAAAATCTAAAGACCATAGTTTAGGGTGTGGTGCTCTCCCAGTTGAAATGATGTTTTGTAAAACTTAATCATTATTTTTTATTTTTATGCTATTTCTTGTATTCTTGTGTCTACAGGCTAGGCAGTGCGCCATGCTTTTCTGTGGAACAGACATCACCTCTCCATAAACAGAATCTTTTGCCTATCCCTCTTTGGTTAGCTATTTGATGAAAAGATTACAGAATCAGGCTGTATCTGAGACCTATTTTTGTAGCCTACATATATTTACATAAATTCTTTGAAAACTAAATAAAAAGAACCAAATGAATAAAATGGTGAAGACATGTGAGATCTAAAGCAGCTACTTATTTGAAGGGTAGAAAAAGACAGTCTTGTGTCATTACAATTAAACTGAGTACACCGGTTCATTTACTATTTTCGGTGAATTTTAATTGAGTGTGCCTCATTTTTATAAATGTTGTCAGTCTTCATTTTCTCTGTCTCCCATGAACCAACTTAAACACACACGCATGCAGATCCACATACGGGCATGTTTTGGGAGAGTGCTGACTATGGATATGCCCTGACACCAACTTACACACAGTGACACGTAATGCTATAAACACTAAAACATCCAACCTTGATACAACACTCATAAGAACAACAACAACAAAAAAAGTCTTCTTTTTAATGCATTTATTTTATGGACACAAAAGCTCAGCTAGTAATCAGTTTTGATAACTTTAGATGTCTGTTTCCCTGATGTAATGACTAGACTGAGGCAATAACAATACTTCATTATGCTATTCAAAGTGTATGGCAGGATTCAGTCAGAGCTAGACTCAAAACCTGGCCCACAGCTGAAAGCAGAGATGATGCATTAATCCACAGTAACACCCTCTCCCCTACTGCTCCCCTCAGCATTCAGCCACTAATAATGGATATCATTTTTCTTCATAAAACTGGTGGTACTTGAATCAAGCACATGACAGTTAAGGTTTGTTTAGTCTTTCAAGCAGGTGATTACAGGATTGAACTTCCCAAGTGAGAAGCCAGTGGAATACAAATAGTTAAGAACACGTTTAAAGGGGGAAAAATTGTCCAGCCCCATCTGTCAAACTGTGCGTATGACATCATCAGATATTCTGCACTTGTTTGCAGCTATTCAGGCCGGCCCGCCCCGCAGTCCATGCTTTGTGTTCCAGTTTCCTTTACAGGGCCAGCGGGCTGGAAAATTACCACATGCTGTCACAGTTAGCTCAGCCAGGTCTTGTTATCATTGTTTCCAAGGAATCCATTCATTCCGTTATTTTACATATTGGGCAGACGTCCTGCCACTGAGGCTTGGGCTGCAGTAACTTGAAGGGCCAAACGTTAATGGGCCTCTATTGTTGGTAGAATGGCAGTGCAATACGTGGGAAAAAATACCCAGACAGCTCCCTGACACTGGTTTAGGACCTCTAGACTTAGGGGGTAGCCTGTGAAGATCTTTTATGTAAACAAGCCTTCAATAAACAATGAATATCTCCTGTGTCAATATTCATAACCCATCAATAAAAAAAATTATAAATCTTCAACTAGAAAGAAGCCCAAATGTATTATGGATGATGGAGCTTTTTCCTTAAAATAATCTATAGAATGTGGACAAGTCTCCTTCTACACACTGCTAATTTATAGAGGGGGAGGGCAACATTGTTGAGGCTTTGAGGAAAGAAAAGCATTTGATTTGGGGCTAGCTGTATTCTCATTGCAGTGGATAATACGGTGTGTAAGTTTTGTGGCTTCCACCACTACAGACTGAAATAAAGACAAGGGCCTAGGTGACACATTACATCTTCACCATGCTGGCAATTTAAAGAAAGTTAATGAAAACATTAGAAAAGTTGTCTAGATAAAGCTTAACTTTAGGATGGGTTATGTTATCTTGATTAATTAGAGCATAAATAAGAATGAAATTTAAAAACTGTAGTGATATTGATACAGGAAAATCCATTCTTTATGGAAGATATATAGTGAAGCTTCAGTTTTTGTTTTTCTTTTAATGGAATATTTTCTCTTTCTTGTTTCAAGATAAATCCGATCTTTTCATTATACAGTGTGTTGGAAAGGGATCACAAAGTGTTATGGATCTTCTAATTTTTATTACTGGCCCCAGAAACTCTTCCACCTGACTTTCTTCACCTTAGACAATAGGAGACTTGATAACTAGACCTGGCTGCTCAAAATGGAAGAGCATATGGTAGTTAGTTAAATCCATTGGCACTTAGAAAAACTGTAATTCAAGTTCTTATCGTTTTCAACATTCTCATGATTAGCTCAGCTGTTACTTCAGCTAATTTATTTTATTGATTCTGCACAGAGCTCCAAATGGCCCTGTGGAAGTTAATATTAGAATAGTTCTTATCCCAAATCATTTGAAGAATTAGAACATGGGGTTCAGCCCTTGGAGTGGAGGACTGAAAGAGAAGGAGATGGGAATAGTCTGGTTCTGACAAACACAATCTGTACCATATTTAAGATAAAATATAGTGTATTAAAAAGTTGCTCTATCCCAAAGTCAGTTTTGTCACTTTGCCTTTTTTAGAAAACATATTTTAATTTCAACTAAGATCATTTTTGTGTCTGGCAGCTAATTTTAAGTGGTTCCCCTTTTCAGCTGACATTAAGAGCCAATTGAGATAAATTTATTTTTCTATAAAGTAATATATGTCAGGATGAGATTTCCTAAGCCAAGCCCTTCAGGCAATCATAATCATTTTGTAAACTGTTGATAATGTCATCTTTGAGAAAAAAGTTTTCTTCAGTGTATAAAATGTTGCATTAAGATTAATATTAAAATGTGGCAGTCCATTCGAATGTAATATTTTAGAGAATATTACAGAATCTTGAAATCGGTATTTTTTTTTTAAAGTAAGTAACATCCTTTACAATCTATTGTTTTTTTTTTGTTGTTGTTGTTTTTGTTTTTAAACATTTCTTTCTGCTCTCAACTTGATTCTTTTGCCAGGCTTCTGCAAGAAACAAGTTTTGATAAAGAAGTCTACTTTGACTTCAAAGTTATAATAGGTACATTATTTGTGACACCCCAAAGTAACATCCTTATTTCCACATTGAAAGAGAGCTTTTGGTTTAACCCAAAATTATTTTATAAAGTAGATTATTGAATGATATATCATCACATTTAAGAAGTGTAACAGTGTTTTAGTAAACACTCAAGAACTGTTCCCTTAACTTATGCAACGCCCTACATTTATCGCCACAAAATATATGTCAAGCTGTATTGTTTAGCAATAAATTCAAAGCAAAACAAAATTATGCTTTCAAATTCTTTAGAGACCTCACATTAATAGTAACTTTCCCATGAAAGCAATTTATGGAAACAAATATTATTAATAGTGGCTCTTCTTATACAAAACTCTAAATGACTACAGCTATCTAGGCCCGTACTAAATAAAAAAGATCTCAACTCTGCTAATTAATATTCATAATTGTTTAGAATGGATTTAAAAAATTTCATGCAGTATATTACTTACCTGGGAGAAATATTTTCCATTTACATAGTCAGTTCAGCAGTGATGTTCTCAAGCCTAATTTCTCTTTCTTTGTCACCACCTGGTTCCTATAAAGAAACTATTTCCAAGAAATCACACTAAAATAACTTAAACTGTTTTTTTTTTTCCAGAGAAGCCTTCACATCACATTAGAAACTTTTGATAATATTAACAATTTTCTTTCATTCTACATTAGAATCGTATAATTTTAGAATTTGAGTTGCCTAACAAGATATGACTATGTAATCATTCCAGCAATTTTCATATCATATTAGTGAAAACAAATACTAATATAATAGGATGCTAACATGAAAACCCCTAATAGAACATGACAAAACTTTTCATATTTTATTTATGCATTCTGGTTGTTGTTCTCCATTTCAACATTTTCCACTTCAGTTTATGGGAAAGTAGCATGGGCTTGCATGTTTTTGAATATCAATTAAGTGATATCGTAATATAATAGTAATGCAAAAGTTAACTGCTATCATTTTGCTATATAGAAGGAATAAATTTCTTTGGGTCATCAAATCTTTATTTGAAAGATAATGCTTTCATAGGTTTTGTTATTTATTTCAATTTAGTTTAGAAACCGAACTATTTGTAAAAAAAAAAAATAAGAAACTCTTTGTAGTTGAGTATGAAGCCTCAATGAGTTGAAGAAATAATGCAATTATCTTGATAATTCACTGCCTCTCTCCTACTCCAAGTGTGTAGATAATAGAGATAAAGGTGAACTTTTGCCTTGAGTTATGCAGGCAATTGCTTCCATTTTATAGTGAGATTCTCTGTCACTACATATAGCACATTCATCCAAAGACTCTCTCTTTCAACCCAGTTCATTTGAGCAATGTTGCTAGCAATGTTCAGCGAGAAAACAAACTAGAAGAAAATAATCATTTGTCTCATCCTGAAGTCTACCAATAGAAATGAAGAGTGAAGACATTGACAAAGGGTTCTTTTGGAACCATCTCACTTCTATCAATAATTGTGCTAGGTTTAAATACATCCTCCTCCAAGGCAAGAAAATATTTTGTCCTGGCAAAATGCTTTGATCTTTTCAAAATTACTTTGCACACTTGAAATACCAGAAGTACTCAGCAGGCATACTAAAAGAAAGAGAATTAACGCTACAGTGTTTAGCAGAAAAACACAACCCTTCCACCCCCATGTGTGTATATGGTGATGTGTAAAATCAAACAGGAAAAACTCTCGCTACCTAAGCACTTGAAACTTTTCTTTTCTACCATATACTACACCATCGTGCAACAAAGACATAGTTCACACATTTTAGTAAACAGAAGTCACACAAAGTCAAAATTACCTTTGAGAAATCTTATAAGAAGGCACGATATTGAAGGGTGTACTTCTTTGTTCTGTCTTTAATAAATCTGACACAACCTCTTTGTCTTCCAGACTGCTATGAATTCAGTTGAAGATAAGGTGAAGACAGTAGCTTATGTTTAGTTGTCATACCTTAAAAACACTCAATCATTCAGTGGTGAGATGTTCACATGAGTTGCAGGTGGTAACTGAGATTTCATATTTTCTGGATCAAGTTTACCTCAGGATGTGTTATCAGTGAGAATAATAGTGGGCATAATTTAAAGTTCTTATATTTCTATTTCTTTTCCTCTCCACCAACCCCTCTTCCTTTTCTTCTTTCTCTCTCTCTTTTTTTTTTCTGGTCTGAATGAATATAGTTGACAATGAGTAAGTATGTCTATAACTGTCTCCACTATAATTTCTCAACTACTTTCTGTCTCCCCTACTAATGTAGACTCCCTCAGCACCAGGAGCAGATTTATGTTGCTCACTGTTGTTTCTCAGCACCCAGTTCAATATCTGGCATGAATCAGGCATTAAGAAAATATGTGTTTAATAAATAAAACAATCAACTTTATGCTAGTTGACTTCTGCACACTTAACCTAAAAACAGAAACTAAAGATATTTCACACCACAGATGCAAGCAATGTGGGATACCCTTGGAACCATTGATAATGGAGGTCTGGTGAGTATAGCTCCAGTCCTGGCATTGAGAGGGGCTGGACTGAGCAACAAATTCACCAACTCCTTTACAGGGTGAGTTTTAAGACCTGCTGTGAAATGAGGAATTACTGAAGTTGTGGTGAGAAATTTGCATGGACCTAGTTTGTGGCAAAGAGTATATTAACCTCCTTCCACAGAACCCTGTCGGGTTCCCACACTCCAAGGTGCTATTTTAATATATGCTCCTCTGTCCTGACAAATAACTACATGGCTGCAGTAAGGCAGGAAGGGAGGTACTGGACCTAGATCTCCAAGATATCATTTGAGTGTATGACAGTTTTCTTCTTTTCAAACAGTTTTCATGGGAATAATATATTTGGATAAAGTACTCTATAGGGTGATAAGACATCAACCCTAAGATGCTGCCTTTCTACCCGTTTGAGCTAGCTGACTCGTCCCCAAATGTATCTCTCTATTATAGGATATGACCTTGCATAGGAGACATGACTTATGCATGTTTAGAATTAACAGTGAAATGTTACCAAATGAGCTTTTCTTTGTGATGGGCTTCCAGCTATAACCAGAGAGACAATGTAGAAATGGAAGGAAAATGAGAAGTGTTGGGCTCATCAATATGTAAATCTTTTAAACAGCATGTAAATGATTAGCATGTAATGCACTTGGTTTCCTAGAGAAAATAATTTTCTTTTCTTTCAGTGATGGCAATACATCTCAGGGAAGCAACAGCACCATAGCAGGCTGAAGGTTTCTGCTTTTCACATTCTGGGGAGAGCCATGGTAACTGCCCCTGCCTTCTACCTCGTCTCTGTGTGTGGCATCCTGGAGCCCTGTTTCCACCAACATCTTGACTGTGGCAGATCTGAGAAACTCTGCATTATACACAAATGTTCTCTGGCCCCTGAGATTATCGTGGTGCATTGGGAGAGGGTAAGGGGTGATGATTCAGGAAGCCAGAGAGGCTTGTGGCAGAATGTCTCCATTTTGCTGGAACATCACGAAAAACTTCCCGATCAGGGTGTCCATATGTATAGAGTTGTAGCAAGTATACATGTGTGAGGAGGAAGTAATTCTCTTTCAAAAGATCAAGGAAAGGGAGGCAGAAAAATGAAGTAATTAGGAGTGCAAAGAGAGTTTAAGCTACATTTATACTTTAGTGTTCTCGTTTCATACCTGTATGACTTTGGGCAAGGTACTTACCCCTCTCATTCTTGGTTATCTCATATGTAAAATGGTAATAATACTGTCTTTTAGGATTTCAGAGAAGCTGAAACAAGACAGTGTATCTAAAGTGCTTAGATGGTTCCTGACTCCAAAAAGTGTTGGTTTTTATTAAGATACTGCAAGCCTGCCTTAGACCACTGATTACTTCTGTCTGAGTTGGAGAGAAGTCATGTTTGTATAAAATGTGATACTGCACATATAAACACAGAATTTCTTATTAGTCCCAGGAAATATATTTTGGTAGTTAGATATTTTAAGAAATAAAAATTTTAGAATTATTTCCGGGCTATCTTTTAAGATAATATTTCAAAAATTACATACATTTCATACTTTATTTTATATTGTCATTTCAATTATTGTTCAATTTTCTGTCAAACAAGATTTTAAAAAATGTACACCCAGTTACTTCATTAATTGAAATATTTTCTTGAATAGAGTGTAAATGAATAAATGCAATTATTCAAAATGAAATAGCAGATTATTTTGTCTTTACTGATAATATTCCATTTGATAATTTGAAGAAAATTGGAGGAATGTATGTAATCCGCATTTGTTACCCTCAAAAATGCATTTTGGACATTCATTCATTCATTAAACTCTGTGCTCATAATAGTATTCAATCTTTCTTTTTTACATATTAAACACATTTCTATCAGTCATTTTTATTTTAGAAAAAACATTTTCCCTTCTTCTAATTACCAGTGTATCTTTTCTCAAAGATGTTAATATGACTGATGCAGTCTTTCTAGTCGGATAATTTAGGGTTTAAAAAAATCAAACAAATTACTTTATATTCCTGAAGTAGTTCTCATATACTTTCTTATTACCAAACTCCTGGCAATTAAGCGACCTTTAAAAAGGAACACAGTTTGTACCTGGAGGGGTAAGAGACATAAATGCGGCCCAGATCTCTGCCTTTTTCTCCATAGTTTGTATCATTCACCACTCCCGTTTGGGCAACAATTCCTGTGGGATCTCCATACAGGACAAACACACCACTGGCCATTTCAAGATTTTATTTGAAGCCACCCACCTTCCATAGGGTTCTTTAGATAGAGGATGGCCTGAGTTGTGTCACCTCTTTGGGTTATAGCAAAGTTCTTAAGTTTCTACCTTAATATTTCTATCCTGATATAATAAAATAGATTCTATAATGCTCAGAATGTATTCTAAATTTTTATATTCCTGTTACAATGTACTGTGCAAAATCACCTGAAGCATCACAAAAGTTGTCGATTTTATTCATTTGGAAAATCATAAGGAATTCACATCTTTTTATGATATTCTTTTCTAGGATGCAAACTAATTACCCTTTGTTTTGATGTTGGTTCATCTGTTCAGTTAGGTTTTATTTTGGTTTCGGATTCATAGTTCATTAAGGGTAGGCTTGTAGTGGTACATTCACCTGATAATTTTAGAGTCTTCATGACCTGCTGCTTTAATTCTGTGATTAGAGATTTTTAAAATACTTTTCATCTGAAGAGAACTGGAAAGCCATATGCATGCTGATTCTTTTTTTCAGAAGACAGTCAACCTGTGGAAAATACATCATACATTTTATTAGAGCTTCACTGTTTGAAAATATGGGGTCTGACTCTGGAGCCACGTCAGGACATTGTTGCAAGCTGTCCATTTGGGATTAACCATTTGGGATTGGTTTGACATTGTACTAACTCTTCTGGTTACAGCAAGGGGTTATATACTATTACGTATATCAGAATAGCCAAAGCATTTGTTAAAAATGCACATCTCTGTTCCCAGCATTAGAAATTGCTAATGGTGGGCCGGGAGCGGTGGCTCAAGCCTGTAATCCCAGCACTTTGGGAGGCCGAGGCGGGCGGATCACGAGGTCAGGGAATCAAGACCATCCTGGCTAACACGGTGAAACCTCCTCTCTACTAAAAAAATACAAAAAACTAGCCAGGCGAGGTGGCGGCCGCCTGTAGTCCCAGCTACTCCGGAGGCTGAGGCAGGAGAACGGCGTAAACCCGGGAGGCGGAGCTTGCAGTGAGCCAAGATCAGGCCACTGCACTCCAGCCTGGGCCGCAGAGTGAGACTCCGTCTCAAAAAAAAAAAAAAAAAAAGGAAATTGCTAATGGTAGCCAGGTACAGTGGCTCATGCCTATAATCCCAGCTACCCTGAAGGCTGATGGGAGGATTGCTTGAGCCCAAGAGTTTCAGACCAGCCTGGGCAACATAGTGAGATTCCATCTGTTCCAAAAACTAACTAAATAAAAAGGTCAGCATGGTGGCTTGTGTGGGCAGTCCTAGCTACTCAGAGACTGACGAGGAGGATCACTTGAGCCCAAGAGTTCAAGGTTGCAGTGAGCTATGATCATGCCACTGCACTCCAGTCTGGGTGACAGTGAGAAGAAAAAAAGAAAAAGGAAAAAAAGGAAGGAAGAAAGGAAGGAAGGAAGAGAGGGAAGGTGGGAGGGAAAGAAAGAAAGAAGGAAAGAAAGAAAGAAAGAGAGAGAGAGA
>NW_012115488.1:6563407-6588629 GCF_000951035.1 Colobus angolensis palliatus | reverse complement strand
GAAAGAAAGAAAGAAAGAAAGAAAGAAAGAAAGAAAGAAAGAAAGAAAGAAAGAAAAAGAAAATAAAGAAGGAAAGGAAGGGAGGGAGGAGGGAGGAAAGAGGGAAGGAAGGAAGGAAAAGAGAGAAAAATAAGGAAGAAAAGGAGGGAAGGAGGGAGAGAAGAAGGAAGGAAGGAAAGAGAGGAAAGAAAGAGGGAATTGCTAATTGCAGATTTGAATTGAGTCCTGGGAATATGTTTGTTAAGCAAATTCTCTGTGTGATTTTTAAAAATGCAAATTTCTAAACAACTGCTTTAGAGAACTCCAATCACCTGGCCACTGTCCTTGTAGTTGTGTCACAGATTGGATGCAACTGAAGATAAATTGCAGATTAATTTACCACTCTTTGGATACAAAATAACAGACTTCTCTCCTCTGGAGGGATTCCTATGCTTCCTTTGGGAGGAGGGGGCAGCATTGAGGAGGAGACAGACAATGCCTAGTGAAGTGTAATGAAAATCCTTCAAGTTTTGAAGTTCAATTCAATTTCTGACTCTGCCATTTGCCTGCCAGTTGAACTTGGTCCAGTTATTTGACCTCTCTAACTGAATGTAAAGCTCAACTTAAGAATGGTGATAGTGTCGTTGTAGGGCAAATTTAATGAAGATGTATGATTATGTCAGACAGGTAGTGGGCACTCATTCTTAGTTTTTGCTTTTTCTTGGAAATGTAATATTGATATTCTTCTGTCCAAGAGAGCCAAGAGAGTCAAAGGCACTGAAATAGCTGCTGGCTTGATTATTTTCAAATGCATATCAATCGTTGTCATAATTTAGGATCCAATTCCTTTTAACTTCCTTATGGAAAGTTAGCTTTTCTGTAGGCAAACATTTCAATGTAGTCTCATGATATCAAGCTTATTGCCATACTATTTCACATGGCAATAAGATTGACATTATGGAAAGCCAATGCCCAAGCTGTGATCTTTTTGCAGGGTAATCTGTAGCCTGGGTACCTTTCTGGGTTATTTACAATGATATGTGCTTTAAAAATGAAATTTACCAAAAATCTATGAGAAATATTTACTTATTTGATTACTCTCTTCTCTCTTTTGTTGGTAAATAATTCCATGACATTATACTAAATTACACTTTTTCTCTCTTTTTGCCTCTAAAACTCTAATTTGGATTTCTATAGAGATATTGGAGGTTTGGGCAATAGCCTTCAAACCCAAATGCCACACAAATACATTATCTAGATTTTTGTGAGACTGAGTTATCTGAAGTGACTTTCTATGTTGTCTAACTTCACTATAATTGCTCAGTTCTGGTGCTTTTGGAAAAATGGTCTCTGGTGAAATTATACACAGTTATTGACTTATAATTATACACAGCTATTGACTATGTATAATTTACAATAGCACAAAATTGGCCAGTACATTTTTCAAAGGCCTCTTTTAATGATTCAGGTAGAACAAACTCAATACATGTGGCTACAGATTGTTTAAATAAAACAAAAGAAGTGGCTTCTACTTATATGTGTTTATTCTGTTGCATTTATTGTTTCATATTGACCATATGGTTTCTGTCTATATAATAAATTAAGTAGAAAAAAGCATACTCATTCTCACACTGAGACAAATATTACAAACAATTGTCAATATGCTGGGATATAGTGGGGTGGGTAAGGGATATTGAGAATGACAACCATGTATTTATATTTTTCCTTGAATCATTCTGGAGTACCAATTTTCCTCTAGATTAGGGGGGCAGTTTTATTGATTTTGCTTCATTATTTTAATTTTAAATTAAACATCTAATGTTGTGTAGGACCCAAAATTCTTATGAGATTTTATTAAAAAGTGTTGAGATATTAAAATGTTAACTTGATGGTAGACCTCTTTGGGCTAAGTTCAAAGGCCACCAGGAGTTTAATTTACTTTTCCTAGTGAGAAAATGTAAGACCAAATATTTTCATGAATGAATCAGGAAGGCTTGGGAAACCCATTATCTTTGCCCCAAATCTTCTCTTACCCACTGGGCAGTGATAGTTTATTTTTGTAAGACTTTGATTCTTCCTAAAATGCAAATACTTTTGGGAAAGGTAATAATTCAAGCTATCATCTATCACTTTTATGACTAAGGGATAAGAGAGCAGTTTCTGATATGGGGAGAGCAGGATAAACTGGCCAACTTCTCTTCACAATTTTTACCAATGTAATAACCCTAAGAATAATATTTTCATCATTATATCATCATATGTTATATCAACATAAATAATCACCTTAGAGTTATTTCTTTATCCTCATGCTGTGATATGTGATTTACTTTTTGGTGTTCTTAGCTTTATTAGGATAATTATCTATGTAAAAATTCTGTTAATCATACTATGCTACAGCAAAAGATTTTCCAAATTTCATTACTCAAGTCTTGTTAAATTTACGATCACCTGAATCTTAAACCTCCCAATTCTTAGTCTAGAAAATATGCACTTTTTCTTTTCCCGTCTTTTTAAAAATCGGTTTGTACTTTATAATTTAATTACAAAGTCTTTATATTATGTTTGCTTATTTTTTCTCTGATAGATCCTACTACTACCTGACACATTTAATATCAGGAAGTTAAAATGATTTTGTCCTCAGTTTCCTTCTTTTTAGTTTCCCACATACTTATTAATTAAATTAACTCTAAAATGAAACCTATTCGTTTCTGTGTATGTAATTGAGATCGTTGAACTCATACATTTTCTGGCCTACTGTAGTCATGTTAATTCAATTTCTTTCATCTATTTTCATTCCTCTACTTCTTGTTCATCTACAGGTGCTATAAATACTGCCTGTGGCTGGGGTGAATATGGTGTTGTTCTTGGGGAGAGAAATCACCAGTGGTCTGTTGGCAGGAAAGGCATTGTATCACTCTGTTTCACATTTTCCAACTTTAAAATTGAGATAACAATGACTTGTTTTTGAACCTAACTTCATGAACATATATGTAAAGTTTACAGGATTGCAAAGTTGCAAGATATATTACTGCTTGATCATTTATCTGCAAAGTTCATTTCACTGTCTGATTCTGAAAAATGAAATAATAACTATCTTGGTAGTTGGTTTAAAATAAGTGGAAGTTTCTACTTATGTACTATTGTATGTATGGGTTTTATTTATTTTTTATTTTTTGATGGCTTTTTCTCATGAGATATTGAAGGTTCTGTCTCATTTTTCCAATTGTAATCTTACATTATCTAATCTGAAAAAAATTTTCTTAGCTTCCCTTTAATTTAGCCTCCATTTTGTTCGTTTCCTGTTCCTGGTGTCTCATAATATCTCACTGAAGTATTAAAGTACAATTTGACATCATCAAAAGTGTCATTAAGATGCAACTCTCATATATCCTACTTTAGACCCTTTATAACAGCAACTGTATAAGACTTAAACACTGATTCCCTGCGTTACTACACTTTACAATTTGCTCTGTCCTCTTTGTGGCTTTTCAGCAAATTTCCATACCCTGCACAAACGCTCATTTTATTACTTATAATCATTTTCTTTGGTACACTAATACACACTTGACTAAAACTCAGCTATTTTAGTGGGCTGTTATTTGTAGTTTCCACTAAAAATATCTCTTTTTTATAAACAGAAACAGAAACATCTTGATATTCATGTTTCTACGTGTATTTTGAATTTTTATTGTCTTTCCTCCTGGTAGTGAAAGTACTATCAATGAAGGTATTGGAATAAGTTTTGAAAAGTTTTTTTTAAACATATTCATCTTTACTTTTTAAATTATATCCCTGCAGAATTTAACAAGGTAGATAAAGTTGATGTTATATCCCCATTTTACAGATTTATTTATTCTACATTTTTTATGGAATTCCTTCTATGTGATATGGATCAAGAGAAACATTAAGTGGTTTGGTTAGGATAATGATAGCTACTACAATGAGCGAACACCAAATTTTGAGTAATTTAGCAAAATAAAGTTTACTTATTTCTTATGTAACATTATAATGCAGATATTCCTTGGTGGTAGCAAGCCGGGGAGAATGGGAGATATGGGAAGCTGAGTTCCAAACATCATTCAAAAATCCAGGCAGTGAGAGCCTCTGAATTCTTCAACATGTGGCTTCAGGGAATACCTGAGCTTTGACATGATGAAAAAGAGAATTTAGAAGAAGGCAAATCTATTTCTTTACCATTTCAGCTAGAAAGTGACATACATCATGGTGAGATAGGCAATTACATAAAAGGGTGCTGGGAAATGGAGCCTATGGCTGGGCACCCCTTTCCCAGAAACAACCCTACCCTATAGGAGAGCCGAAGCCTAGGTGAGCAGTCAGCCACTTCTGCCCTAGGTAAATATATCCAGGTAAAGTGAAATCAAGGACTAACTAGAATAGAGGGTTCTTATTTCACAGCCTGGTCTCCTGGATGAGAATCCTTCCTCTTTTTGTTTTCAGAGATTTTGCAATTTCTTTTTTTCTTTCTTTTTTTGTTAACAAACTTCCTTTTACGCATGAATAAGTTTTTCCTTTTTTTTCATCTTTTATTTCAGGTTCAGAGGGCATATGTGCAGAGTTGTTACATGGGTATATTGTATGTCACTTAGGTATGGTGTATAAATGATCCTGTCACCCAGGTAGTGAGCATAGTATCTGATAGGTAGCTTTTCAACCTATGATCCTGCCCTCCCACCTCAAGAAATTACAAGTGTCTATTGTTCCTATCTTTGTGTTCATGTGTACTCAATGCTTAGTTCCTTCTGGCAAGTGAGAGCATGCAGTATTCGGGTTTTTGTTCCTGTGCTAACTTCCTTATGATAATAGCCTCCAACTCCAACAATGTTGCTGCAAAGGACATGATCTCATTCTTCTTTTATGGCTGCATAGTATTCCATAGTGTATTTTTACCACAGTTTTTTTATCCATTCCACTATTGATGGGTACCTATATTGCTTCCTTGTCTTTGCTCTTGTGAAGAGTGCTGCAGTGAACATATGAGTGTGTGTGTCTTCTGGTGGAATGATTTATTTTTCTTGGGGTATATACTCAATAGTGGGATAGCTGAGTTAAATGATAGTTGTTTTAAGTTCTTTGAGAAATCACCAAACTGCTTTCCACAAAGACTGAATTAATTTACATTCCCACCAGCAGTCTATAAGCATTCCCTTTTCTCTGCAACCATGTCAACATCTGTTATTTTCCAAGTTTTTAATATTAGCCATTCTGACTGGTGTGAAATGGTATCTCATTGTGGTTTTGATTTGCATCTCTCTAATCATCAGTGAGGTTCGACATTTTTCCATGTATTTATTGGCTGCATGTATGTCTTCTTTTGAAAAGTCTGTTCATGCCTTTTGCCCATTTTTAAAAATGAGAATATATGCTTTTTGCTTGTTGATTTGTTTAAGTTCTTTATAGATTCTGGATATTAGACCTTTGTCAGATGGATAGTTTGCAAATATTTTATCCCATTCTGTAGGTTGTCTGCTGACTCCGTTGATAGTTCCTTTTGCTGTGCAGAAGCTCTTTCATTTAATTAGGCCCCATTTGTCAATTTTAATTTTTGTTACAGTAGCTTTTAGGGACCTAGTCACAAATTCTTTGCAAAGGCCAATGTCCAGAAAGGTATTTTCTAGGTTTTCTTCTATTGTTTTTATAATTTTAGGTCTTATGTTTAAGTCTTTAATTCATCTTGAGTTGATTTTCATATATGGTGACAGGAAGGAGTTCAGTTTCAATCTTCCACATATGACTAGCCAGTTATCCCAGCACTATTCATTAAGTATGGAGTCTTTTCCACAATGCTTCTTATTGTCAACTTTGTGGAAGATCAGATGGTTGCAAATGATAGGCTTCTCTTCTGGATTCTCTATTCTGTTCCATTGGTGTGCATGCCCATTTTTGTAGCAGTACCATGCTGTTTTGTTTGCTGTAGCCTTTTAGTATAGTTTGAGGTTGGGTAGTGTCATATCTCTGGTTTGCTCTTTTTGCTTCAGATTACTTTGCCAATTCAGGCTCTTTTTGGGCTCAATATAAACATTAGGATTGTTTTTTCTAATTCTGTGTAAAATGACACTGTACATTTGAAAGGAATAGCATTGAATTTGTAAATTGTTTTGGGCAGAATGGCCATTCTAACAATATTGATTCTTCCTATCATGAGCATGGAATGTTTTTCCACTTGTGTCATCTCTGATTTCTTTTAGCAGTGTTTTATAATTCTTACTGTAGAGCTCTTTCACCTCTTTGATTAGCTGTATTCCTAAGTACTTTATTTTTTTTTGAATATTATACATGGGATCATGTTCTCTATTTGGCTCTTAGTTTGATATTATTGGTGTATAGAAAGGGTACTGATTTTTGCACATTAATTTTGTGTCCTGAATGTTTACTGAGGTTGTTTATCAGTTTTAGGAGCCTTTTTGAGTCTATGGGATTTTCTAGGAAGAGAATGATATATGTGAAGAGAAGTAGTTTCCCTTCCTCTCTTGCTACTTGGATACATTTTATTTCTTTCTCTTGCCTGGTTGTTCTGACTAGGACTTCAAGTACTATGTGGAATAAAAGTGGTGAGAGTGGTGTTACTTGTCTTGTTCCAGCTATCAAGAGAAATGTATCTAGCTTTTGCCGATTCAGTATGATGTTAGCTGTGAGTTTGTAATAAATGGCTCGTATTATTTTGAGATATGTTCCTTTGATGCCAGTTTATTGAAGATTTCTAACATAAAGGAATGTTGAATTTTATCAAAAGCCTTTTCTGTGTCTATTGAGATAATCATTTAGTTTTTGCTTTTAATTCTGTTTATGTGATGAGTCACTGTATTAGTTTGTTCTCATACTGCTACAAAGAAATACCCAAGACTGGGTAATTTTAAAAGAAAAGAGGTTGAATTGGCTCATGGTTCTGCAGGCTGTATAGGAAGTACAGATGGGAAGGTCTCAGGACACTTACAAATATGGCATAAGCCAAAGAGGGAGAAGGCATGTTTTCACATGGCAGGAGCGGATGGAAGGGAGAGAAGGGGAAGAGGTTCTACACACTTTTAAGCAAACAGATCTCATGAGAACTCTATCATGAGACAGAACTAGGGGGATGGTGATAAACCATTAGAAACTGCCCTGATGATCCAATCACTTTCTTCCAGACCCCACCTCCAACAGTGGGGATTACTCTTAGACATGAGATTTGGGTGGGAACACAGATCTAAATCATATCAGCTACATTTATTGATTTTTATATGTTGAAACAATCTTGCATTCCAAGAATAAAGCCTACTTAATCATCATGAATACACTTTTCGATATGCTGTCGGAATTGGTTTTCTAGTATTTGTTTAAGGATATTTTTATCTATTTTCATCAGGCATATTGGCCTGAAGTTTTCTTTTTTCATTTTGTCTCTGTTGGGTTTTGTTATCAGAATTATGCTGGCTTCATAGGATGAGTTGGGGGGAGTACCTCCTTCATGACATTTTGTGGAATAATTTCAGTAGGATTGATACTAGTTTATCTTTGTATGTCTGGTAGAATTAGGCTGTGAATCCATCTGTTCCAGGGCTTTTTTTCATTGGTAGTTTTTTTTTTTTTACTGATTCAATTTCAGAACTCATTATCAGTCTGTTTAGGATTTCAACCTCTTCCTAGTTCAATCTTGGGAGATTGTATATTCCAGGAATTATCCATTTCTTCTAGGTTTTCTAGTTAGTGTGCATAGAGGTGTTCATAAGTCTCTGAGGGTTTTTTATATTTCTGTGTCATTGGTGGTAATGTCACTTTTGTCATATCTGATTGTGCTTATTTGGATCTTCCCTCTTTTTTCCTTTATTAATCTAGTTAGAAGCCTATCAATCTTGTTTATTCTTTCAAAGACCAAATTTTCAGTGTTTTTGATCATTTCTATGGATTTTCACATCTCAATTTCATTCATTTCAGTTTGATTTAGGTTATTTCTTTTCTTGTACTAGCTTTGGGGTTGGTTTGCTCTTGTTTTTCTAGTGCTGCTACGTGCAGTGTTAGGTTGTTAGTTTGAGATCTTTCTAACTTCTTGATGTAAGTGTTAAGTGCTATAAAGTGTCCTCCTAACACTGTTTTAACTATATGTCCCAGAAATTCTGGTAAGCTGTGTCTCTGTTTTCATTAGTTTCAGGGAATTTTTTTATTTCAACCTTAATTTTGTGTTTTACCAAAAAGTCATTCAGGAACATGTTTCATTTACATTTAATTTTATGGTTTTGAGAAATTTTCTTGGTATTGATTTCTATTTTTATTTCACTGCTCTGAGAGTGTAGTTGGTATGATTTCAATTTTTTGAATTTGTTGAGGCTTACTTTATGACTGAGCATGTGATCAGTGTCAGAGTATATGCCATGTGCAGATGTGAAGATGGTGTATTCTGGTGTGTTAGGGTGCAGTATTCTGTGGATGTCTATTAGGTCCATTAGGTCAAGTGTCAAATTTAAATCCTGAATGTTTTTGTTAGCTTTCTGCCTCACTGAGTTGCCTATAACTGTCAGTGAGGGTGTTGAATTCTCCTACTATTACTGTTTGGTTACCTAAGTCTCTTTGTAGGTCTCTGAGAATTTTTTTTTATGAAACTGGGTGCTCCAATGTTGTTTGCATGTGTATTTATGACAGTTAAATCTTCCTGTTGAATTTAACAATTTATCATTATGTAATCCCTTATTTGTCCTTTTTGATCATTGTTGACTTCAAGTCTTTTTTGACTAAGATTAGCAAGCCCTGCTCTTTACTCCTTTTCCATTTGCCTGATAGATCTTTCTCCATCCCTTTACTTTGAGTTAATGGGTGTCATTGCATGTGAGATGGATTTTTTAAAGATGGAAGACAGTTATTTGGGTCTTGTCTCATTATCCCACTTGCCACTCTGTGCCTTTTAAGTAGGGCATTTAGTCCATTTACATTCAAGATCAGTATTAATATGTGAGAATTCAATTTTTTTTTTTTTTTTTTTTTTTTTTTTTTGAGACGGAGTCTTGCTCTGTCGCCCAGGCTGGAGTGCAGTGGCGCGATCTCGGCTCACTGCAAGCTCCGCCTCCTGGATTTACGCCATTCTCCTGCCTCAGCCTCCCGAGTAGCTGGGACTACAGGCGCCCGCCATCTCGCCCGGCTAGTTTTTTTTTTTTTGTATTTTTTAGTAGAGACGGGGTTTCACCGTGTAGCTCAGGATGGTCTCGATCTCCTGACCTCATGATCCACCCGTCTCGGCCTCCCAAAGTGCTGGGATTACAGGCTTGAGCCACCGCGCCCGGCCTCAATTTTTTTTTCAAGACAGTCTTGCTCTATTACCCAGGCTGGAGTGCAGTGAAATGATCTCTGTTCACTGCAACTTCCACCTAACAGGTTCAAGTGATTCTCATGCCACAGCTTCCCGAGTAACGGGGATTACAGGTATGCACCACCATGCCCAGCTAATTTTTTCTAGTTTTAGTAGAGACAAGGTTTCACTGTGTTGGCCAGGTTGGTCTCAAACTCCTGACCTTAAGTGATCTGTCGGTCTTGGCCTCCCAAAGTGCTGGGATAACAGGTGTGAGTCACCACACCTGGCTGTGAGAATTGGATTCTGTCATTGTGTTGTTATGTCATATTTATGTAGACTTGATTGTATGGTTGCTTTATAGTGTCAGTGGGCTATGTACTAAGTGTGTTTTTATGGTGGCAGGTATCAGTCTTTAATTTTCATGTTTAACATTCCCTTAAAGATTTCTTGTAAGGTATGTCTAGTGCTGATGCATTCCCTTAGCATTTCCTTGTATGGAAAGGATATCATTTCTCTTTCACTTATGAAGCTTAGTTTAGCAAGATATGAAATTCTTGGTTAAAATTTTTTTTTTAGGAATGCTGAGAATAGGCCCTCAATCTCTTCTGGCTTGTAAGGTTTCTACTAAAAAGTCTGCTGTTAGACTGATGGCATTCCTTTTGTAAGTGACCTACCCCTTCTCATTAGCTGTCTTTCAGAACTTTTCTTTTGCATTAACCTTGAAGAAACTGATGACAGTGTGTCTTGGGGATGGTTATATTGTATATTATTTCACAGGGGTTTCCTGAAGTTCTTGAGCTTGCATGTCAACCTCGCTAGAAAGATTTAGACAAGTTTCATGGACTATATCCTTAAATATGCTTTGCAAGTTGCTTACTCTTTCTCATTATCTTTCAGAAATGCCAATGGGTGACAGAAATGCCAATGGGCATATAGTCTGATATTGATCACATGCTCAGTCATAAAGTAAGTCTCAACAAATTCAAAAAATTGAAATCATACCAACTACACTCTTAGACCACAGTGTAATAAAAATTAAAATCGATACCAAGAAAATTTCTCAAAACCATAAAATTAAATGTAAATGAAACAACATGCTGCTGAACGACTTTTGGGTAAAACACAAATATCTGATCTCTTTAGATAATCCCATATATGTTGGAGGTTTTTAGAATTCTTTTTTTTTAAATTTTTGACTGCCTGTGTAGATTTGAAGGAATAGTCTCTGAGATCTGAGATACTTTCCTTGGCTTGGTACATTCTGTTTTTAATGCTTCCAACTCTATTAAGAAATGCCTGGAGGGATTTTTTCAATTCCAGAATTTGTTTGGTTCTTTGTAAAATGCTTATGTCATCTTTAAACTCTTGGATTGTTTTACTCTTCCTTGGATTGGGTTTCAACCTTCTTTTGTATCTCCTTGAGCTCCTTGTCATCCAGATTCTGAACTATATGTCTGTCACTGCAACTATTTCAATATGGTTACAAATCCTTGCTGGTGATCTAGTGCGATTGTTTGCAGGCAAGAAGACACTCTAGTTTTTAGAATTGCCAGATTTCTTGCACTGTTTTTTTCTGATCTTTGTGGGCTCATTTCTTTTAATCTTTTAATTTTCTGCCCTTTGGGTAGGGCTTCTTGTTTTTATGTTCTTTAATGCCCTCAAAGGTTTGACAGTAGTATAAGTTGGATTTCCTTGATTGGCTTCACTTCTGTATGCTTTCAGAGGGCCAAGGTTCAGCTCCTGGACTGTGTGCTTTAACAATCAGGGCCTGGAACTACACCTGTACCTTTTTTCCCTGACCCCTTGAAGTCAAGCAGTGTCTATGGTGAAGGTGCCAAGGTTCTTCCAGTCCACTGGCAACAGTGCTCCATTGCAGGCCACTGGCAAAAGTGCTCTGATAGTGTGGCAGGGGGTCCTTGGATGAAAGCACTCTGACAGGTTGGGGGAAGTTGCAGGTGAAAGCACCCCAGAGGGTTGGCAGGGGATCTGTGGGCAAAAGTGCTCTGGCAGGGTTTGGGTGGGGGGCACAAATTAAAGTGCTTTGGTGAGAGGTCATTGGCTAAAGTCATCGGCTCCAGCATGATGTCTCTGGGGCTGCTGGTGAAGGTGCTGTTGTGGTGGCCACTGGCGAAAGCACTCTGGTAAGCCATTCAAGGCTGTGCTGAACCCTGTGCAGGAACCCTGGGAAGGGCCAACAGACAGGAGGGCACTCATTTCAGACTTACCCCAGTTTCATGGGAAAAACAGCCCTGCTCTCTCTAGGTCTGGTACTTAACAAATGTAAAAGCCACTTAGAAGAATATGGAGAACCTTGGGGGATGGTCACAAACAGCTGTGTTCCACCGAAGCTATCCCCATGCCAAACTCTCTGAGCTCTGCACAGAGTTTAGTTCTGTCTTTGTTGACTCTCTGGGAAGTTCCCCTTCCCAACTCAAATGTCCATGGGGATTGTGGGGCTTTCTTCAGTTAGAATCCCAAAAGTCCATAGTGAGAGTGGGCCACTCAAGTTATTTCACTCACTTCTTCTTTAGGAGACAGGCAGGGCCAGGAATGAGTCCTGGCACTTGGTAACCCTGTGTAGGGCTTCCAGCTTCCTCCCCTTTAGCCCCATTGTCTGCATCTTCTCTCTATTCATTCTAAATGTCTTCTCTCAGAAGGTCTGTTTAGAGTATTCTGGCCTACTCAATATTTTAGTCTCTCTCAATGAGAGAAGCTCTTCCTGGGTACATCTAGTTGGCCATCTTGGATTTAATTCCAATTTCTGATACCATGACAGAACATGTTTTGAAAACCCCTTCTGGTTTTTGGGTTCACCCCATGATTCCTTGCAATGTAGTGGTTTTGTGTCAATAGACATGCCCTGTGTAGTTCTCTGAAGATCTCTTTTGGATCCATTCTGAAAATTCAGTAGCTCTATGGTTGTTGGAAAACAGAAGATATTTTAAACTTACAACCCATTATTGACATTTGGGTACAAATTGATTCCTGTGTGGGAGTGATTCTGTTATGTCCATACACATGTTCACATTATGGGCTAGTTTTAATGGCTTTCTTTACAATGATGCAAAATCTGATCACCACAAAGATTTTTTTTCCTATGTCTCGCAAATTATCCTCAAAGCCTTAAAAACCCTTTGCTCTGATGGGGGATTGCTTCCAAGATGGCCAGTTAGGAACAGTTCTGGTCTGCAGCTCACAGCGAGATCGACACTGAAGATGGGTGATTTCTGCATTTCCAACTGAGGTACCTGGTTCATCTCATTGGGAGTGGTAGAACAGTGGTCACAGCCCATAGAGGGTGTGCTGAATCAGGGCAGGGCAACACCTCACCTGGGAAGTGCAAGGGGTTGTGGGATTTCCCTTTCCTAGCCAATGGAAGCAGTGACAGACTGTACCTGGAGAAATGGTACACTCCTGACCAAATACTCTGCTTTTCCTATGGTCTTAGCAACTGGCAGACCAGGAGATACCTTCCTGTGCCTGGCTCAGTGAGCCTCATGCCCACAGAGCCTTGCTCACTGCTAGCACAGTAGTCTGAGATCAATCTGTGATGCTGAGGCTTGATGGGGGCAGGGGCATCCACCATTGCTGAGGCTTGAGTAGCTCACAGTGTAAACAAAGTGACTGGGAAGCTCGAACTGGGTGGAGTCCACTGCAGCTCAGCAAGGACTACTCCCTCTCTAGATTCCATCTTTGGGGGCAGGGCATATCAGGACAAAAGGCAGCAGACAGCTTCTGCAGACTTAAATCTTCCTGTCTCACAGCTCTGAAGAGAGGAGTGGTTCTCTCAGCATAGCATTTGAGATCCAAGAACGGACAGACTGCCTCCTCAAGCAGGTCCCTGACCCCCATGTAGCCTAATGGGGAGACACCTCCCAGTAGGGGCCAACAGATACCTCAAACAAGTGGGTGCCCCTCTGGGACTAAGCTTCCAGAGGAAGAATCAGGCAGCACTATTTGCTATTCTGAAGCCTCCACTGGTGATATCCAGGCAAACAGGGTCTAGAGTGGACCTCCAGCAAATTCCAATAGACCTGCAGCTGATGGGCCTGACTATTAGAAGGAAAACTAACAAACAGAATGGAATAGCATCAACATCAACAAAAAGGACGTCAACACCAAAACCCGTCTGTAGGTTACCAATATCAAAGACCAAAGGTAGATAAAATTACAAAGATGGGGAGAAATCAGAACAGAAAAGCTGAAAATTTCAAACCTTAGAGCATCTCTTCTCCTTCAAAGGATCGCAGCTCCTAGCGAGCAAGGGAACAAAACTGGATGGAGAATGAGTTTGATTGGTTGACAGAAGTAGGCTTCAGAAAGTAGGTATAAAAAACTTCTCCGAGTGGTCAGGAGATCAAGACCATCCTGGCTAACATGGTGAAACCCCGTCTCTACTAAAAAATACAAAAAACTAGCCGGGCGCGGTAGCGGGCGCCTGTAGTCCCAGCTACTCGGGAGGCTGAGGCAGGAGAATGGCGCAAACCAGGGAGGCGGAGCTTGCAGTGAGCTGAGATCCGGCCACTGCACTCTGGTCTGGGCGACGGAGTGAGACTCCACCTCAAAAAAAAAACAAAAAAAAAAAAATAAAAAAAAAAACTTCTCCGAGCTAAAGGAGCATGTTCTAACCATCACAAGGAAGCTAAAAATCTTAACAAAAGGTTAGATGAATGGCTAACTAGAATAAACAGTGTAGAGAAGACCTTAAATGACCTGATGGAGCTGAAAACCACAGCATGAGAGCTTTGTGATGCATGCACAAGCTTCAATAGCCAATTCGATCAAGTGGAAGAAAGGATATAAGTGATTGGATAACAAATTAATGAAAGAAAGCGAGAAGACAAGATTAGAGGGAAAAAAGTGAAAAGAAATGACAAAGCCTCCAAGAAATATGGGACTATGTGAAAAGACCAAATATACATTTGATTACTGTACCAGAAAGTGACAGGGAGAATGGAACAAAGTTAGAAAACACTCTTCAGGATATTTTCCAGGAGAACTTCCCTAACTTAGTAAAGCAGGCCAACATTCAAATTCAGGAAATACAGAGAACACCACAAAGATACTCCCTGAGAACAGCAATCCCAAGACACATAATTGTCAGATTCACCAAGGTTGAAATGAACAAAAAAAATGTTAAGGGCAGCCAGAGAGAAAGGTTAGGTTACCTACAATGGGAATCCCATCAGACTAACAGTAGATCTCTTGGCAGAAACCATATAAGCCAGAGGAGAGTGGGGACCAATATTCAACATTCTTAAAGATTTTTCAAACCAGAATCTCATATCCAGCCAAACTAAGCTTCATAAGTGAAGGAGAAATAAAATCCTTTACAGACAAGGAAATGCTGAGAGATTTTGTCACCACCAGGCCTACCTTGCAAGATCTCCTGAAGGAAGTACTAAACATGGAGAGGAGCAACCAGTACCAGTCATTGCAAAAACATGCCAAATTGTAAAGACCATCGACGCTATGAAGAAACTGCATCAATTAATTAGCAAAATAATCAGAGAACATCATAATGACACAATGAAATTCACACATAACAACATTAACCTTAGATATAAATAGGTTAAATGCCCCAATTAAAAGACACAGACTGGCAAATTGGATAAAGAGTCAAGACCCATCAGTGTGCTGTATTCAGGAGCTCCATCTCACGTGCAAAGACACACATAGGCTCAAAGTAAAGAGATGGAGAAAGATCTACCAAGCAAATGGAAAGCAAAAAGAAGCAGGGGTTGCAATCCTAGTCTCTGACAAAACAGACTTCAAACGAACCAAGATCAAAAGAGACAAAGAAAGCCACTATATAATGGTAAAGGGATCAATTCAACAAGAAGAGCTGACTATCCTAAATATATATGCACCCAATACAGTAGCACCCAGATTCATAAAGCAAGTCCTTAGAGACCTACAAAGAGACTTAGACTCCCACACAATAATAATGGGAAACTTTAATACCCCACTGCCAATACTGGACAGATCAAGACAGAAGGTTAACAAGGATATCCAGAACTTGAACTCAGCTCTGCACCAAGTGGACCTAATAGACATCTACAGAACTCGACACCCGAAATCAACAGAATATACATTATTCTCAGCACTTATTCTAAAGTTGACCACATAATTGGAAATAAAACATTCCTCAGCAAATGTAAAAGAACAGAAATCACAACAAACTGTCTCGCAGACCATAGTGCAATCAAATTAGCACTCAGGATTAATAAACTCACTAAAAACCATACAACTACATGGACACTGAACAAGTGGCTTCTGAATGATGACTGGGCAAATAACTAAATGAAGGCAGAAATAAAGATGTTCTTTGAAACCAATGAGAACAATGGCACAATGTACCAGAATCTCTGGGACATATTTAAAGCAGAGTGTAGAGGGAAATGTATAGCACTAAATGCCCACAAGAGAAAGCAGGAAAGATCTAAAATTGACACTCTAATGTCACAATTAAAAGAACTGCAGAAGCAAGAGCAACCAAATTCAAAAGCTAGCAGAAGGCAAGAAATAACTAAGATCAGAGCAGAACTGAAGGAGATAGAGACACAAAAAACCCTCCAAAAAATCAATGAATCCAGGAGCTGGTTTTTTGAAAAGATCAACAAAATTGATAGACCGCTAGCAAGACTAATAAAGAAGAAAAGAGAGAAGAGTCAAATAGACGCAATAAAAAATGATAAAGGGGATATCACCACTGAACCCACAGAAATACAAACTACCATCAGAGAATACTATAAACAACTTTACATCTACCAGAGGTACAAAGAGGAGTTGGTACCATTCCTTCCGAAACTATTCTGATCAATAGGAAAGAGGGAATCCTCCCTAATTCATTTTATGGGTCAGCATCATCCTGATACCAAAGCCTGGCAGAGACACAACAAAAAAAGAATTTTAGGCTAATATCCCTGATGAACATCGATGTTAAACCCTGCAATAAAACACTGGCAAACCAAATCCAGCAGCACATCAAAAAGCTTATCCACCACGATCAAGTTGGCTTCATCCCTGGGATGCAAGACTGGTTCAACATACACAAATCAATACACGTAATCCATCATATGAACAGAACCAAAGACAAAAACCACATGATTATCTCAATAGATGCAGAAAAGACCTTTGACAAAATTCAACAGCCTTCATGCTGAAAACTCTCAATAAACTAGGTATTGATGGAACATATCTCAAAATAATAAGAGCTATTTATGAGAAACCCACAGCCAATATCATACTGAATGGGCAAAAGCTGGAAGCATTCACTTTGAAAACTGGCACAAGACAAAGATGCCCTCTCTCACCACTGCTAGTCAACATAGTGTTGGAAGTTCTGGCTAGGGCAAAAGGCAAGATAAAGAAACAAAGTGTATTCAGTTAGGAAAAGAGGAAGTCAAATTGTCTCTGTTTGCAGATGATATGATTGTATATTTAGAAAATCCCATCATCTCAGCCCAAAATCTTAAGCTGATAAGCAACTTCAGCAAAGTCTCAGGATACAAAATCAATGTGCAAAAATCACAAACATTCCTATACACCAATAACCAACAGACAGAAAGCCAAATCATGAGTGAACTCCCTTTCACAATTACTACAAAGATAATAAAATACCTAGGAATCCAACTTACAAGGTATGTGAAGGACCTCTTCAAGGTGAATTACAAACCACTGCTCAACAAAATAAAAGAGGACAAAAACAAATGGAAGAACATTCCATGCTCATGAACAGGAAGAATCAATATCTTGAAAATCGCCATACTGCCCAAGGTAATTGATAGATCCAATGCTATCGCCATCAAGCTACCACTGACTTGCTTTACAGAATTGGAAAAAGCCACTTTAAAGTTCATATGGAACCAAAAAAGACCCCACATAGCCAAGACAATTGTAAGCAAAAAGAATAAAGCTGGAGGCATCACGCTACCTGACTTCAAACTATTCTACAAGGCTGCAGTAACCAAAACAGCATGGTACTGGTACCAAAACAGATATATAGACCAATGGAACAAAACAGAGGCCTCAGAAATAACACCACACATCTACATCTGATCTTTGACAATTCTGACAAAAACAATCAATGGGGAAAGAATTCCCTATTTAATAAATGGTGCTGGAAAAATTGACTAGCCATAAGTAGAAAGCTGAAACTGGATCCTTTCCTTACTCCTTATACAAAAATTAATTCAAGATGGTTTAGAGACTTAAATGTGAGACCTAAAACCATAAAAATCCTAGAAGAAAACCTAGGGAATACCATTCAGGACATAGGCATGGGCAAGGACTTCATGTCTAAACCAACAAAGCAATGGCAACAAAAACCAAAATTGACAAATGGGATCTCATTAAACTAAAGGGCTTCTGCACAGCAAAAGAAACCAACATCAGAGAGAACAGGCAATCTAGAGAATGGGAGAAAATTTTTGCAATCTACCCATCTGACATAGGGCTAGTATCCAGAATCTACTGAGAACTCAAACAAATTTACAAGAAAAAAACAAACAACCCCATCAAAAAGCGGGCAAAGGATATGAACAGACATTTCTCAAAAGAAGGCATGCATACAGCCAACAGATACATGAAAAAATGCTCCTCATCACTGGCCATCAGAGAAATGCAAATCAAAACCACAATGAGATACCATCTCACACCAGTTAGAATGGCAATCATTAAAAAATCAGGAAACAACAGATGCTGGAGAGGATATAGAGAAATAGAAACATTTTTACACTGTTGGTGGTGGTGTAAATTAGTTCAACCATTGTGGAAGACAGTGTAGTGATTCCTCAAGGATCTAGAACAGAAATACCATTTGACCCAGCCATCGCATTACTGGTTATATACCCAAAGGATTATAAATCATGCTACTATAAAGACATGCACACGTATGTTTCTTGCAGCACTATTCACAATAGCAAAGACTTGGAACCAAACCAAATGTCCATCAATGATAGACTGGATTAAGAAAATGTGGCACATATACACCATGGAATACTATGCAGCCATAAAAAAGGATGAGTTTATGTCCTTTGCAGGTACATGGATGAAGCTGGAAACCATCATTCTCAGCAAACTATCACAAGGACAGAAAACCAAACACTGCATGTTTTCACTCATAGATGGGAGCTGAACGATGAGAACACATGGGCACAGTGTGGGGAACATCACACACCAGGGCCTGTCAGCAGATGGAGGGCTAGCATTAGGAAAAATACCCAATGTAAATGACAAGTTGATGGTTGCAGCAAACCTACTTGGCACATGTATACCTATGCAATAAATCTGCACATTGTGCACATGTACCCTAGAACTTAAAATATAATACAAAAAAGTCCCTTTGCTCCCACCTATCTCATGTAATACAATAAATATGATTATTTTATTATTTTGTCTTAACAGTCTTTGGTAGCTACTCTAGGCACAGCAATTCCTTTTTATCTTCAGAGAACTTATTTTTCTTTTTCCTGTGGTTCATCATTTGTGGGTTTTTTTTTTTAATTACTTCTACCTTTAATTTTAGCCTAACCTAATTAGGTGTGTTGCTATCTTTTGAAAACAGTTATTCTTACCCATTTGCTTAATCATAGCACAAAATATTAATAAGGTAAATTAATTTGTAATATATATTAGTCTCATTAAAAAAATTTAACATGCATGTGATGATCTGTGATTTGTGAAAGAAATATCAATAGATGTGAATATTTTTCTCATTTAATTAGAAACTCAATAAAGCTCCTGAATGATTCCTGCTTCTGTGTTGTTGATCCTGACCTACAATGACTATTGATTCTCACTTTTGTACTCAGGAGTATTATTCTCCATTTAAACCTTTCACAGTGACTTTCCTTGTGATTCTTTGGAAACAGAGCTCTTTTAGCAAACATTTTTTCCCATCTACCTCCGGTTTTCTCCTGCTGAAATCCCAATGATTGCTATTGATTAAAAACCAGTCTTACCATCAGATAAACCCTTAAATTTTTCTCCCAATTCAGTATATAAAGTAATTATATAATGTTATTATTCATATAGAATGTTAATATGTAATACTACTATATATTAAAATGTTGATTTTTTTCTTTTCTTTTCCTTCCTTCCTTCCACCCTTCCTCCCTTCCTTCCTTCTTTTTTTTTTTTTTTTTTTTGACAGAGTCTTGCTCTTTCACCAGGCCAGAGTACAGTGGCATGATCTTGGTTCACTGCAACCTCTTCCTCCCAGGTTGAGATGTTTCTTCTGCCTCCGCCTCCCAAGTAGCTGAGACTAGAGGTGTGTGCCACCATGCCCAGCTGATTTTTGTATTTTTAGTAGAGACAGGTTTTCACCACGTTGGCCAGGATGGTCTCTATCTCTCAACCTTTTGATTTACCTGCCTCAGCCTCCCAAAGTGTTGAGATTTCAGGTGTGAGCCACTGTGCCTGATCGGTTATTTTCTTTTTATCTTTTATCTACTACAGGTTTATTTGTGTTTATCATCAGGCTTACATATACCATCTTATAGTTAACAGTCTATTTTAATGTGATATCAACTTAATTTTGACTGCACATAAAACTCTACACTAACTTTTCCTCACTGCATATTTTATTTATTAATGTTATGATATACATCTTTTATATTGTGTATCCATTAACAAATTATTTACTTTTATTATTTTCATCTTTAACTTTTATAATAGAGTATAACGCACCACCATTAGAGTATTATAGTATTCTGAATCTGAATATGGTCTTACCTTTACAGAAAGTTTTATATTTTCATTTGTTTTCATGTAGTTATTTAGTGTCCTTTTGTTTCAACTTGAATAACTTTATTATTTCATGTAAAGCAGGTCTAGTGGAGAATTTCCTCTGCTTTTGTTTTTCTTGGAAAAATTTAATTTCTCCTTCATTTTGGCTTTGCCAGGTATAGTATTTCTATTGGCACTTGATTCATTTCAGTACTTTGAATGTACCATCACATTCTCTCTTGGCCTGCAAGGTCTCTGATGAGAAACCTACTGATGATCTTATGAGGGTTCCCTTGTAATAGATGAGTCACATTTTGTTATTGCTTCTAAAATTCTCTTTGTCTTTGACCTTGTTGAATTTGATTATAATTTACCTTAGTAAAGACCTTCTGCCTAATCTCTTTGGCATTCTTTTGTCTTCATAGATCTTAATGTTCATTTTTCTCTTCAGGTTTGGGAAGCTTTCTGTCATTACATCTTTAAATAAGCTTTCTGCTCTTTTCTTTTTCTTCATTCCTTGTATGACTCCCATAATGCATACCTCTGTTCTCATGATGGTATCTCATAAGTTCCATGAGTTTTTTTGTTTTTCTTTGTTATTCTTTCTCTTTTTTTTCCCCTTTGATTTGGTAATTTCTAATGATCTGTCTTTAATCACTCTGCTTCTTTCTCCTGCTTGATTGAATCAGCTGTTGAAATTATGAAATTTTTCAATTCAGTCACGTTCTTCAGCTTCAGAATTCCTGTGGTTTTTTAATGGGTTCTGTCCCTTATTGGACTTTTAATTTTGTTCATTTATTGTTTTCCTGATATTGTTTATTTGTCTGTCTGTGTTTTGTAGTTCACTGCACTTCTTTCAGATAATTATTTTGAATTTTTTGTTGGGCTTTTCCTAAATTTCTATTTCTTTAGAGTTGGTTACTGATGGTGCTTACATTTTTTTCCTCTGTGGTGTCATGTATCCCTAATTACTTGTGGACCTTGTGACCTTATATTTGTGTGTGTGCATCTGAGGAAGAAAGCACCTCTTACAATCTTTACACAATGGATTTCGTAGAGAAATCTCTTCAGTAGTCATCCCATCTAGAGCTACTGAGTGGCCTCACTGGCAGGGTTCACAGGGAGACTTGCTGCTGTTATTTTGGAACTTTCTAGCCTAGTCCCTGGGTCAGTGGGTGGATGAGTCTGGTTCCTGGCTCCACAGGGGACATCCTGGTACCTGAGCAGGCTTGGTGTCTGGACCCACAGTGGTGAATGTGGAGCTTGTCTCTATGTGAGAATGTCTAGCTCCTGGGTTCATGGTAATAGGCCTGGAATCTAAGTCTTTCAGTTCAGGCCAGATCCTGGTCCAAAAGAGATAGCTTGGCATTAGCGTACACTTGGGTGGGCCTGAAGTTTGGATCTGTAGGGGCTGGCCTGAGGTCTGGGTTCACAGAGTCCAACAGCTCAGCACTGAGGCAGAACCTGAGCCTCAGTCTGTGAAGGCCAGCCTAGTACTGAGGTGGGCTTGAAGCCTGAGTACTCAAGGGTAGTCCTGGGTCCTGAGGCTTTAGGGTCTGGCCTAAAACCCGAGGCCAAGGAGGCTGGTCCGGTGCTGGGGTGGGCCTGAGGCTTGATCCTCAGGAGCTGGCCTAGAGACAGTTCACTGGGACAGGTCTCATGATGGGTTCCATGGTGGAGCTGGTTTCTAACTTTACACTCCTTCCCCCTTATAAAAGTATCTCTCTCTGCACTGTGCTGCCTGTATTGGGGAAAGGATTATTTAAGTAATATGAAACAGTCCTTTTTACCCTCTTCAATGTGTCTTTTATTATTTATTTACTCCACCCATGTGCTGTAATCTCTTACCTAGGTTCCTTAGCTTTTGAGAAGGTATTTTTGTGTGTACATAATTTTTGAAATTGATGTTTCTGTGAGAGGACAAGCACTGAAAACCTCTGTTCTGCCGTCTTGCTGATATCACTACTCTATCATCTAGATATGTATTTTAAGTACACTTTTAATTGCCAGTACACCATGTTTGCATAGGTATAACAGAAACCAGTCAAAGTCACATGTTATGATAGTGTGAGTGATGTGTACTTTATTAATCTGCTTGTAGGGTCTAGAAGGAGCTAACAGAACAGATGAAAAACCATATTTCCATGAACCTCAACAGACAGAAGATCCTTAACTCTTAAATCCTAGCAATACTATTTTTTAAAAATTATATTTTTAAAATTATATTTTTAATTGAAGTATAATAAATTATTCATAGTTATGAGGTACAAAGTAATATTTTAATACCTGTATACAATATGTAATGATCAAATCAGGGTGCTATATTTTGGGTGCTTGTCCCACTAAAATTCGTATTAAAATTTGATTCCTAATGTTGGAGACTAGGCCTAATGGGAGATATTTGGGTCATGGGGTCAGATTCCTCATGAATGGCCTAGGGACATCCTCACAATAATGAGTTAGTTTTCATTTTATTAGTTCCTGTGAGAGCTAGTTGTTATAAACAGCCTGGTACTTCCTCTCTCTCTCTTTCTCTTGCTTCCTCTCTTGCCATGTGATCTCTGCACATGTCAGCTTCTCTTAACCTTCCACCAGGAGTGCAAGCAGCCTGAGGCCCTCATGAGAACTTGAGCAGATTGCAGCACCATGCTTCTTATACGTCCTGTATAACTATGAGCAAATAAACCTCTTTTCTTTACTAATTACCCAGTCTCAAGCATTCCTTTATAGCAATGCAAATGGACTAGGACAGTAAATTGGTACTAAGGAGTGGGTTGTTGCTATAAAGATACCTGAAAATGTGGAAGCAGCTTTGGAACTGGGTAATAGGCAGAGGTAGAAAGTTTGGAAGGATTAGAAAAAAATTAAAAGGTGAGAGAAATTTTGTAACTACTTAGGAAGTGATTAAGTGGTTGTAAACAACATGCTGATAGAAATATAGATAGTAAAGCCATGTTGATGAGGTCTCATATGGAAACTAGGAACTTAATAATAACTGAAGCAAACGTCACCCTTGTTCACCCATGTAATAGAACTTGGCTGCATTGTGTCCATACCCTGGGTCTTTGTGGAGGGCTGAACTTAACAGTGAAGACCTAGAGTATCTGAAGGAAGATACAAAATGCAAATCAAAACCACAATAAGATATTGTCTTATCCCAGTTAGAATGACTATTATAAAAACCAGAGCACCATTGTAGTCTGAAAAGATATTTGACATAATTTTGATTTTTTAAAATTTGTTGGTCAGGAGCAAGATGGCCAAATAGGAACAGCTCCAGCCTCCAGCTCCCAGTGCAAGTGACACAGAAGACCGGTGATTTCTGCACTTTCAACTGAGGTACCGGGTTCATCTCACTGGGGAGTGCCAGACAATCAGTGCTGGTCAGCTGGTGCAGCCCCACCAGCGAGAGCTGAAGCAGGGTGAGGCATCGGCTCACCTGGGAAGCACAAGGGGGAAGGGAATCCCTTTTCCTAGCCAAGGGAAACTGAGACACACAACACCTGGAAAATCGGGTAACTCCCACCCTAATACTGCACTTTACCAAGGGTCTTAGCAAATGGCACACCAGAAGATTATATCCTACATCTGGCCTGGAGGGTCCCATGCCCACAGAGCCTCCCTCATTCTAGCACAGCATTCTGAGATCTAACTGCAAGGCGGCAGCAAGGCTGAGGGAGGGGCGCCTGCCATTGCTGAGGCTTAAGTAGGTAAACAAAGCCTCTGGGAAGCTCAAACTGGGTGGAGCCCACTGCAGCTCAAGGAAGCCTGCCTATCTCTGTAGACTCCACCTCTGGGTGGAGTCTCACAGCTGTCTGACAGCTTTGAAGAGAGCAGTGGATCTCCCAGCATGGAGTTTGAGATCTGAGAATGGACAGACTGCCTGTTCAAATGGGTCCCTGACCCTTGAGTAGCCTAACTGGGAGACATCCCCCACTAGGTGCAGACCGACACCTCACACCTCACACGGTGGGGTACACTCCTGAGATGAAGCTTCCAGAGCAAGAATCAGATAGCAGCACTCGCTGTTCGTCAATATTCTATCTTCCACCGCCTCTGCTGCTGATACCCAGGCAAACAGAGTCTGGAGTGGACCTCAAGCAATCTCCAACAGACCTACAGCTGAGGGTCCTGACTGTTAGAAGGAAAACTAACAAACACAAAGGACACCCACACCAAAACTCCATCAGTTTGTCACCATCATCAAAGACCAAAGGCAGATAAAACCACAAAGATGGGGAAAAAGCAAGGCAAAAAAGCTGGAAATTCAAAAAATCAGAGTACATCTCCCCCTCCAAAGGAACGCAGCTCATCGTCAGCAATGGAACAAAGTTGGATAGAGAATGACTTTCATGAGTTGAGAGGAGGAGTCTTCAGTCGATCAACTTCTCAGAGCTAAAGGAGGAACTATGTACCCAGCACAAAGAAACTAAAAATCTTGAAAACAGAATGGAAGAATGGATAACTAGAATAATCAATGCAGAGAAGGCCATAAATGAACTGACAGATATAAAACCAAGACACGAGAGATACATGACAAATGCACAAGCTTCAGTAACCAACTTGATCAACTGGAAGAAAGAGTATCAATGATTGAAGATCAAATGAATGAAATGAAGTGAGAAGAGAAGTCTAGAGAAAAAAAAGGAAAAAGAAATGAACAAAGCCCCCAAGAAATATGGGATTATGTGAAAAGACCAAATCTACGTCTGATTGGTGTGCCTGAAAGTGAGGGAAAATGGAATCAACTTGGAAAACACTCTTCAGGATATCATCCAGGACACCTTCCCCAACCTAGTAAGGCAGGCCAAGATTCAAATTTAGGAAATACAAAGAACACCACAAAGATACTCCTCGAGAAGAGCAACTCCAAGACACATAATTGTCAGATTCACCAAAGCTGAAATGAAGGAAAAAATGTTAAGGGCAGCCAGAGAGAAAGGTCGGGTTACCCACAAAGGGAAGCCCCTCAGACTAACAGCAGATCTCTCGGCAGAATCTCTCCAAACCAGAGAGAGTTTCTCTCTCTGGGGGCCAATATTCAACATTCTTAAAGAAAAGAATTTTCAACCCACAATTTCATGTGCAGCCAAACTAAGTTTCATCAGTGAAGGAGAAATAAAATCCTATACAGACAAGGCAATGCTTAGAGATTTTGTCACCATCAGGCCTGCCCTTCAAGAGATCCTGAAGGAAGCACTAAACATGGAAAGGAACAACCAGTACCAGCCATTG
>NW_012115488.1:6560792-6561217 GCF_000951035.1 Colobus angolensis palliatus | reverse complement strand
AAATAATACCACACATCTACAGCCATCTGATCTTTGACAAACCTGACAAAAACAAGAAATGGGGAAGGGATTCCCTATTTAATAAATGGTGCTGGAAACATTGACTAGCCATAAGTAGAAGGCTGAAACTGGATCCTTTCCTTACTCCTTATACAAAAATTAATTCAAGATGGTTTAGAGACTTAACTGTTAGACCTAAAAGACCTAGAAGAAAAACCTTAGAAGAAAACCTAGGGAATACCATTCAGGACATAGGCATGGGCAAGGACTTCATGTCTAAACCAACAAAGCAATGGCAACAAAAGCCAAAATTGACAAATGGGATCTCATTAAAGAGCTTCTGCACAGCAGAAGAAACTACCATCAGAGTGAACAGGCAACCTACAGAATGGGAGAAAATTTTTGCAATCTACTCATCTGACAAA
>NW_012115488.1:6522964-6560047 GCF_000951035.1 Colobus angolensis palliatus | reverse complement strand
CCTTTGTAGGGACATGGATGCAGCTGGAAACCATCATTCTCAGCAAACTATCACAAGAACAGAAAATCAAACACCGCATGTTCTCACTCATAGGTGGGAATTGAGCAATGAGATCACTTGGACTCTGGAAGGGGAACATCACACACAGGGGCCTATTATGAGGAAGTGGAAGCAGGGAGAGATGGCATTGCGAGCTATTCCTGATGTAAATGATGAGTTGATGGGTGTTGCCGAGATGATGGGTGTAGCACAGCAACATGGCACAAGTATACATATGTAACAAACCTGCACGTTGTGCACATGCACCCTAGAACTTAAAGTATAATAAAAATAAATAAATAAAATAAAATGTGTTGAGCCTTAAAACTATGGTCTATCCTTAAGAATGTTCCACGGGCTGATGAGAAGAATGTATGTTTTGCAATAGTTGATTGAAATGTTCTGTAAATGCTTGTTAGGTCCATTTGGTTTATAATGCAGTTTAATTCTGATATTTGTTTGTTTTCTGTGTAAATGCTGACATTGGGGGTGTTGATGTTCCCAACTCTTATTATAGTGGGGTCTATCTTTATAGTTAGCTCTAATAATATACACTTTGTATATTTTGGTACTCTTATGTTGGGTGCATACATATTTTTAATTTTATATTTTCTTGCTGAATTGATCTCTTTATCATTATGTAATGACTTTCATCCCTTTTTTGTTTGTTTGTTTATAGTCTATTTTATCTAGTATAAATATATCTTTTTCTGTGTGCCTTTGGCATCTGTTCGTGAGGAATATTTCATTCCATCCTTCACTTTCAATCTTATGTGGTCTTTATGGTAAACAGAATTTCTTATAGGAAGCATATAGTTGGGTCTTGTTTATTTTATAACTCATGCAGCTAGCCTATATCTTTTAATTAGACACTATAACTGCTTTACATTCAAGGCTGGTAATAAGTAAAGACCTACTCTTGTCATTTTGTGAATTGTTTTCTAGTTGGTTTGTGTATCCCTGTGCTTATTTATTCCTCTCTTTTTGTTTCTCTTTGTAGTTTATTGGTTTTGTATAGTGATATGTTTGATTCCTCTCTCTTTCTCATATGTTTGTCTGTTTTGCCAGTGAGTTTTAATCTTTTAGGTGTTTTTACAATGGCAAATATTCATTTTTTTTTTCTAGATGTAGGTTTCCTTTGAGCATTTCTGGTAGGGCTGGTCTAATGATAATAAATTTCCTCTGTATTTGCTTGTCTGGGAATGACTTCTTTTTTCTTCATTCCTTAAAGATAGTTTTGCTGGGTGTAACATTCTTGTGACATTTTTGTTTGGTTTGGTTTCCACACTTTAAATATATTTTCCCATTCTCTTTTAGCCTATAAGATTTCTGCTGAGAAATCTGCTATTATTCTGATGGAGATTCTGCAACTCTCATAAGGTCAAATTTTGTTCACATCATTGTGTCCCATATGTCTTGTAGGCTTTCTTCATTCTTCATTCTTTTTTATTTTTATTTTTTCTACTTGTGGAGATGTAGGGGCAATTGGGCCCCAGGGTAGAATGCACTCTGATGGTGGCTTTGCTTCTAAAATGGTGACATTCTGCAGCAGTCTAGGTTACGGGTGAAGTGGTGGGGGGACCCATTATGAATTATTTCTCTGAAAGCTCCCTATACTGTGCTTAATGCCTACAAGAGTTGTGAGGCTCTTAGGTACTTAGAATTCAGATGTTCATGATTGATATATGGACTCTTGGGGATCTCCTTTTTACCTTTTCCTTCCAGCAGGGAGTCCCTCTTGGGTCTGAGTTGATCCTGGCCAGGTGCTTTATTTCTTTCTCTGAGCTGCTATCCTGAGTCACCATGCATCAATAGGTCTTTGTCATTTCTTTGCTAAATTCCAATGTTCTTTCTTAGACATTGTGTGGTCTTCTGGATATGTGGTTATCTATTTTGTTGTTGTTGTGTTTATTTGTGAAGGAGATAAGTGCTGGGTGTGGTAGGGAGCCATCTTGATGACTTGTCCTCTAAGCATGACTATTTTCAGTGAGTAACCTAGACTTATACATTTCATTTACACTTACTTGATATTAAATTATTGCTTTTCTTTGGAGAACTACTGTAAGGACATGTAAAACTTCTCAGAGATGTAAACAACATTACAAAGCTTTTAAGAAGCACCCAGGATACTCTGTTTCATACTTTAGTGTTTTATTAAGAAATATTTATATTAGAATTTTGAAAAGTCAAAAATGTCAAAGCCTTCAAAGAATCCATTTCAGGTTTTTCTTATAATGTTTGCAAGCAGGAAAGGGAGCTGAAAGTTGCAGGTAGGTTGATACAGAGGTGTGCCCTATATGTTGAATGCAAGAAAGATACTAACTCTTTAATTTAGGATATGTTGTTGCAATGTTCTCTGAAATTTGAACTCTAGTGATTGTAGCAGTCTTCCAAACCTGTGGTTGTTTTGGTCACTCTAGTCTTTCCTAAGTCTACAGTGGTATAGCCACTGTCTTAATCAGCTTCTTGGTAATGCATTAATGAAATGCACTTCATACACAACCCACAGTCTCAGACCAGGCTTAGGAGATTGCTTTACTAAAAGAATCAGGAGTATAATGACCTTATATTGTAGGTAGATTCTATCTGACAAACCACCCATTTTAATTCTTCTTGATCCCTGTTATAGTTTTTGATTCTGGGGATCATGGGACTTTATTGAAATGCCCGTATTGCATTGGAGACCTCAGAAGCACAGTCCTGTCTCAAGTTTCAATTTCAGTTTCTATCTGAGGAAATGGTTTGGAACTGCTTCATTGCAATTTTCAACTCTGTGGAAAAATACGTGATTGATTTAGAATTTATGTTAGCTTCCATGTCTTTTTATTTTTGTAACAGTGTGCATTTGAAAATTTTTAATGATCTACAAACACTTCTTTATTACATTGTCATAATTTTGTTCATAGGGTAGTTCATTGTTAGTTAGGAAGACATTTTATGAAATTATATTGATTTATCTGTCAGATAGAAGAACCACATAACTTTTGGGCAGATACTTTTCAACAGCAGTATTTGTAGTTAAAATTGGGGAGGCAATCACAACTTTTAGGGAAAATATCTAGAAAAATTATGCATTTCCAACACATGGTTAATATAGTGGAAATGAAACTTCAAAAATGTGTGGAATTTCTACTCTAAAAGGAGAAAGTTCTCTGAACAAATCAATTATTTTGTTTTATGTCTGTGATCCTTTCCAAATTTAAAGGGAGAAATTGTGAATTAAAAAATAGATGTATAGAAAATTGATCTGTTTGATAAGAACAGTTCAAGACAAAGCTATGAATTAGGCAATTTTTTTTATTTGGCAATATTTCTATTTCTCCTTAAATGTTTTTCCTTTTTGGCAGTGTGTTCTTTCTCCAGTTACCTTCCAGGCACACTTATGCCAAGGTTTTACTTTCTTATTATGTCCCTCTTCCGTTTAAAGCTTACTTGCATATATCCCTTTGCTTCATAGCCAGCTAAAATAATACAATAGTTTTATTAATAGATACCGGCTTAACATACTATTGATAACTTTCATTTTTATGAGTAGTTTTGGAGATAAGTATTCTTAAAATTAATTCAGATAAATTTAAAGGGGATGGAGGAATTAGAGATAACAAGAAACATATTTTTGCACAGACAGAATTTTTCCCAAGCATTCCTCAAATTATATCTACTTACTTTTGTATAATAACTATTCTGCTAATATTAAACATATTGAATTCATATAACAGAAATTGTTCACTTGTTATTTGAAAATGAAATTCATTAATTATTAGGGTGGTTTACATTTCTAAAGTAATTTCATGTGCATTTTCTCATGTGATTATCTCAATAACCATATTAGGAAGAGCACACAGTGTCACCTTTTTACAAATGAAGGAATTGAGCCTCAGACAGGTTTATAAATTTGCTTAAGGTGACCAACCACTGTATAGTAAAAATAGAAAATAAACCAATGTCACTGGACTCCTGGCCTCATAATTGTTCCATCATTGCTAGTCAAGATATATAAGAGATGAACACCTAATTAAATATCTTTCCCTTTATTCAGTACACATATATTGATTACCAGTAATACACGTTGACTCATAAGGGATACAGAGAGGCAGAGACATGACCTTACTAGGAGTTCCCAGTCTAGTTGAGAAAGTTAAAACATTTAAAGAGATTTCTGTAATACAAGATATAGAAAGTGAAATGTCCCAGTAAAATTGAGGAAGAGGTATAATAGTGAGTGAATCTAAAGAAGGACTTTTTAGCTGTAAAGAGAAAATTGTAGTCTTCACACTGGAGCGTGCACATGGACGTAGCTTTGCATGATATCTAGGATATGGACATATAGAGATGAAAGATAGTATACAAAAGCAGAGGGAATATTGAGCACAAAGTTACATACAGGAAAAAGGGTCGATGATATAGACCTTTTCTGCATTTTCTTTCCTTTGCATTGATACTCCCTTCTGTTAACAGTACAGAAGGGAATACTGATGTGGAATACTCTTTTGTTAACAATACCCAAATATTTCTTTGGGCAGCCAGCTCTTTCCAACTCTAAATATATGTGTTTGTGGAGAGGTTGATCTGATCATTCTGCTTTAAAGGGGACCACAATTCCCAGCCTGATCAGTCAGAATTACAGTGGTTCAAGGATATGCATATTATGCAGGACTTCTGAGAAAAAGCACATTTTTTTTTTCTTTCTGCTGAGGTTTCTCACAAAGTAGAATGTAAGTGGTGGTCTTCTTTGCCCCGTCATGGAAAAAGCCTTCTGTTTGTATACAGTTCTCAACGGGTCTCTCACATTTCTGCCCATCTTGTGGATAAAGTACAAATTGCCTTTTTTTCCAGACTATACTTTAAAATATGTTTCCTCAGTAAATAGCCTTGGGAAGAGAGAAAGAGATCCAGAACAAAGGAAAGGAATGCTTACTGCCCATCAAAAAACCTTCAGGCTTTCTAAGCTCAGAGTTCCTCTACTGCAACACAACCTACTACCTGGGTAGGCATACACCTAGGCTTCTCTGTGTTCCTCATGATATTTATGGATTAGAGGGATTCACAGAAATATACCTTTGCCTCTGGTCCAGCAGTCTCATATTTTCTGTCAGCATTTATATAACCGAGGCAGGTTAACTTGCTAACTTACAAGCAAGGTAAATCTCAGACCATTCTCATTTTTCTGACACTTTCTGGATAAATAAACCAACATAGAGGCTTCTAGAAAGATGTACAAAGAATGAAGTTTGTGGCAACAATTTTTTTGACATCTGTATCAAATTATGCCTTAATTCAGATATCTGTATCTTACTCACTTAAATGAACTACCACATTTTCATTCCTGCTTAAGCTTTCTTAAATTATGTTTCCATCACTTGCAAGCAAAAAAATCCCAGTTTATCCCAATATTGGAGAACAATCTAAAAATTTAATTTAATTTGATGCAGAAATGGGACTACTAAAAGATTAGATTAGATATGAATTTCTAGCATAGCTGTGAATTTGACTGGAAGTGAATGAAAACAATGGGATTTTTCCATTAGAATACAATGTTTTACACACATTTAAATCTTGAGTATCAATATGGAATTTCATTCCAGTGCATTCTATGCAGGTTCTCAACTAGCAAAAAAAAAGAAAAAAAAAAAAGATAGGTCTTTAATTGTTATTAGCTTTGAGAAGATGAAGAACAGATATTATTTATGATAAGCAAATTAAAACCAAGTGACTTTCCTGAAACTTCACTGTGGCCTGAAAGTGAACCATAGCTTATGTGATTCTCTTTAGGCTCTCCACGTATTCTTTTCTGGCACATTTCTCTTCAAAATATTTCATCAAGAAAGTAAATAAAAGAGAAAAATGCACACTGATTACATAAAATATAATTTTTGCTACATATATTGTAAATAAAATAGTAACCTATATACTTAAGGGTTTTGTTTTTTCAAGTAAGGTACAAAATGTGATATTATGAAAGAAACATTAAGCTTGGAATAATTTTACCTGTGTTTTCGCTACAGTGCTGTGTAAGACAAAACCACTAAGTCTTAAAATTTCTTGTATAAATTTGGATAATTAATCCTATCCTCACAGAGTAATTGTTAGGTAAGCTATGTTGTATGTGAATGTGTTTAGCATGTACTTGGAATAAATGTAGGTGATATGTCATATTTACTGTCTTTATGCTTTGTATAAGTTATAAATATAGAGGTGTCATTTGAAGTGTTCGAAGATAATAAAAAATGATTTTAGAAGAATAAATGTTCATCTTTTTCAGAATTAATTCTGAAATTCTTCAGATAAGTTCATCTAAAACATTAATGCATGACATATGAAAAGTAAAAGTAGTGGCAGCTTGCTTTCTCAAATGTTAAAACATAGCATAGAATAATAATGATTTTAAAAATGCAGAATGTATATAAGAATCAATAAACCAATCAGTGGGAACAGACTAGATAATCTTAAATGACAAAATGTAAACTAATTTATAAAGTGGAACAAATAATAAAAGAAGTACAATTCAACAAATGTCAAAACAATTTTCTCTGGGGAAAGAAAACCAAGTTGTTTCATTTACTAATATAATTTTCCTGTGGATCTAAAAGTTAAAAGTAAAAATGAAAGTCTTAAAATTAGGAGGCAATTTTTGAGCATAAACACAACAGAAAAAAATCTTAAAGGTTATTATTTAGTAATTTGACCACATGCAAACTTGATACTTCTGTATGTCAAACATGAATAAAAAGCAAATGATCAACTAGGAAAATGTTTGCAAAAAGTATAATGAGAGGAAAGAGTTCTCCCAAATTATTTTAAAATAACAGCCCAGTGGAAAAATGAATAAAAGTCTCATAGAATCATGTAATATAGAAAGAAAAGGGGACAGGAAATATATGAAAAATTTGCAACTTTGGTAGTAACCAAAGAAATATTAATAAGATTATTTTCATCACCACTGGAAAATTTATAGTGATCTGGGTTGCTGAAATGTGTACAAAATCACATAGATGTTCTGTAAAAAATCTGCTACTTTGTGTTAAGAAATAAATATTCCTATTTATTATGTCCTTAATCCTACTCATAAATTTAATCCAATTCTATTCATAGCCATACCACAAATTCATACGACTTCCTAACCTACTAGCAATCTATTCAAATAAAATAATTAGTAATTCTTATTGAAATTTAATATAAATATAAGTATAATTTTTACAAAAAGTAGGCAATAAGAAGAGAATAAAAACAGTAAAATAGTTAAATATTAAATACACATGTAAAAAATTTTATGACATCATTAAAAAGTCAGGTTTCAAGAAACATCTGGGAAAATGTTCATGATATAATACAAATAAATGAAATACAAAAGGAACATGATAAAAGAAGAACATAATTTGATACCTATTATGACAAAAAAATGGCATTTAACAAAAGAAAAAGAACTGTACCAAAATTGAGATCATGCTAATTTCAAATAGGTGGTTTATATTTTGTATTTTGTATTTTCCCAATTTTTTAATGATATGTTTCTATAACTAGACAAAAATGTTCTTTAATTAAAAATTTTTAAAATTTTTAAAAAATCAAATGCTCAAAAAATATTCTTCTCTTTGGATGAAACCAGGTTATCTATAAAATTGTGTACTGCTGACATTTCAGAGTACCCAATAAGATAAGAAAAACTAATTTGCTTTTATGGTACAGAGGTTAAAAAATGAGACACACACTATATGCTTGTGATATGAATATTTCTAATATTAGAACCACCAATAGAAGTACACTATTTTGCATATTTTTTCTTTTCTCTTAGAATTGCATGACCTTATATTTAATTTGCATAATTTAAATGAGTCCTTTGAGTGGCATGCAGTTGCATAATTATTCCTTTAATTACTGTTATTACTGTTTGTGTAATAGCAGATAATTTGAATAGATCATTTTTATCCTCCAATTTCTGCAGTTTCATATGCAATACAGATAGACTATATCAAAATGCTAAAATTACATGTGAAGATATAAAGAGAACTGTTGAAGATTTTTAGAATCATGAATTTGTCTGTCTCCTAAATAAGCAAAAGGAAGAATCTACATTTTTTGTTTAGAAAATCAAAAGTCAAGTATTTAACTCTTACACCTTGTGTAATTGTGGAAACCGTCCATACACACAAAAAAATGGAATACATGCTAAATTGTTTAAGTCTGTTGAATAATATAAACTTCCTTATTTTTCAGGAATTTTTTATATAAAAAACCTGAGAAGAAAATCACGTATCATTAGATATGTATGCTCAGTTCTTGATAAATATATAAAAATTGTATTCAAAATCAGATCATTGTTGATACTTGATATGGTTGGCTGTGTCGCTACCCAAATCTCATCTTGATTTATAGCTCCCATAATCCCCATGTATCATGGGTAGGACTCAGTGGGAGGTAATTGAATCATGGGGCATGTCTTTCCCATGCTGTTCTTGTTATAATGAAAAATCTCAAGAAATCTGATGACTTTATAAAGGACAATTCCCCTGCACACACTCTCTTTCTGCCACCATGTAAGACGTGGCTTTGTTCCTCCTTCTGCCATGATTGTGAGGCCTCTCTAGTCATGTGCGACTATGAGTCCATTTAACCTCTTTTTCTTTATAAATTCCCCAGTCCCAGGTATATCTTTATTAGCAACATGAGAACAGGCTAATACAATGCTATTTTCATTTACAGTTCTCTAAAAGCAAAATATTTTGTTATTTACAGAGTCCTTAAAATTTAAATTATCTAACAATCATTCCCACTCTGATTTATTTAAAAAAGTAATAAAGCTCTCATTATTATAGGATATGTCAGACTCTTCAAGTTTTTAAATTAATTTTCCAAATAGGCATAAGGCATAATAAGCAAAAGACATAAGATAGAATAGGAATAAGGATTAAGGAGGTAAAGTAGATGTCTGGTACCCCATCAGGCATAGGGCATGGTTCTGTAACTTGAGATCAGAAGAGACTGGGCAGCTATGGCTGGGATGTACAGTTGTCACTTCTTCCCATAATTAACAAACATTTCTTTAAAATGTTCTGCACTTTAGCACGAGGAAGCATCTGATATGCTGCCATAATTGAAGTCAGTTTTGCTTTCTTTGTGCATATGTCAATGTCAGATGTTATGAGGACAATCAAGAAGTAGAAATCAGGCTCTGGCTTTTGTATGCAAAGACCTCGAATCTCCACTGGGGAAGGTCAACCCTTGTGTATGTCCCTGGTTCCCAAATAACAACAGGACAGAGTTGTGTGTTTTTTAGCAACAAAATATGTGGGATAGACATTGAGTCCCAAAAAACAGGTCTCTGAGCAAAACACTAGCCTAGTGAGAGTATAAGAGCAGACAAGGGTTTTAGCAAAGATGAAAAGAACCAGGGTTTGTGGGACCTGTCATGCGCGCCCATGTGAAGAGACCACCAAACGGACTTTGTGTGAGCAACATGGCTGTTTATTTCACCTGGGTGCAGGCAGGCTGAGTCCGAAAAGAGAGTCAGCAAACGGAGATAAGGGTGGGACCGTTTTATAGGATTTGGGTGGGTAAAGGAAAATTACAGTCAAAGGGGGTTGTTCTCTGGCGGGCAGGAGTGGGGGTTACAAGGTGCTCAGTGGGGGAGTTTTTGAGCCAGGGTGAGCCAGGAAAAGGAATTTCACAAGACAATATAATCGCTTAAGGCAAGGATCGACCATTTTCACTTCTTTTGTGGTGGAATGTCATCGGTTAAGGTGAGGCAGGGCATTTGCACTTCTTTTGTGATTTTTCAGTTACTTCAGGCCATCTGGGCGTATATGTGCAAGTCACTGGGGATGCCATGGCTTGGCTTGGGCTCAGAGGCCTGACATTCCTGCCTTCTTATATGAGTAATAAAACAAAATAGTGTGTGAAGTGTTGGGGCGGTGAAAATTTTTTGGGGGGTGGTATGGAGAGAAAATGGGCGATGTTTCTCAGGACTGCTTCAAGCGGGATTAGGGGCGGCGTGGGAACCTAGGGTGGGAGAGATTAAGCTGAAGGAAGATTTTGTGGTAAAGGGTGATATTGTGGGATCGTTAGAAGAAACATTTGTCGTATTAAATGATTGGTAATGGCCTGGATGTGGTTTTGTGTGAATTGAAAAACTAAATGGAAGACACAAGGTAAGAGAAGGAGAAAGAACAGGTATTGAAGGACTAAGAATTGGGAGGACCTAGGACATCTAATTAGGGAGTGCCCACGGAGGTTCAGCATAGCCTTGCCAGCAAAGATTATTTATTTACCTTAAAAGGGAATTTAGAGTGGCGGTTTGGGATAGCACTAGGAAATATCAGCTGTGATGGCTTGGAGAAACAGTGTAAACCGGCAGTGTAAACATGAGCAGGGCATTTATGAGTAGTTGAGAAGGTGAATAGGAGTATGACTAGACAGAAGACAGTAGGGATGAAAGTTTTTTGGGGTGCAGTTTAAGTTGGCCTGGTGTCTGGAATGAGACTGGGACCTAATAAAAAGCAGTGTCTACACAGGAGCTCAAATGGGCTGGAACCTGTAGCATTCCGAGGACAGGCCTGAATTCTGAGAAGGGAAAGTGGTAAAAGTATTGTCTAGTCCTTTTAAAGTTGGTGACTGAGCTTGGTGAGGTGTGTTTTTAAAAGACTATTAGTCTGTTCTACCTTTCCTGAAGATTGAGGACAGTAAAGGTTTTAAAGGTTTCACTGACTACACTAAGAGCCTGAGAAACTGCTTGAGTGATTTGACTATTAAAGGCTGGTCCATTATCAGACTGTATAGAGATAGGAAGGCCAAACCAAGGAATTATGTCTGACAGAAGGGAAGAAATGACTGCGGTGGCCTTCTCAGACCCTGTGGGAAAGGCCTCTACTCATCCAGTGAAAGTGTCTACCTAGACCAAGAGGTATTTTAGTTTTCTGATATGTGAGTAAAGTCAATTTGCCAGTCCTGTGCAGGGGCAAATCCCCAAGCTTGATGTGTAGGAAAGGTAGGGGGCCTGAACAATCCCTGAGGGGTAGGAGACTAGCAGATGGATCATGAGAAGTGATCTCCTTGAGGATAGATTTCTAGGATGGAAAGGAAATGAGAGGTTCTGAGAGATAGGCCAGTGGTTCATAACCTAGATGGAAGAGGTTATGAAATGACGACAGAATAGAATGGGCCTGTGAGGCTGGAAGGAAATAATTTCCTTGGTCTAAGAACTATTTGCCTTATGTGGGAAGAGATTGATAGGTGGAAGTTTCAGCGGGGGAGGAGGTGGGAGTGGCCAATGTGAAGGAGGAAAACTGCCGTGAGGTATAGAAGTTGGAAGCTAGCTGCTTTTTTTAGCTAACTTATCAGCATAAGCATTGTCCTGAGTGATGGGATCTGATGCTTTTTGATGGCTGCTTTTTTACCTAACTTATCAGCATAAGTATTGTCCTGAGCGATGGTTGGGGGAAGAAAATAGATTTTGGAAGTTATAAGAACTGTAGAGAGTTGAGCATAATTTGTGATTTTTAGGGCCTCTAACAGTATTAAAGCAGTGGCAGCCACTGCGTGCAGACATGAGGGCTAGGCTAAAACAGTAAGGTCAAGTTGTTTGGACAGAAAGGCTACCATAAGAGGTCCCTGCTCTTGTGTAAGAATTCTGTCCGCACTAACCATGCCTAGAAAGGGAGTTGTATTGTAGAAGGGGTTGGGGTTTGGGAGATTAGTCAGACATGATCAGCAGGGAGAGTAAGTGTGTATTTATGAGAATTATGCTGAGATAGATAACAGATGAGGAAGATATTTGGGCTTACTGAAGTAATGGGGGCTGTCTGTGAAGCCTTGCAGCAGTACAGCCTATGTAATTTGCTGAGCCTGATGGGTGTCAGGCTCAGTTCAAGTGAACGCGAAGGGAGGCTGGGATGAAGGGTGTAAAGGAATAGTAACAAAAGTATGTTTGAGATCCAGAACAGAATAATGGGTTGTGGAGGGAGGTATTGAGGATAGGAGAGTATATGGGTTTGGCACCATGGGGTGGATAGGCAAGACAATTTGGTTGATAAGGCACAGAGATCTTGAATTAACCTGTAAGGCTTGTCTGGTTTTAGGACAGGTAAAATGGGGGAATTGTAAGGGGAGTTTACAGGCTTTAAAAGGCCATGCTGTAGCAGGTGAGTGATAACAGGCTTTAATCCTTTTAAAGCATGCTGTGGGATAGGATACTGGTGTTGAGTGGGGTAAGGGTGATTGGGTTTTAATGGGATAGTAATGGGCATGTGTTCGGTTGGCAGGGAAGGAGCAGAGATGTCCTATACTTGTGGGTTAAGGTGGGGGGTACGAGAGGAAGACGCAAAGGAGGCTTTGAACTGGGGGAAAAGGCAGCAATGAGATGTGGCTGTAGCCTAGGAATAGTCAGGGAAGCAGATAATTTAGTTAAAGTGTCTTGACCTAATAAGGGAGCTGGGCAGGTGGGGATAACTAAAAAGGAATGCATAAAAGAATGTTGTCCAAGTTGGCACCAGCATGGGGAGTTTTAAGAGGTTTAACAGCCTGTCCATCAATACCCACAACTGTTATGGAGGCAAGGGAAACAGGCCCTTGAAAAGAAGGAAATGTGGAGTGGGTAGCCTCCATATTGATTAAGAAGGGAACGGACTTACCCTCCACTGTAAGAGTTACCCAAAGCATCTGTGATGGTCCAGGAGGCTTCTGAGGCAATGGGGCAGCGTCAGTCTTCAGACGCTAAGCTGAGAAGATCTGGGAAGGAGTCAGTCAGAGAGCCTTGGGCCAGAGCTCCAGGGCCTCTGGGAGTGGGTTGCCTGGCAAGTTGGACAGTCTGATTTCCAGTGGGGTCCTGCTCAGTTGGGACATGGTTTAGGAGGAATCCCAGGCTGTGGGCATTCCTTTGCCCAGTGGCCAGCTTTCCGGCACTTGTGGCAAGCTCCTGGGGGAGGAGGATCTGGAGGAACCCCTGGCAGCTGCAGTTCAGGCGTTTGGAGTTGTGTGCTGGAGATGTGGCTGGGGTTTGTCTCGTAATGCAGGCAAGGAATTACAATTCAGAAATGAGTTGCTACTTGGCTGCCTCTACTCTATTATTGTACACCTTGAAGGCAAGGTTCGTTAAGTCCTGTTGTGGGGTTTGAGGGCTGGAATTTAATTTTGGGGGTTTATTTAATGTCAGGAGCAGATTGGGTAATAAAATAAAATGCATATTAAGAATAAGATGGCCTTCTGACCTTTCAGGGTCTAGGGCTGAAAAGCGTCTCAGGGTTGCTGCTAAACAGGCCATGAACTGGGCTAAGTTTTTCATATTTGATGAAAAAGAGCCTAAACGCTAACTGATTTGGGAGAGATCGGATAAAGAAAAAGGAACATTAACCTTGACTATGCCTTTAGCCCTAGCCACTTTTTTAAGAGGAAATTTCTGGGCAAGTCGGGGAGGGCTAGTCGCGGAACAAAACTGTAAGCCAGACTGGGTGTGAGGAGGGGAAGTGATAAAAGGACTATAGGGTGGGGGAGCAGAGATTGAGGAAAAATTTGGACCTAGCTCGGCCTGGCGAGGAGGGGAGAGGTTGGATGGGTCTGTAGGAAAGGAAGATTAGAAAGACTCAGCGATGCTTGGGGTTGGGACTGAGGGGACAGGCGGGAGGGAAAAAAGGAAGATTTGGGACGAATTGCATTGGGAACAGAGACTAGGGAGGGACCGATGTATAAAAGAATGCCTGGACGTCAGGCACCTCAGACCATTTGCCCGTTTTACGACAAGAATTATTTAGATCTTGTAGGATGGAAAAATCAATAGTGCCATTTTCTGGCTATTTGGAACTACTGTCGAGTTTGTATTGGGGTCAGTAGCATTGTAGAAGAAAATAAGGCATTTAGGTTTTAGATCAGGTGTGAGTTCTTGAGAACACAGGCTACGGAGAGGAAGGAGGAATGGAGGGTAGAAGGTTGACCATAGTGAAGGAGGCAAGCCCGGAGAAAAGAGAGAGTAGAGACACAGAAGGAGTTCTGGGGTTCTTGCCCTTCAGAAACCTGGGAAAGGGATCGGGGCATGAAACTAAGGGATTAGGGAGCAAAAATAAGAGGTCAGGGTGGAAAAATAAGAGGGGGCACAAAAATAAGAGATCAGGGCACAAAAATAAGAGATTGGGGTTCTTGCTCCTCCCCAAGAAAAGCAGGGAAGGGGTAGAAACAGGGAGAGAAGGGGTTGGGGTGCTTGCCTCTCCCGCAGAAAAGTAGGACTTTCTGCTTAGGGTGAAGGACCAAGGCAGGCATCCCCGCAGCATGGTCAGACACCCCTGAAACGTGGGTGAGTAATCAGAGAGACATCCCTGCAATGATTAAACACCAAGAGAAGGCTGCCTTCTGCAGTCCATGACCGGCGCCGGTGTTTTGGGTTCCACGGATAAAACGTGTCTCCTTTGTCTCTACCAGAAAATGAAAGGAATTGAAATTAAGAGAAGGGAGAGATTGATGGGTGGTGCCAAGATTGAAAGGAAAAAGAGGTTGAGAGATAGTGAGAGAGGTTGGAGAAGAGAGTAAAAAGGGGGCCACTTACCTGATTTAAAATTGGTGAGATATTCCTTGGGCTGGTTGGTCTGAGGACCAGAGGTCATAGGTGGATCTTTCTCACAGAGCAAAGAGCAGGAGGACAGGGGATTGATCTCCCAAGGGAGATCCCCTGATCCGAGTCACGGCACCAAAATGTCATGCGCGTCCGTGTGAAGAGACCACCAAACAGGCTTTGTGTGAGCAACATGGCTGTTTATTTCACCTGGGTGCAGGCGGGCTGAGTCCGAAAAGAGAGTCAGCAAAGGGAGATAAGGGACAGTTTTACAGGATTTGGGTAGGTAAAGGAAAATTACAGTCAAAGGGGGTTGTTCTCTGGCGGGCAGGAGTGGGGGTTACAAGGTGCTCAGCGGGGGAGCTTTTTGAGCCAGGATGAGCCAGGAAAAGGAATTTCATAAGATAATATAATCGCTTAAGGCAAAGACCGGCCACTTTCACTTCTTTTGTGGTGGAATGTCATCGGTTAAGGCGAGGCAGGGCATTTGCACTTCTTTTGTGATTCTTCAGTTACTTCAGGCCATCTGGGCATATACGTGCAAGTCACAGGAGATGCAATGGCTTGGCTTGGGTTCAGAGGCCTGACACAACCAACAAGTGTCCCATGTCAAAATCCAGAATTAAGAACAAACTATTAATTTTATGGACAGTGAAATTATCTGCTTGAGCCAAAAAAAAAAATCATTCTGGAGTATCCCTTTCTCACGTTCTAATTTCAATGTTACCAAATCTGTCAGTTCTGCTTTGTTAACATCTTTCCCACTTGTAGCCCTATACCATGTCATTCTTTCTGCTCTTGCCTTAATTTAGTACCCCATTAGCTTTCGACTCAACTATTGGCATAGGCTTCCAACTGATCTCTTTACTTACTGTGTTAGACACCCCTTCTATCCACGCACCATAAATCCTGCCTACATTCTGCTATAACTATGATCATTCTAGGATGAAAATCATGACACACTAATCCCTTGCTTGAAACCCTGGTCTCTTTACATTTGCTCTCAAGTTGAAGCACATGAAATTGCTAGTATTGAACAGGTTTGGAACTATAAAAACAGCAATTTTATAATGCAACTGCTGAAAACTTATTATCAGGAGACTTTGGGTTGTAAGTAACAATACCCAAGTAAAAATGGCTTGAAAATGAAAGCAGTAATTAACACTTCTCCTTCAAATTTGTGCTTCATAACCTCCCTTTTCAAGACTATTGTCTCATTTGTCCCTCTCCTGGATGGAATGAATCATTAAATACACTACTTAGCAAAGCACTTATTATTAAAGTTATTAGTCAACCTATCATAACATTTATTTTTCTTCTTCTCATAATCGCCTCAAGTTCTTTGAGGGCAAGAATCATGTTTGATTCATTTGCATATTTCCAGAACCCTGTACAGTGCCTAGAACATAGTGGGCACTACATATTTGTGGATTAAGTGAATGAATGAAAGGCAGGATAGATGAATATATAACTGAGTAAATAGGATGGGGTCAGATTTTATACCATAGCTATATGGGTGCCATATAAATGTCTCCATTATTTACTGTACACCGTGAGTTGCAGATTGGAGGTTTTCAGCACAGCACATTCTTTTCCCAGTGCTTCAGTGACGTTATTTCCAAAAAATATGTTATTTTCATGTCTGACAATATAAGTACAAATTAATATCAATATCATGATATAATTGTGCTACTTGCCATCTAGAGGCAATCAATGCAAATTAGGAGCCCTCAAAAGCAATTACCCTTCTCCTATCTATCTCATATAAATATCGTGACCATCTGTTAATAAAATAATGCTGTTTAAAGTTACTTGGGGCTTTTTTAGTGCTAAAGTTTAGCAAAATATTTGCTAATGTTTTTAGAAGGTACTTTTGAAATTGCTAATATTCCCTCAATATTTGTTTAAAAATGAGACTTGTTTCATTGAAGAGAAGCCTATCGGTCAGGTGTGGTGGCTCATGCCTGTAATTCCAGCACTTTGGGAAGCCAAGGTGGGTGGATCACCTGAGGACAGGAGTTTGAGACCAGCCTGGCCAACGTGGTGAAACCCTGTCTCTACTGAAAATACAAAAATTAACCGAGTGTGGTGGCTGGCACCTATAATCCCAGCTACTCAGGAGACTGAGGCAGGAGAATCGCTTGAACCCGGGAGGCAGAGGTTGCAGTGAGCCGAGATGGTGCCATTGCACTCCAACATGGGGGACAAGAGCAAAACTCCGTCTCAAAAAAAAAAAAAAAAAAGAAAGAAAGAAAGATAGATGGACTTATCATTACTACGTCTTGACTTTATATTGAAAGCCTCACTTGATAGATTAAAAAATAATGAACTGGATTCTGAGAGTATAGATTAAGTATCAAATGAAATAATTTTGTAGATTATCAACTTTATCGAGGTCATAAGGTTATATATTTATGTGCTTTCCATAAACTGTTTTACAGTACATGCCAAATGGTCTGTTGTTTCTTCAGATTAATGAAATAATGTGCCTGTCAAAAATCTTTGTTCTTAGCATCACATAAAACATGTAGATTGGCAAGAGGTTTTGCTAGGGTTCTTAAAGATTGGACTCAAAAAAAGATCTCTATTCAGAATTGCATATGATAGAGTAAATTTATGATTCTAAAATGAATTACCACTTCTAACACTTAGAGAAGTACAGTGGAGTCAGAGGTGTCTGGCCTTACTTATTAATTCCACCTCTCCACTCCTTGTTCAAGCTTCAGTTTTTTTTTTCTACAGTTGAGTATCTTGCAGAGGTAAGTGCTGAAAAGAATATAACCAAGTCTTGCATTATGTAACAGAACACACAGAGAGATTTTGTGTGGGCTACAAAAAAAAAAAAAATACATCTGAGAGTGCAGAAAGTTAGCATTAAGATGAACAGTACATGCCAAGGTATAGAAAGGAAGGACATTCGTGTGTGTATGCACATGTGAACCATTATAAACAAAGGTACCAACCTGCAATTTCATTACAAAAGATGGTCCAACAAATAAGAACCCTATTTTCATTTCTTATGAACTATTTTGTTTTCAGAAACTTTAGGAAAATTCAGGGCTATATAACATATGGCAAATTAGAGGAACCACTCTTTAGTTTTGAGAAGTCTATCTTGCTGGAGTGACTCAGTGGTTCAAGAAGCATCTATAGGAGGAGAAAGATCCAAAACCATTTGCTGGTATTACACAAATTAGCAATTTCACAAAACATCACCACTGTTCAGATGTAGAGTCAGGAGAAATAATGTTAAGCCAGAATAAGGAATGACTAGAATGTGTCCTGAATTCAAAGTAAAGAGAATATGGAAATTCAACTGAACAGTCAAGACTAAGGCATCTAGATATATCATATATTATAGGATATATGAGTCTAGAAAGTGGACCTGAGACAAGCACAAGGAAAATGGACATGTGGAATATGCTGGAGTCCCTTAGAGTAAGTCTGAAGTAGTGTCTAAATTTGGATTGTCAAAATCCAGTTATACTAGCATAACTATAGGCAGCAGAATAGGTAATAAAATTCATTCATAGTGAGCCTGAGAGTGAATGTTAGAAGCAGCTCAGCCACAGGATGGCTTTAATGGAAAGCAATATTGACAGCTAGGGTCCCTTTTATCCACCGGTCTCTAGCTAGAATTAGTCTCAGTGTGGCCTCCTGCAGAGTCTACAGGTAAGAGAACCAGAAGAATGCAGGGGCTAGTACTGTCAGTTACTCTCCTGCCCCAGTCAGAATGTCTGGCTGCCATTCTCCTTCATCCCTTTCCCTCTTCTTTTTACCCCACCCTACAATACCCTCTTCTGGGTTTCTCCCTACAACTCCGTGAGAGTGCTCCTAGAATTCTCATGAATGGATAGGGTATCGGGAGAACCCACTCCTGATGGTTACATGGGTTCTTTTATATTTCCTAGGCATCTCGGCTTGTTTGAGAAATAAAGGGAAAGAGTACAAGAGAGATAAATTTAAAGCTGGGTGTCCAGGGGAGATATCACATGTCAGCAGGATCTGTGATGCTCTCCTAGCCGTAAGACCAACAAGTTTTTATTAGCAATTTTCAAAAGGAGAGGGAGTGCACAAATAGGGTGTGGGTCACAGAGATCACATACTTCATAAGGTAATAAATGGAGGCAAACGGAGGCAGGGTGAGATCACAGGACCACTGGATGGGGCGAAATTAAAATTGTTAATGAAGTTTTGGGCACGGATTGTCATTGATAACATTTTATCAGGAAACAGGGTTTGAGAGCAGACAACCTGTCTGACCAAAATTTATTAGGCAGGAATTTTCTTGTCCTAATAAGCCTGAGAGTGCTACAGGAGACCAGGGCTTATTTCATCCCTTCGGCTTCGACCATAAAAGACGGCATGCTTCCAAGGGTGCCATTCATAGGTCTACCATCAGGGGCGCATTCTCTTTCTCAAGGATGTTGCTTGCTGAGAAAAAGAATTCAGTGATATTTCTCCTATTTGCTTTCAAAAGAGGAGAAATATGGCTCTGTTCTGTCCGGCTCACCGGCGGCCAGTTCAAAATTACCTCCCTTGTTCCCTGAACATTGCTGTTGTCCTGTTCTTTATCAAGATTCCCAGATTTCATATTGTTCAAACACACACGCACTACAAACAATTTGTGCAGTTGACACAATCATCACAGGGTCCTGAGGCGACATTCATCCTCCTCAGCTTGCAAAGAAGATGATGGGATTAAGAGATTAAAGTAAAGACAGGCATAGGAAACGACAAGGGTATTGATTGTGGAAGTGATAAGTGTCCATGAAATCTTCACAATTGATGTTCAGAGATTGCAGTAAAGGCAGGCATAAGAAATCATAAAAGTATCAATTTAGGGAACTAATAAATGTCCATGAAATCTTCACAATTTATGTTCTTCTGCCACGGCTTCAGCCGGTCCCTCCGTTCGGGTCCCTGACTTCCCGCAACAATAGAGAATTTTCTTCTCTCCTGGACAAAGACATGTTAACACAATTCATCAATCAGCAATCTGTCTGTACACATGTCACTTCTAAATGACTCAGCTGTTTGATTCCCATGCCTCTTGCTTTCCAAGTAATCTGCCATTTTTCTTCTTCCTCCACAAGTATTCTGAATGGAATTCTATGAACACATAGAATTCAAGATGATCTGTGAGTCTCTTGAGATTACAATTACAATTTTGGATATACTTCTGAATGTGAACTTCTCTGAAAATAGAGTTTATGAATTTCATTGCATTTTCAGTGGGGCTGGTGATATAAAATGATTAAGAGCCATTAATTTATGACATTTATTTTATTCATTGGCTTTCTGCCATTTCCTTTCTAGTATGACAATAGGGCCACGACCACAATCACTAATGGAATTTGTACAGCACTTTACAACTTATGATATTCTTTAAAATACTCTTTTGTGTTCACAAACCGATTTGATGTTCATGACTGTCCTGAAAGGTCAGGTCTTTTTTTTTTTTTTTTTTTTGAGATGGAGTCTTACTCTGTCCCCCAGGCTGGAGTGCAGTGGCGTGATCTCAGCTCACTACAACCTCCACCTCCCGGGTCTAAGTGATTTTCCCGCCTCAGCCTCCCGAGTAGCTGGGATTACAGGCACCCACCATCATGCCTGGCTAATTTTTGTATCTTTGTAGAGATGGGGTTTCACCACATTGGCCAGGCTGGTCTTGAACTCCTGACCTCAGGTGATCCACCTGCCTAGGCCTCCCAAAATGCTGGAATTACAGATGTGAGCCACCATGCCCATCCCAGGTCTTATTATATCCATTTACAGATAAGGAAAGTCAGACTTAGAGATTAAGAACCATCTAGCTAACTATATGGCAGAGCTGGGACCAGAAATCAAGTATCTAAACTCTTCATCCACAAGCAAAGAGCTCTTTGCATGGCCAAAATGTTTAATAACGATTTAGGACTTTTCTGTCTTCAGTCTGCATTTATTTTTCCTCTTTAGTACTATCTTTGATCCTGGAGAATAAGCTTGGTGTGCAATTTATCCAGATTTTCCCTATTTTAAAATGAGGGACTGTGACACAATGTGATTTTTTCCCCTAGGGCCTTGAATCTCCTTCAGTATATTTAGAAACAAAATGATTCACGGATTTAAAACATAGACAGGAAGTCAGTAACTCAGAGAACTAAATGTGTCTCTGGTTTAGATTTGCTGAGTGACCTTAGACAAAACACTTAACCTTTCTTTCTCAATTAATCTGTGAAATAGAGTTAAACCACTTTCTCATACAGTAAAACAACAGTTAATAACTCATTGAACACTTAGAAATTTACACGTCATATACATAAACATGTTTCTGATGTTATTTTGAGTAGGTCAGTGTTTCCTATGTGAAATCATTAAAAGGAGGCAGAGCTTGTGGTGAGCTGAGATCCGGCCACTGCACTCCAGCCCAGGCGACAGAGCAAGACTCCATCTCAAAAAAAAAAAAAAAAAAAAAAAATTTCACAAGATTGAATGTGTAATTCACTTTCTGATTAGACTGTTTATTTTAAAAATCCACATTTTTTCCTGCATTTTTGTTTGATTATTTTTCCCACTAAATTTATTGTCTCATCAAAGCAGTGTTTGTTCATCTGTAGAATCATTTAGCGTGTATTGAACTATGGGGACCTGAGATGGAACTTTTCCCATTTAAGAAAATAGCCACTCTGTATTTAGATTCCTGTAGGGGACACTTTAGGAGAGTGATGTTGTTATGTCATGCCTACAAATACCTCATCTGGGTCTGTAGTTTCTGGTATATCTGCTCATTCAAGATAGTGGCACTTAGCAATTCAACCAGATGTAAGTTGGCTAATAAACAAAGCCAGTATTCTATGGGGGCCCGAACAACACTTCCTGTGTTTGACTCTGGTTGCCCTGAAGTTGTTTTAAGTCCAGCACTGCTGGTGACGTTTCCCCTGGTGCACTGAATAGCTCATGCCATGTCAAAGGGCGTTGACCTTCTCACTCTTAGAACAAAAAGACTGGAAACAAATTATGCTCTGAGAATTGGTCAAAGGATAACAACAACAACACCAAAAATGTGTCTGACCCCCAAAACAAGTGATGAACACAAATTCTAAGCTTTAGAGTATTATCATTAAGAGTATTGTCTCTTTAACCAACTTTTCCTTAAAATGTAATATGAGCATTGGCTTCAATTTACTCTGAAACCACCCACCCCCAACCCTCCTTGGCTCCTTTTGCAGAACACAATGAACCAACTACTGTTGTCTCTACTCCCCCTATCTAGCTGAATCTATTCCAGTTTACAAACTGTCCACCATGGAGCTGAGTCTTCCAAAGAGAATGACTCATCTGCAAGTTTTGCTCGTGGCTTCTGAGAGTATATTTAGTGTGAAGAACTGGAGGATGCAGCATATCCAAACACATGCTAGGCTACAGAATTTGAGTGGGAAAAAGAGGACAGGGCTAAAATAGAACTGTAATAAGCCAAAGAATTAGAGGCCTGGCTTAGCTTTTTCAGCTATGTAGCTTCAGCAACACCTACAGTTCCCCGCCAAGAATGGCACACCATATTAATGTAATGAAAATGAGGCTTCCCTGGTGGTTTCTTTTGGAAGGAAGAAAAACATACTTAATGTAAAAAATAATCAAAAATAAAAATAAACCAGTGCTTCACTATTGTTCCAAGTTAATGGGAAGATAATTTCTCCTTATATTAGTGAAATTAGGCAACACTTGCCCAGGAGCGACTTGTGCAGATAACTGGTGGGCTGAATATACTTGTTAGGAAATTGTTTAGGTTGGTTCTTCATTAGTAAACTCAAGCTGAATTTGACATAATTGCAGGAACCACTCTCCTTTCTCTGAGTCATACTCTTGAACAAGAAGTTTTTGTGTTCATTGATTTGCCTTTTGATTTTATTGTTTAAATGTTCCATCAAAGACAATTATGGAAACTTAGCTATGATCTCACGTTTATATTGCTCAACAGTTCATCAGTGTTCTGACACTAAGTCAGCATCTGAAAGCAGTGATCACAAAAGCTAACAATCAGGAGTTCATGTCCCAACACACGCCACAGTGTGACCAAAGTAGCTTTCTTTGGCTTGAACTAACACTCCCCTCACAAACTTCAACCCAGCTTTCCTCTGTTTTCCTTCCTTTATGGCTCTGTGATTACTTGTGTTTCTTCCTTTCTGTAGCTGTCGATGTATTTATCCTGTGTACTTGTCTTTCTCTTTTTTCTCTTTTTTCTTCTATCTCTTCATTTTGTTGCTTCTCTCTTCGGTTGCTCCCTTCATCTGTTTTTCTTAAGTGACTATGACAGTAAACTAAAGATTATATTTAAATAACTGTTGTAAATCTTTGCAGAAACGTTCATTTTTTTCTGTTTAATAAACTATTATCAATAGCCAAGGTTTTGTATTGCTCTCATAAAAATACGTCTTTTTTTTTTTTTAAGTGAAACCCTGATTTCTTTTTTGTTTCCCAGTAACTCTTGAGAGAAAAAGCAAAAAATTTCCTTAATCCTAAATTCAAAATGGATTTTCAGAGTAGAGCAGTTCAAGTTGCCCCCTCCCTGCCAAAAAACAGGGCAAACTTGTTTCTAGCCAGTTGCTTTGAAAATGATTATCTTTTATTACCCCCAAACTCACTTATGCATAGAGATAGTATTTGATTTACTTTAGGGAGAAGGCTAGTAGACACTAGTAAATTTAATTGCAATTTCAATTATGCTTTATAAATAACATACATTATAAATATTTCAATTTTTATATCTTTTTTATTGGTCAAATTTCTAACTATATTTAAGTGAAATCTTTACTGTAGTCTAGAAGTATATTGCAACAAATCTGTCTGATAATCAAATAAATGTAAATTGAAAGAAAAGTCAAATAACCTTTTTTTTACCAATCAACTAAGAAAGATGAAAAAAATTGTAACCCCCAATGCTTGCAATGATTCTATGAAATTCAGAGTTCAGCTTATACATTGTTGACAGGAATGCAACTGTTTCTCTCTCTCTCTCTCTCTTTCGTGTGTGTGTGTATATATATATATATATACACACACACACACATAATTGCAGGAACCACTTTTCAATTTTCAATTACATACATAAATACATATATAAAATATATATTATATATACACACATAAATACACAAAATACATATGCTATATAAATACATATACATTTTCTTTGTAAAAACACATATAGGTATGTTTTTTGAGCTAATAATTCCACTTTTAGAAACTTACAGCAAGAATTTTAAATTTGAGGGTAGGCATTATGATGCTTTTCAGAGATTTATTTATAGTTTTTTTAAAAAGGAGACAAGCAAAAGGTTAATTATAGGAGAATTACTAAGTAAACTTTCAGTGTTTACTAATTGTACTCAACAGCATTTAATTCAGACATTAAAATAATGGTTTTGGAAAAGATGTAGTAACATGGGGATTGCTTATGATGTAATGTCACAATCATGTAATAAAGAAACATCGATGTTTTGTGTTTCCTTGAACGGAAACACAAAACCATCCAAAATATTTGTATGAATATAAAAATTGCTTTTTTTAAAAAAGGTTTTTGTATAGTCAAATGTTTATAAATGCACATGCATAACTTTTAAAAACTCATATGAATGTATATACCAGTCACCATCCTCAGCTCCTCCAGTAAAACTTAATTGTCATTATTTTTCAGAATCTTATACTCTTAAAAATTTGGAGAAATATTGTACAAAATTCTACACACTTTAAAAATGTTAAAAGGTTATGCATTTCTAAATTACTTTGAACTTTAAGGGAAAAATTGTATGTGAACATGTGACATCCCTTGATGACCATTATTTGCATTGTAAAAAGTTGCTCCTCGGTTCTACCAAGTAACAAAACAGTGTCTTCCAGATGTATTAAAAAATTGTTTAAATCGAATTATTGTAATCTTATTCATACAAAAGTAAAGGAAATATAGGGAGATATTTTATGGCATTTGATACCAGTATAAGGAAAGGAAAAAAATGAAATAAAAACCATTCTAATTGTTATTAGAAAACAATTTTATTTCTAGAAATTTTACTTTACTTTTCTCCTAATATTTAAAATCTGAGGCTTACACATAACACAGACAAAATACGTATCTGTACAATTGTGATTATGAGTGTTGTGTTAACAACTACTGCTGTTCCATCAAAACTGCGAACAGAGAATGGGTATTAATTAATGGGAGACATTAACAGGCGGGAAAAGTTGAGGGAGTATTCAATAAGCTGTCAAAACAGGAGCTAAATTCTATAGAACGGGTGTTCACATATCTGACAAAAATCGATTCTGAAACTTTGCTTTTCCATTTTTGCTTAGAAACAACACTACCCAGACTCTCACCTACTAATCTTTCAATTGCTCAGAATAATGGTGTTTATGGCATGAAAATCAAATTCATTTTAGTACTTTTAGATCACCAAAGCCACTGTGAATTGTGACACAAAAGGAATACACAGGTGTGTATTTAGAGCTGTACTTGAAACTGTCTTATTTTACCTTGTAGGATTAAAGATCTCAGAAAGGTAGAGCATGGTTTGGGAAATAAGTTGTGTCAAATATTATCATTAAATATGGGCCATAGAAATCTCCAGAAAATATATCAGTTTTTAGATTGTAATTTCAAATATGTAAATTCTATTTTAACATGTTTATTTTAAATTCCTGTGGGAAAAACAGATTGCATAGTGACACCTAAACCCTAAATAAAATCTCTGAGGTCAGTAACTTAGTCCTAAATATTTTTCAGTGAACACTGTGAGGGATTACTTTGAAGAAAAGCAAAAAAATCGATACACAAACACCCTGATTTTCTAAACTCCTTACCTCACAATGGAAATACCACCAAAGATGAAGCCCATATTTCTACAAATTGAGCATATAACACAGTGCTATTGTTATTCCTGGCAACAGCCCATAAAGTTCTATGATCTGATAGGCACTTAAAGGCATATGCATCACAAATATTCTTCCACATTCCTTTGATTCCATATCTGAAGTTCCAACGTTAGTTACTTCTTTCTGTTGAGAAGCACTGGCAATCCTTTGTGAAGTGCTTGTCAAAATACTAGAACAACAGGCTATAATAGTAAATTACTAAAGAGGAAATACAGATGAACAGTAGACATGTGAAAAGATGCTTTGTCTCACTAATAATTGTCACTCATACTTTTTTCCATTTTTTTATTACGGTAAAATACATATAAAATGCATGATGTTATGTTAACCATTTGTGAGTATTTGTAATGTTGTGCAAACATCATCATCTCTCTTCATAATTCTTTATCAACTTGTAAAATGAAACTCAATACCCATTAACAACAACTTCTATTCCCTCCTTCCTCTAGCCCCTGCTATTCTATTTTCTATCTCTGATTTTAACTACTCTAAGTGCCTCATAGTAGAATCATACAGTGTTTGTTTGTAACTGGCTTATTTCATTTGGTGTAATGTCCTCAAGTTTCACTCATGTGGTAGCATAGGTCAGAATTTCCTTCCAAGGCTGAATAATATTCCTTAGCATGTGTGTACCACATTTTGTTTATCTATTCATCCATTGATGCATATTTAGGTAGCTTCCACGTTTTAGCTATTGTGAATAAAGCTGCTATACACATGGATGCACAAATATCTCTTCAACATCTTGTTTTCAATTCTTTTAGATATATACCCAGAAGTGGAACTGCTGAATCATATGATAATTCTGTTTTTTATTTTTTATTTTTTGAGGAACCGCCATACTGTCTTCCACAATGGCTATTCCATTTTACAATCCCATGAGTAGTGACCCAAGAGTTCCACAGTAACATATTTTTAGCAAAAACATCATTGTGACAATATTTCCAATAATGAAAAATTGAATACAGTAATTTATTCATCAACATATTGAAGTATGTTGCATCCATATTATGAACCACTCTGCTGCTACTGGAATGAGACTTAGTTATATTTATTGACAAGGAAAAGTATCCGTACCATGTATAATTGAGTTAATAAAATCAGATTACATAAGAGTTTATGTAAAAGTATGCCATTTCTGTAGAATTGTATACTTATGTTTATAAATGCATAGTAATGTATATGTGCCTAGTTATCTATGGATAGCTGGTAATTTGTTACTTTCTTTTTTGTGTTTTCTATATTGCTCGGTTTTTTTAAATGTCTCTAGATCATTTTACCCAAAAAGCTATAAAAATAATGTATACCATTCATTATTATCTTAAAATGTTTTTTAATCCCTTAGCTGTTAATTTTCCTAGATGAACCTACTTAAAGGTCAGCTGATTATTTTAGTATTCACTGATGGCCTACGATATGTCATTACACTAGTAGTTCCTTAGCTAAAAGAAGGAGTAAGACATAGTCTGTGCCCACTTTCCAGGTGCCATGGTTTAGTGGATCACATACACTTAAAAACAAATCATTATAAATCCATTGGATGAATAAAACAATAAAAATAAAAAGAACAAGAAGGACATTGGAGAGATAACAATAACTTGCAACTGTAAGGTAGAAATTGGAGGTCAAGAAGAACTTAAACAGAGGAAAGAGGGTGTAACGCCTGGGCAAGTTTTTTGTTTTTGTTTTTGTTTTGTTTGTTTTTATTTTAATGACAATGTCTCACATTGTTGGCCAGGCTAGAGTGCAGTGGTGACCACACCTGACTAATTTTTGTTGTATTTCTCTTGTTGTGGAGTCAGGGTCTCACCATGTTGCCCAAGCATGTCACAGACTCCTGGGCTCATGCAATCCTCCTGCCTCACCTTCCCAAAGTGTTGGGGTTACAGATGTGAGCCAGCACACACGGCAGGGATTAAAAAGAAAGACTAAAAGTTGACAAGAAGATGTCGAAGCAGTTAGGATTTGAGGGAGATGGAGGAGAAGAGAGAAAAGGACATGGGAGAGCATTAGTTCTTGGCAAAGTCTTAATTCAACAACCTATGAGGGCTCAATGTAGTTGAAAATGAGGCTGCACAGTCAGGCTGAAGAGAGACACATAAAATACTTTCCAAAACTTGACTTTGGTTTGAATCACCTTTGTGGAGTTGATGTAATTACTGAACACAGTTATAATTTTAATCAATCACGTCACGATTTTATAATTTAGACACTAGGGCAATGTCCACACTGTTTTGTTCTTTATAAACAGAAAGCTGATACCTGAATTCACCTTTGTAACAGGCTTTACCATTGTCTCTGCTTCTGGTAGATTTTGATTGATAAACTTAAGCAAGTAACATAAACAGTAGCTAAGATTACAGTGTTGTTCTTGTAGACATACAGTGAGCTGTGCATGTCTAGTGGCTTTGCATGCCGGCAAACTGTCATTTCGTTGGAAAGTTACCAGCCAAATTGGGTAGAGGATACTGCAGGCTAAAAGCTCTCAATTTCTACATCAATGGTTGCTAAGACAAGAATCGCTGTTTGTACCACAATTCTTCATTATTAAATAGAAGATCCATGTTCTTCTTTTCATGAAATGTTATTGTAATACACATCAAAGTAAGGAGCTATTTAGAACTTCCATTACAGTAAGAATTCAAAGGCTAGTCTACAGTGAAGATTCTTGAAAATTACGAGTGGAAAGAAAATTAGCCTGATGTGCAACTAACTTCAGAAACTAATCAGCAGTAAAAATATTTTAGACACAATTTCTCTTGCACGTAGGCATGATTTAGCAGCTTTCTTCTCTAGCACTATCAACTTTTTGAATTGATAATTATTTCATTGGCCATGTTTCTTGGGTTGTGCTCTTGAGAGGCATTGCTAATTGTAGCACCCAAAAGAGTGGTCTTGAAACTTAGAAAAACTTCCACTAGACCTATTTGAAATAATTTTCATTTGTGGGCTATTCAGAAGATTTAATAAACCGATGTCTTACATTAGGAGAATCCTGGCAGGAACAGCTGCTAGAATTAATTGTAAAACACTTGGCAATATAAAGTGCTATGTAAATGTTAGTTAATAATAATAATAATATTCTGAAGTCTCTAGAAGTGAGAGGCTATTGCGATATGTTAGAAAAATGAGACAGCACACAATGCAGAAATTAAAATTATTTAAGACAAACTGTGTGCTTTAGTATTTGAGATAATTGTCATATGTATCAGGAAATACAAGAACTTTACTTTTCATTGTTAAATATAAAAATGAAGGATACATAATCAGAGTACCACGATAAGTAGTAGATTGTTCAACCCTTTAAATGATTGAAAATTAAGATAGAAAAAAAAAATAGGTCGCTTTACCCAGTAATTTAGGGAGAGGTCAAGATTGGGAGTGAAGGGTCTAGATTTTGGCAGTAATTGATTTGACAGTATAGCGTTGAGGTCAAACTCAGCTTCAGAGCCAGGTATCCAAAGCTCAAGTCAGTCTTCTGATTTATTAGATGTGTTACCTTGGGTAAGTTGCATGACCTCTCTGAGCTATACCTATTCAATTTTTAATTGTTGTGGGTATATAGTAGGTGTATATATTTATGGAGTACATGAGACGTTTTGATACAGGCATGCAATATGAAATAAGCACATCATTGAGAATGCGGTATTCATCCCCTCACACATTTATCTTTGAGCTACAAATAATCCAATTACACAATCTTTCAGTTATTTAAAAATGTATAATTAAGTTATTATTGAGCTGTATCTATTTAATGGAGGTGAGAATAACTTCTGCTTCATACACTTAGAGTAATGAAAAATAGTACACTGGCATAGAGTAAGTATTCTGGAAATGTTAGTTACTTTGATTCTGATTTATAAGAATAAGAATCTTGGGCAAACTTAAAAATCAAAATCTAAATTTTTTCCCTCTAGATAGGAGAACAAAAAGGAGTTCAGTGCCCAAAGGTATTTGGTAAATTGGTAAACACTTCAAGCTAAAGCCTCCCACCCAACTATTTTTTTAGAGTTTCACCATCTCCATCAGCAACATAAGGAAGGTTCTGAGTTTTTCAATAAAGAACTTTGTATTTTTTCTTACCCTAACATTTTAAACTTTGTTTAAATTTGAACTATTTATATTTTCAGAACATCTATTGACATCCCTTAGAACAGTTTGAGATGTCTCATTAGACATTTTCCATGGTCTCATTCTGGTCTCTGAACAGATCTTTTTTAAAATTAAACATTTTATTTGGAAATAATTTCAAACTTAAAGAAAAAAATTCAAGAATAAAAACAGTTTGAAGAATATTCAAAGCTTTTGCCCAGAATCACCTATGTGAACATTTTGCCCCATTTGTTTTATAGTTTGCTCTATTTATTCTTCTCTCTCTCTCTCTCTCTATTATTTTGTTTTCTGAACCATTTCAGGGTCAGTTATATACCACATGGCTTTTCAGTGTATTCCTAATAACTTCAGTGTGTATTTGCTAATAGGAATAGTCTCTCACATATCCACAGTGCAATGGCCAGCTTCAGTAAATTTAACATTGATACAATACTTTAAATTATTGTCCATTTTCCAGTTTTTAAAATTGATCCCATAATGCCCTTTATAGTATGTTTTCTTCCCCAGTACAGAAACCAGGGCAAATAATGCACCTAATTGCCACATCTTTTTATACTCTTTAATTTGTCACATTTCCATAGCCTTTCTTTACCTTAAATGGCATTGATGTTTCTCCCCCTTTTCAAAATATAACATTTCTCAATTTGGATTTATCTGGTTATTTTAAAATGAAACTTCAGATTCAGTTTATTTATTATTGGCCAAAACACTACATAGGTGATGATTTGACCTTCTCAGGGTATTACACCTAGGGATGCATGATGTCCATCTGTTCATCTTTGCTGATACTAAGTTGGTGCAAAAGTAATTGTGGTTTCTGCCGTTACTTTCAATGTAATAGTATTTTTATTATGTGGTCAAAGTGTTGTTTGATTTTTCCATAGTATAATTGCTATTTTTTCCTTATTATTAATAAGCAGCCTGTGAGGACACTATTTAAGTTCATGAAAATATTCTACTTCTTGTCAAAATTTCTCTCTAGATTCAGCATTTATTGATATTTTTGTCTGACCTAGTCTTAATTATGATGGTTGCAAAATGCTGATTTTCCAGCCTCAGCACTTTTTCCATATTTATCAGTTGGTAATTGACAATCAACTGTAACAAAAAACCTTTTCTTCTTAATAATTAAGTATTAATAATTAATAATTATGTATGGTAGGGCCTTATGAATTTCTATTTTTTCAACGTTTTAAGATGATTGTTCTTAATTATTTTGGTAAACAAATTGTTCCAGATTTGGTCCATGGGAGCTCCTTCAAGTAGACTTCTCTGTTCTTGTTACAAACCCCATCATTTTATTTTGGCACTTTTTGGCGTAACAAAATATTCCAGGCTTATCTTGTATGTTCTGCCCCCACCTTGGAATAAGCTACTTCTCTAGGAGTTCTGAGACTGAGAGAGACGAGGTGTGTTCATTGCTTTTTGAGTGTCATTGACTCTAGGTCCTATGAAAAGATCTTTTAATTATCCAAACAATATGAAATTTTATATATCTCTCTATATATTTTTTGTCAACTCAAGGATAAAAATCGGGCAACTGTGTGACAAAAATTTAGTGGTCATTTAGTCTGACTCTTAGCTGATGCAAGAATCTGCTCCAAAAATATATTGAATCACTAACATGATAGATTTAATATCACCAAATCTTCCATAATTTTCATTGTATGTTATTTCTTATGATAAACATATACAATTTTTCTAGGAATTTTTTTTCGACCTAAATATTCTCTCTATTTTTCTCACCTCCCCTAGGCTATTAAGAGTTTTTAGGTTAGTGTGAAATCTCCCTATATTTTTTTAGGACTTTACATGTATCATAAATCAATTTTATATAGGCTAACAATAACAAAACATGGAATTTATTACAGAGATACAAGAATGTCTTGTGAAACAGAGTTTTACCCATGCATATGAAAAGTTGTGATACAAATAACTGAACCCTCTATTTTTGGCTTGTTTATGTATCTCTGCTTTATGCTTCTCTCTTTGATGGTTATTTTTTAATTTCAAAAATCTTATTTAAGGTATGAAACACAATGTTATAAGATACATATGTATTTTAAAATGGTTACCATAGCAGAACAAATTAACATACCCATCATCACACTTAGTTCCCCATTTTTTCTTCACAGACACATCTCTTACAATCTATGAATTTATAGGATATGTTTTGTGCCACGTGTAGAAATATTCTGACAGTTTCTAAGTCGTAATTCCATAATCAGGGCAACAGGATCTCATTGATTGAACTTAGGTCACATGTCTACCCCTGGCCCAATCAAGCATGGTCACAGAATATAAACATGGGCTGACATAGGATCTATTTCTGAGATTGTAGAAAGACATTTTGAGACAAATCAGGCAATCTTGTGAATTGGGTAGAGTGTAAAAAAGGGGTGTACTGTATTCACTCACACGTCACATTCAACATGGAATCTTTCTAAAAATATAAACCAATAAAAGCATGCCACGGTGAGAATTTTCACTGGAAAGGGAAGACATAAGTATTACCAATATAGGGCCGGGCGCGGTGGCTCAAGCCTGTAATCCCAGCACTTTGGGAGGCCGAGACGGGCGGATCACAAGGTCAGGAGATCGAGACCATCCTGGCTAACATGGTGAAACCCCGTCTCTACTAAAAAATACAAAAAACTAGCCGGGCGAGGTGGCGGGCGCCTGTAGTCCCAGCTACTCGGGAGGCTGAGGCAGGAGAATGGCGGGAACCCGGGAGGGGGAGCTTGCAGTGAGCTGAGATCCGGCCACTGCACTCCAGCTTGGGCGACAGAGCGAGACTCCATCTCAAAAAAAAAAAAAAAAAAAGTATTACTAATATATGGAGAGTTGCTCAATCTTAATAAGGGTAAAAGAGTGAAAAAGTGTCATGGAATATGTAAATAAGTATATAAATAAGTTATTATACTCCCTTTCAGAATGCGTAGATGTCTAACTGAGACTCTGTACCCTTCAATTATCCTCTCCCCACCCTTTCCCCAACCCCAGCCTCTGATACATACCATTCTACTCTTTGTTTCTAGTTCAGTTCTAGATTCTACACATAAGTAAGGACATGTGGTATGTATCTTTCTGTTCAGCTTAATTTTAAAAATAAGAAAAGAAAATGTTTCTGGATTAACAATGCAGGGCTGCAGTTAGAGTGCCAGTGAAGGTTGCACTGTGTTTTCCCCACTTGCTGCTGGCAATACAAGTACCAAATGTATTATTATTAAAACCATCAGGAACACCTGACATATGAGCATCACTAACATTTTACTTACTAATGAATATTTTGAGGTACCTTACAGGGGCCAAGATCAGAGGTTCCAGCAGCAAGAACATTCATGTGGGATTAACCTTGCACACAGTGGAGATAGATAGTCCCAGGATGCATGGTCACCACTCACTCTACTAGATAATTAGGTAGCTTCAGGAGGTAATAAAATTATTAATTCTTTTCTGCATGGCATCAATTATACAGAACACTTTCAGGCATTTTATTTTATAGAATTTTCATTTAAAAAATCTGTGAAATTTGAGAGCATTGGCCTTAACAACTGTATTTTACAGATGTAATGGCAGAAGCCTGGAGAAGTTGTGCCAAGAACAACGAACATGGAGTTGGGCCATGATTCAAATGTGGGTTCCTTAACTCCACTGCCCTTTGTTCAATCTCACAATAAAGAGCAACAAGTTGGCCTGGCGTGGTGGCTGACACCTGTAATCCCAGCACTTTGAGAGGCTGAGGCGGGGGAAGTGCTTGAGGCCAGGCACTTGAGACCAGCCTGGACAACATAGAGAGACCTTGTTTCTCCAGGGAAAAAAAAAAAAAAAGCAACAAATAGGAGTGTAAATCCTGGCCTCATGTTTAGTTGAATTAGGCCTGGCACTGAGGTAGGCTGCCAGCTGACAATTATGCAGCAAGTGAATGAACAAACAAAGGCATACTAAATTTTTATTCTTGGTATTTGAGTAAAAAAAAGAAACAAAACTTCCATACGCCCTCACTGTGTAAAGACTTGGCCATGCATCTGCAGATCAAAAAATATGTTGTTAGCCTCATAAAATCACATCTTGGTTGTTGTTTTTTTTCTATCCAAAATGGATATTTAACTTTGAGCTGAATCTGCTTTAAAATTTAGAATATGTTCAACCACAAAAAATCAAAATAGAATTTAGTGCTAGAAATCAGAAAAATGCAGAGAGAGTTTGAGGGGATTGCTTACAGAACTCTGCCTGACAGAGAGCAAGGTCATAAAGATGCCTCAGGAATGGTGCTGCTTGTTGAATTTGTCCTCCGGCTGTGTCACTGACTTTTCTCTCTTGTTCAAATGTTTGGTTTCCAGGTGGGCAAAGACATCTTCTCTTCTTTGGATGCCCTTGGCATTCTCTCTGTTTTATACAGGTTGTGTCTGTAACAGGTACTTAGCAACATGTTTTCCACCCCATGTTTTTAAACCACCACTGTGTGCTTCCCACAATAATTTTGGCTTTTATCTTGGAAGCCTACTTTCTTTTGAGTACTGTTTGCTACATTTTAAATGTTGGTGTGACTGGATGACAATCCCCAGAAAGATGTGCACTACATTTCAAGCTTTTATGCCACAGCTTTGACATGTCATTGGTTGTCAGACATAGACTGGTGTGACATCCAACACAAAGTCCTTCAACATTTCAAGCAAAAGAACACAGAAAGTGGTACCTGGGGAATTGTACTTTATCATTAAAATCCCTGCATCAATTTTCTTCATTTCAAAAGGTAGGTGGGAGGAAAGACAGCTGCAATCCTACACAAATACACACTTTTAAACAGTCCAAAGAAAAGTTATTCTAACTGCCAAGACATCTAAACCATAATGTTCTAAATTGGCCAGATTCCTCATATTAAAATAAAGAGGTCATGTCTCAACCAAGTGCAACTCACTTATTGATACTTTAAGTGTTGAGTTGCTTCGTTGCATCCACATTTTCTGATGTTAAGTGAAGCAGGAGTCCTCTAGTAGTTCGGCAGTGGGTGGGGAGGAGAGTCTCTTTCAATAGAATGGCCGTATGTTAGTTAACATGTTGTCAGTCTTTAATGACTAGTGGTGTAACAGCTGGTTTTGATGTAATTTCTTTTGAGACCACTAGATTACAAGCAGTTTATTGCATTCTTCCTCTCTGACTGCTCCCTGGTTACAACCTAAAGTCAAAAGGTTAAAGGTCTAAAGCCATAATCTAAAGGATTTGTCATCATTTAACAGGTCACTTGTTGCTATGTACTGTGCAAACTGATAATTTTTTAGTGAGGCTGTCAGAATGGCTTAGTCATATTATTATTATTGTTTTCTTATTTCAACAGGAAGGAATTGAGAATATCCAGCAGGAGACAAGTTCTCAGAAATCAAAGACTGTGCTTTGTGTATATCTGTGAAAATCTTCACAGGGTGAAGAAAAAGGGTGAAAGAATATGTTAAAAATTAATTTAACTTTCACTAAAAGGATCTGAAGTTGGAAATTTAACTTTTACAGAAACATATTAAGATGACTTCAGATCTTTGAAGAGGCTATAGGTAACATGTTCAAAACCAAAAGTGAGAGAGACAAAGGAATGGGGTCAGACAACTTGGGAAGGTGCTAAAGGTCATGAAGCACTATTGTTGGTTGATTGCAGATTTGTGGCTTTTCAATCTGTCAGTGTCTGACAGTCCAGCTATGCTGCATCAGCCAAGGACCTTCTTTGTTTAGGGAAGGAGCCATTCTTTTAAGACTGGGCTTGGTAAAACAGGAAAACAGAAAATCCAGAAGAGAATGCATGAAAGAGAAGGCTTTTCCTTCCAGACATCAATGGTGAATTTGAGAGAGTTTTACTGTGTGTGTGCCTGGGTAGAATTATGAAGGTAATAGAACTAATTTTCACTGTGTTTGATTTTATGCTAGTTTAGAATGTCTTTCTTTTTAACATTGTTAAAAGTCACCCTTTTGTAGTCTCACAAAAATGCTGTAATAAAGTTTTGGAAATGTTCATAGACAGTTTGGAGTCTTTTGAACTCATGGCTCGACCATAACATTGCCATTCTAGATTTTGCCTCAAGATGGTGACACATGGTTCAGCCAAAGCTCATTTTCTGTGTATCTGTTGCCCTCTAGGGACTCCAATATGAAAAGAAATATATGATATGGCTATTTGCCAGGAATCATCATGCCATTGACTTTTCTTCTCATCACTCATTCAAAGTTAATCTTGGTTTTCATTCTTGTAAGCTTGTATTTAGCACTTCTGTGTCCTGAACAAAATTAATTTTTAGAAAACCAACCTGAATTATCCTGTTAAATCCTAGATAGATGGCAAATATTACAGTGGGTCATCTTGATTATTTTCTCCTTGGTACTTTTAAGTTTGAAAGAAATAGAAAAATATTAGAACTTGTGAATCGTCCTATCTACTTTAAAATTTTGGAATCATCAGGCAAAAAATAACTAAAATCAGAGCAGAACTGAAGGAGATAGAGACACAAAAAACCCTTCAAAAAATCAATGAATCCAGGAACTGATTTTTTGAAAAGATCAGCAAAACTGACAGACCACTAGCAAGACTAATAAAGAAGAAAAGAGAGAAGAATCAAATAGACACTATAAAAATGATAAAGGGGATATCACCACCGATCCCACAGAAATACAAACTACCATCAGAGAATACTATAAACACCTCTATGCCAATAAACTAGAAAGTCTAGAAGAAATGGATAAATTCCTGGACACATACACCCTCCCAAGACTAAACCAGGAAGAATTGACAAATAACAGCTTCTGAAATTGAGGCAATAATTAATAGCCTAGCAACCAAGAAAAAAAGTCCAGGACCAGACAGATTCACAGTCGAATTCTACCAGAAGTACAAAGAGGATCTGGTAACATTCCTTCTGAAACTATTCCAATCAATAGAAAAAGAGGGAATCCTTCTTAATTCATTTTATGAGGACGATATCATCCTGATACCAAAGCCTGGAAGAGACACAACAAAAAAAGAGAATTATAGACCGATATCCCCGATGAGCATTGATGTAAAAATCCTCAATAAAATGTTGGCAAACTGAATCCAGCAGCACATCAAAAAGCTTATCCACCACGATCAAGTTGGCTTCATCCCTGGGATGCAAGGATGGTTCAAATTACGCAAAACAATAAATGTAATCTATCATATGAACAGAACCAAAGACAAAAACCATGTGATAATCTCAACTGATGTAGAAAAGGCCTTTGACAAAATTCAATAGCCTTTCAGGCTAAAAAGTCTCATTAAACTTGGTATTGATGTGACATATCTCAAAATAATAAGAGCTATTTATGACAAACCCACAGCCAACATCATACTGAATGGGCAAAAATTGGAAGCATTCCCTTTGAAAACTGGCATAAGACAGGGATGCCCTCTCTCACCACTCCTATTCAACATATTGTTGGAAATTCTGGCTAGGACAATCAGGCCAGAGAAAGAAATAAAGGGTATTCAA
>NW_012115488.1:6473572-6522235 GCF_000951035.1 Colobus angolensis palliatus | reverse complement strand
TATACAAAAACTAATTCAAGATGGATTAAAGACTTACATGTTAGACCTAAAACCATAAAAACCCTAGAAGAAAACCTAGGCAATACCATTCAGGTCATAGGCATGGGCAAGGACTTCATGACTAAAACACCAAAAGCAATGGCAACAAAAGCCAAAATTGACAAATGGAATCGAATTAAACTAAAGAGCTTCTGCACAGCAAAAGAAGTTACCATCAGAGTGAACAGGTAACCTACAGAATGGGAGAACATTTTTGCAATCTACCCATCTAACAAAGAGCTAATATCCAGAATCTACAAAGAACTTAAGCAAATGTACAAGAAAAAAACAAACAACCCCATCAAAAAGTGGGCAAAGGATATGAACAGATACTTCTCAAAAGAAGACTTTTATGCAGCCAACAGACACATGAAAAAATCCTCACCATCACTGGTCATCAGAGAAATGCAAATCAGAAGCACAATGAGATACCATCTCACACCAGTTAGAATGGCGATCATTAAAAACTCAGGAAGCAACAGGTGAGGAGAGGATGTGGAGAAATAGCAACACTTTTACACTGTTGGTGGAACTGTATACTAGTTCAACCATTGGGGAAGACAGTGTGGTGATTCCTCAAGGATCTAGAACTAGACATACCATTTTACCCAGCCATCCCATTACTGGGCATATACCCAAAGGATTATAAATCACGCCGCTATAAAGACACATGCACAAGTATGTTTATTGTGGCACTACTCACAATAGCAAAGACTTGGAACCAAACCAAATGTCCATCAATGATAGACTAGATTAAGAAAATGTGGCACATATACAGCATGGAATACTATGCAGCCATAAAAAAGGATGAGTTCATGTCCTTTGTAGGAACATGGATGAAGCTGGAAACCATAATTCTGAGCAAACCATTGCAAGGACAGAAAACCAAACACTGCATGTTCTCACTCATAGGTGGGAATTGAACAATGAGAACACTTGGACACAGAGCAGGGAACATCACACACCGGGGCCTGTCATGGGGTGGGGGGAGGGAGGAGGAATAGCATTAGGAGATATACCTAATGTAAATGACGAGTTAGTGGTTGCAGCACACCAACATGGCACATGTACACATACGTAACAAACCTACACGTTGTTCACATGTACCCTAGAACTTAAAGTGTGTGTGTGTGTATGTATATATATATATATATATAAATCTTCCCATGAATAAAATTTCAGATCCAGTCCAGATGGCTTCACTCTTTAATTCTTCCTATTTTTTTTTAACTTTTTATAAATTTTAAGCAGGTCTACAGAATTATAGCTCAAGAGATGATTCTACTTAATTTTCTATCATCGTTACTTTAGTTCATTATATTTAGGAAAATAGACCATTAAAGCAAAATTGTATTGTACGTTAAACATTAGTGAACCTAAAAAAAATAAAATAAAACTTTGGAATCATCATTTTCATAGTGGATAGCAATATGCATCTAATAGTCTTCTATAAGACTATTAGATGGAAAAAGAATTGACTGTAGTAGTAGTAATAACAAGGTTTCTGTTTTCCTAAAAATAGTTTTCTATTTTATTTTATAATTCAGGTAAACTTGTAAAAAAAATTTTTATTTATTGAATCCTCAAAATTATGCTAACAATAGTTTTTTCACAGAAAAAGGAAAAACCGATATTGACTAGACATGGTTGAGGCTATGTCTTCATTGGCCATAGCAGACTATGTGGGTGCCTTACCCAAAGATAATGAACCATATGCTAGACAGCTGCCTATGAGATTGCCTGGGATGAAAAAGTATTCTAAAAGTAATCTGTTCAGTTTTAGGGATATTTGGGAAATTTGGAGAGTATTAGGCAGTTGGTAGATGATCATAAGGATCATGAGATTACAACAAGACCAAAGTGTTATGTGAACTGGAGTTTTAATGAAGGAAAGTTGTGATGTAGAGACAAAATGCAGAGTAAATCCAGATAGTAAAAGAGGAGGAAATAGAAAAGTAACTACAGACCAAGGGAGAACTATGTTATGTTAATGATCAGTGGTAATGATTCAATGGTAAAATTCCATTGAATCTGGCTGCCATGATCTGTAGTGTTGTTCCAAATCTGGAATGACCTTCCTCAAGTCCAGGCTCCATGACAGCAGATCGTATCTCACCTTCTGACTAGTTCCATTCCTTTCACTACTTTCAGTAACTTAATTGTACCTAAAAGAGCTAGACTCATTCCATATTACAAAGTCCCTATTATGAAGGTATCAAAGAATTCTGAAGTAAGGGAAGTTTTCTCTAGTATGTTTCTCATGTGAAAATTGTTTGGGTGATTAGAATAAAATTCTCTTTTGTCAGTGTTTGTGAGCCTAGGCAGAGGATGAGGGGTGGTGGGATCTGTATAAAAATGGATATTACCCTTTGCCATAACCTTTTTTCAAATTTTTATCTTCTCCTTGCCAACAAACATATGAAGGAAACTCCCTTGTCTCCTCAACGCAGGTTATTTAAAATGCTTAAAAGATTGCCTCACATGCCAGAAGTGTTATCTATTATTCAAGTTTTCTCAATACTTGGAGATTCAAAATAAAATCATGTTATGCGTGAAATTATTTTTTTAAATACAAAGAATTATGCAAATGTAAAAAAAAGTCACTGTTTCTGGATTTACCCCTATCTAGCAGTATGCCCCTAAAACTCTTTACTTTATCTCTCTGGACTCTAGTTACTTTAAGTTCGCTAATTCTTGGCTTTCTTGACCTCTCAGTTTCTGAAAAATGTTTCTTAATTCTCCTATTGCTATTATAAATCAGTCAATTTCTCTTTGTTATTCCATTTAATTTTGCTGTACATGTTTTGAGGCTATGTTTTTAAGCACATGCAAGTTCAGGATTGTTAAATCTTATGAGTGAATGTGTTTATCATTATATAGTAACTCTGTATATACCTACTCCTGCTTTTTAACTTAAGGTCTATTTTGTCTAATATGTATATTGTGACACCATTCTTCTTGATTAGTATCTTCTTGGGGTATATTCCTTTCCAATCTCCTTTTCTGTCCTTTGCTTTCAAACTTTCTGTGCCATCATGGTAGATAGTACAGCATAGTGGACATGAACTCCAGAAAGACTGACTCTGTCACTTCTTTCTGTGTAACTGGGGATAGTTACTCAACATCTGCTATGGTCTGAATTTTCGTGTCTCCCCAAATTCATATGTTAAAACCTAATTACAATGAGAAAATATTAAAAAGTGGGGTCTTTAGAAGGTGATTAGGTCATGAGGGTGGAACCCTTATGAATAGGATTAGTGCTCTTGTGAGAAAAGCCCAAGGGATTTTCTTTGTCCTTCCTGCTATGCAAAGATGCAGCAAGAAGATGATGCCTTCTATGAACCAGAAGACAACCCTCACCAGACACTGAAGTGAATCTACTGGCATCTTGATCTTGGACTTTTCAACCTCCAGAGTTGTGAGAAATAACATTTCCATTGTGTATAAGATACCCAGTCTTTGGTTTTCTGTCATAGCAGTCCTAAAAAATATGACAATCTCTCTATCCTTCAGTTTCTCTTCTGTAACATAGGAATTATAATAATACTTACTTCCTAGGTTTATTGTGAATATTAAATAAGTCAGTATGAGAAAATCACTTAGAGCATTTTCTGTCACATACTGAGAACTAAACAAATGTTAGTTATTTTACTCTTACTATAATGGTAGTAGAGCATAGTTTAAATACAGATTCTAGAGGCAGATTGCATGCATTTAAGTTTCTTACCACCACATTCTAGCTTTGTAATTTTGTGTTTGTCACTTAACCACTCATAGGCTCAGTTTACTTATCTGTAGGATAAGAATAGTAGCAATACCTACCTTGGGAGCTGTTGCAATGATAAATACATTATTAAATGAATGAAAAGGCTTAGAAGATTGCCTGACATACTGGAAGTATCATCTACTGTTGAACTTTAGAATTGCTCTACTTGTTTGGGGGTGTGTTTCAAATCATTGCATTATTCCAAGGTCTTGTGGTGGTACTTTTACTGTTTTGGCTCTGCCAGCCTTCATAATGAATCATATACTGTGTGAATTGTAGTTTTTCATTGTAAACTTATCTTCAGCTGTATTTTTTTAAGGGACAGTTTCTGTGCCCTAGATTTTGGGAGTATCCAAATTTAGCTATTTGTGTTAGCTTCTTCTAGGCACCCAGAGGCTTTATTGGTCTGCAACTAATTTGCCCTAATATCTTTCTGTGATGTTCCACAGTGATACAGGTAGCATAATTCAGATTACAAATACATATATGGGGAAGGGTTAGAGATATTATTTCTCACAGCACTTTGTTTTTCTTTTTTGCTTGCCAAAACTGATAGGTAAGTCTTAAAATTCCTCTTTTTCACAGGACAGAGTTGTTCCAGGATACCTGGTTTATGCCATACTTTGTTTCAGCACCCCACTTTGAATGAGCCCAATGTCACATGCCTTCATCTTGTTTGAGTATTAAGAACAGAGTGTTTGTCAATAATAATTTATAAACAAATAGCTCCCTGGCCTAACATGGTATCAACTAAAACAAAAACAGTTTCTTGTTCATTTCTCAGGTCTGAGAATTTCTTTTTTTTTTCTTTTTACTCAGTTACATTTTAAAAATTCTTTTAATATATTTGTATCCAGCAACTGTATCTTTATAATGGGATGAGAAGGCAGTTTTCATTAGCTCAGAATATCATGTAGAAAAAAATGTAAAATGAAAGAGTTTGCCAAAATTAGGATTGGTAAATAGGCTTTGTGTTATACGTTATTCCTGTTCATCTGGTACTGGTCTTCTGGAGCATTCGGCTATGTATTATGGGAACCCAAGTTTGGGACTGGGGGAAAGAATGCTGCGGTCAATTAGTGGTATCTACATGGTAGTTTGGGGTGGCAGACATTCCTGTGTATGCCTTGCACTTATTCACTGTGGGTCAAATGATTTCTAAGTCTTTTAGAGCATTGAGTTTCTAGGATAGATTTGTTTGTAAGTGTATGTGCATATGTTAGGAGTGTGGCTGAGGATGAGGTGAACTACTGCAGTTAGGGTTGAGCTAGTTCTGATGATCCTGAGGGATTGACAGTCTTTCACTTTAACTGTGAGAACAAGATATAGTGATTTATTTTCACTACGTTTTGCTGATTCTACAGATAAACGTCACAAACGTTGAGATTCAAAAGATCTTTATTTTGTTTTATTCATCTCTAGTTATAAGAAAGTCACAGCAACTGCTAGTTTGGCTTCTTTGTAGTGCACCTGGTAGTCAGTCACAGTTATTTATTTATGTTCTCTTAGATTGGAAAGTATGGAGGCTATGTGAGAAGAGCTAATCACTATCCCATGAATGGGTCTTAGGACCAGATAGACTTTGAACATTAAGTATGTTGGACTTTTAGTAACATAAAATAAATGCCCCTTTTTATCTCCACGATTACATTTATTATTCTTACTCAGATAAGCCATCCCAAATAAGAACTCTTTACTTCATAATACCAATGTTTTAATAAGATTATTTGAGCTTTCCTTAGTGAATACATGTCAAGATTTTTATTCAATATCCTATTTTTTGAGACATGTGCTCTATGAATTGTTGGAACTAAAATAAACTCAGTTATCTCTAATATTTGGAATTATGAGACTATAGAAGACATTAAACAATTCATATATTGACCTATTGCTTTGCACTTGTCTTTTAAAAGATCAATGAAATATTCTTGATTTTTTTTTAGTTAAAATCATTGAGAATACTCTATCTGATTTTACTAGGCAGTGTCTTCATGTTTACAAATGTCACATAGCTCAGATATTTTTTAAACACAAAAAGAAAACAAAATTGTCTTTTCTTAGGTAATAAGATAATGTTGGTTTTCTAAACAAGAACCTACCAACGTGTGGAGACATTTCAAAAAGCATTAAGATGTGAGCATCCACAAGTGCTGTAGACAGAATGTGCCCCTACCAAATTCTTGTGTTGAAGCCCTAATCCCAATCTGATGGTATTGGGAGGTGGGGCCTTTGGGAGGTAACTAGACTTCAAAGGAGTCCTGACGGTGAAGACTCCATGATGGCATTAGTGTTCTTATAAGGAAAAGAAGAGACCAGACCCCTCTCTCTCTTTCTCTTTGCCATGTGAGCACACAGCAGGAAGGTAGCCATCTGTTAATCAGGAAGAGGGTCTTCACCAGACACTGAATCTGCCAGCTTTAGATCTTGGACCTCCCAGTCTCCAGAAATATGAAAAATAACTGTTTGTTTTTTAAGCTACCTAGTCTATAGTATTTCACTATTGCAAAACAAACTAAGACAATAAACAAAAAGAAAGGCATTAAAACATATGCTCTATCTCTTGTTCAAGGAATTATACAATTCCTTCAAACATAATCCTCAGGTGAAGCACCAGAACTTGAACCTTCATGACTTTTTAAAATTATTTAAAAACATGCCAGCCTTCTTTGCCCCACTAAACATGTTTTTAAATTCATCAGACTGTCATGGTTTCCTCAAGCACATTTGATACGAAGGTACTATTCAGATCATGATTGCAAATGAATCAGAAGCAACTTCCTGTTTCTCTGTTCATTTCTAAATAATCCTGCACAAAAATACTAGGAAGAGGCAGGTAGCACAAAGTAACCCAAACATCCTGACATCCTGCATTTCCAAGGGAGTAACAAAACAGCTTTTCCCTTTCTCTGGATTAAGATTTATTACCTATATACCATCAACATTCATCATATTATAAATACATATTGGACACCTGGAAAAATAGTAGTTGCTATGGCAAACCTCTTCATCTGAAGAGTAATACTTGACTATTACTTGACTTGATAGAAAAAGAGGAAATAGATGGGTGAGGAAGTTTAGTATGAATCAAAAACCATTTTATATTGGGAAATTGTATCTGTCTTTTGTTTAGTTGTGTACTAGCTAGATTTCAGTTTCATCAGACTCAGTTAAGGGTAGTGGCGAGTTCATAAAAGTTTAACAACCCTGAATTGCAGCGTTTACCAATTTTTATGATACTTCCACTACAGCCATTTTCAAACTACTCATTTGATGCCACTAAATGTGGATTTTCGAACAGATGCACAAAGTCAGCTGTCATGAACTGGTAAGAGCTGGCTGCAGAACACCACAGGCTAGAACACAACTTTTAAAGAAAAGTGATCTTATGTAACCTGCCAAATGTAATTGTACAAATTATATGCATAATAAATGTGTTTCATGGTTTCTTTTAGAAATTGAATGTTTAAAACCTTAAACTTTTTATCTCAAACAAAGTATAAATTCCCTAACAATTCACAGTGAGAGATAAATACTATTATATGGATAAAGTTAAATGCATGAATATTCTCCAATCCTATTGTTGGCCTTTAATATCTATATTACATCAAATCTTTAATTAAAACATAAAACAAGTTAAAAAAAGAGAGAGTTTCACTTTTTCTTACTATTTCTGTTTCCATTTTTACCCACAGCAATGCCTAAAAGTCACAGATAATTCACAATCTGAAAAATAAACACTTACAGATTCAATATAAAACAAATATGCAAAAAGTCTTGAAATAATATTTAAAATAATTCACCTTCTTTGGTAGAAATTAGTATATTTGGTTCCCTTTCTGTATATGTATTTTGTACAAGGATCTCAACTTCTGTTTCTGAGGGCCTATTATGTGCTAGGTGCTATTCAAGATACCAGTAAACAGAAATGGACAAAACAATTATCTCTAACCTCATGGGCTTACGTTTAGGGGAAAGGCAACAATAAAGAAAACAAACAAAATACATAATATGATAAATAGGAATTATTCCTTAGGAGATAAAATAGGAGAGGGAAATATTATGAACTTGAGAGTAAATTTTTAGGCTAATTGATAAAGAAATTGCTGCAATAGCAAAGAGGAATCACCCTAGGTCTTGACCTTTGCCTTGTCTTGGTCTATGAAGAACTCTACTGACCAACCCATGTACCCAAAACTGGTTCTGAAAAACAGCAAATTTCTAAAGCACTTGAATAGGCATTTATTTAGTCTGAGACTACAGAAGAAAGAAAACACATCTAATGATGCATTTAAGAGATAGAGTCTGCAAAGGGACATTGAATAATGAGACAGGAGAGAAGTTTCCTTTGTCTTTGCTGAGAAAGGCCCAGGGAGGAGAAGGTCAGCAGTAACAAAGGAGAGAAGAAAGCATATATTTTTCCTTGGGTCCTAACTTTTTGCAAATTTAAAAAATAAAAAGGTTACACATGTTGAAGATTTTATGTAAAGATTTTGGGATAATGAATTTAAATTAGCCTTGAAAGTTGGAGTATATTGACACTAACTGTGAGGTACATTATTTTCTGATTAATGAAAAATCCCAAATATTTTGAGTGTAACTATCATAGAGTATCTATAATAGGAAGAATATGAGTACATGTAAAATAAAGAAATGGGTAAAAACTTCTTGACTATATTTTGGTGAGATGTAATGTATAATCTCTCCAAACCTACTATTATATTCAAAAAGTCATGAAATTAAAAGTTATTAAACGTATGAAATTTTAGTCAATTCCAATTATGTAGTATACCATGAACACGCAAAATACATATGTTTCAATGGCTATGAGTTCTGTCTTTTAGTTTAGAATGCAAGAACTTTGATATTACCTCTGCAGCATAGTAAATGCTGAGATAGTAGGGAGGTGAAGATTTGGCCAGATTCAGAACAGAGCAAGGAAATGGATTCGATCTTGGTGATTTAGAGTGTGGGAACTCATGGCGACTTTAGGATATGCACTCGAGTGAATTTTACTTAAACAAAGGGAAAGCTGGCAAATGAATGTTTCAGAAAGAGTTAAAGCTTGCCTCATATGCTATCTATGGAGCAGGAGAATCCAATTTGATAACATTTGAAGGGGAAAATTGTACCAAAAAATTACAAAGAGATTTTGCTCCCTAAAAAGGGTTGTTTGGCAAAGTGCCTGCTTTCACATTAGATTCCACTTATGATGTTTTCATTATAGAATTTACTTTTCCGCTTTTTTTTTTTTAATTTCCCAAGCTTAACTTAAAAGTATTTCTACAGAATTATTTATATTTTATCTCATTCTCATTATGGTAATTCCTAAAATAAAATACACAAATGCTTATTGGTTTTGCTGCTTTTTAATGCTGTGGAATCCTGCATACTGTATGTACAGTAATAGGGAAATTAAAAATTCCATGAGAGGAAAAAAATTAAGACACATAAAAATATGGGAAAATATATTAATATTTTTAAATTTTTAATTTTAGATATTTATGATAAAACATATCAATTGTATGTCCCTCTCTATTGGCTTAAATATCATCAAGCACATATCTCTTTATAGAAAAGAGAAAAACTGGGATAATCACTAATATTCCAAATTCTGTCAAACCAAAAACTTGCTGCAATTTCTCCTCATGACACTGATCTCAGACATTTATTCTCAGTAAAATAAGTGAAGAAATTAGTAACTGTCTAATTGGTGAAACTCTTGGGGTAGTTGTATAAAGTTTATTACTGTTCAGACATTTAATAGGCAAATGTCCTCTAGGCAACTCCAAATGGCTGCAGTTCCTATTGAATACAATTCTCTTTTCAAGCCATTGATGTGAAATGATTCTATTGACACTAACTTTTGAAGAAAACCTTTAGTTGAAGGGAACTATGTCCAACATTTATCTCTATTGGTGCATTTTTTTCATTTTATATATTCTTCTTTTATTTTTTATGTGAGAAGGGAAAAACAAAATCTGATCAAACACATCTGTAGAACAAAGCACGAGGGTTCACACTAATGTGCAGGGATGAGAAGATTTTGCTCTAATTTGCTCTCAAAAGCCCTGATGCTTTTTCCCATACCCCATATACAGGCATGACAGTGGATACCTCAGCCACTTTTGCACAATGCCTAAGAAAAGTGTTTCTCATTTAAATTGCAGTTTCCACACTTTTCTGAACATATCTCTTCAACTTTTTTTTGTCTTCCTTGCCTTTTTTTTGAAAAGAAATAGAAAGTAAGTTTAGAAATAAGCATGAGTGGAATAACTTGTTAGATTTGGAGATGGAGCAGTACTTTTCATTCTTCCAGGCATGTATTTGAAAAGAATTTGCACCTAAATTGCCTTGACTGACTGTTTCTATTCCAAGTTAAGTCATGATACCAGTTGAGTAAAGACACCTAGAAAACCCTTCTGGGCATTGCACGGTTTCTCTTCCCTTTGGCGTTTGAAGTCAATACTGACAACATATCTACTGTCCACTGGCCCTTTAATCAGTGTCCAGACTATCCGATGAGAATAGCCCCAGGATGGAGCCCCAGACCAGGCCATGGGCAGCACCCTTTTGTCCCTGTCACATGGATGGGACATGATTCCACAGGATTAGCCAACAATTATATGCTCTGAACTGATCAATTCTGTCAATTTACTGTGCAAAGTAAATTGATCCTTCAGAACAAAGGGTTCTGTCAGCAGGGAGCTACCTGAGAAAGCAGCATGCCTGTGTAAACAGTTCTGTCCTTGTCCCAGTGTGGAGTGGCCCTGCGCCATATGGTGCCACTATGAACTTATTAGCTGACGGATTAACTGATCTCTGCATTTGGGATCCCCAGTTTCCAGCTGTGAGAATGATTGATGGGCTAACTACTGCTCCAGTCTTGGAAGTTATTTCCTCCATTTAACAGAGTCAAGAAGACAGAAAATTGCCCCCTTTGTAAATGCTAATCTCACCACTCCTTCGAACACCCAACATAGCAATTTATTCAAGGCAAAGTCTTAAAATTGGTATAGTGCACATCAAATGCATACTAATTAGCAATTTCTTTTGAAGGCTCCATCACTTATTAAGGGTCTCCTTTTCCATATGTTCATCATGCCCCACTTCACCCTTTAATTACAAAACAGCACTTTCAACTAATTGTGAGAAGGTATATTGTGCCCGGAATCTGTATTAAACTCTATACCTTCTGATGTCTAATTTAGGGTCATATCGAAGGCAGACAGATAAGCAGGCAAAAAAGCTTACAACTGTCATCTGCAATTTTAGGCATATTTGGGTGTTGTTCAGAAAGAACATTTTATCTAAGATGCCAGCTATGACATTCATCAGTGGGCATTACCACAAGCACTGAGTAGAAAGAAGGGGATTGATTCTAGGTTAATAAATGGAATCTTTCCTTCTTTGAGGGAAGCCCACATGAACTCGACAGATACATGATAATATTATTTGTAACTTTGTAATTTCTTCACCTATATATATGTAAAAGGACCACACAATTTTAAGAGGTTAATAGCCTGTTATTTAAATATGTATATCATAGTTGCACTATAGAGAGGGGAATTTTGCAAAATACACCTGCATAACACTTAAAATAAATGTCTCTCCTCTTGGGAAATGTTGATGTTTTCCGTCATTAAATAAAACCCAGAATCTTTAAGTCATCTAGATAACTCTAACCTTGATCCCAAGTATATGTCTGTCATTTATCATCCTCACTAGAATGTTTTATGATAAAGACCTAGTCAGCTCCTTTCACTGGCCCTCTTTTTCTACAGAATTTTCTAGACAATCTAGTGATACTTCCTTGTTGATGTTGGTTCCCAGAGATAGAACTGGTGGGAGTTTATGGTTCAGGTGTATGTAGGCTACAAAATGGAGACAGACCCAGAGAAACCTTTGGATTTGGGGTGGAGAAAGGGGAGATAAGGGATTCGCACTGTAAAAGCAGTTCATTTTTTCACAAGTCTTTAGTGAACCTTACTTCATCAGATAACAGTAGAACCCTGTAAATAAGCCAAGGAGCCAGACTAATCAATCTATGTTTAAATTAAGACCGCTTTGAGGTAGCCTTCAAAACCATTCCTAAATTCGCAGCTGATGTATGGCAGAGATGGGAAAACCATGAATGGTAAAGTAAGTATAGACTCTGTTTTTTTTTCTTTTTTTTTTTTTTCTCTAAAAATTAACTGCAAAGATTCTTGAGCAGACCCTTGGTTGTTTCTTGTCTTCAGCCAAATGTCTTTATTCATACCAAAATTGCATCATTTTATGTTGGTTATTAAACTTCAAATCCAAACTCTCTGATTCAGAATCACTCCTTCAAATTGTGGTTTGGTGGATTCTAGTCAAGGTTTTTCCAGGGTTTTAATCCTCCTTTTAGCCTAGTGTCTTTGGCCGGATTTTGACCTTTTTGAATCTCAGCTTCCTCATCTGAGATCATGAAGGGAATTATATCTCACCTCAAAGGTTTGGCTTATATCTGGTGTGGTGATAGGTGAGTATGCTAGTTTAGCATGAAACAGAGTTGGAGGCTAAGACTTTCCTTTGCTTCTCCTTCCTTTCATTTACTAACCACTTTGGCAACTTCAGTTTATCAATTCAGTACCACACTTACCATTTAGGTATCTTCTGTAGAGAAAGAACCTGAGTATTTCTCTTCCCTAAAGAGAGCAGAAAGAAACTGTCATTAAAATAGAAGGAAAGTAAAAAAATGCCATATTATCTTCTTTCAAGTAATATAACATATACCAAATATTAATGCAGTGTGTGTGGTGGGGGGTCAATCATTTATTTTAAAATTACTTTCTGAAATTTGCTTGCTCGCTCTTCTTTCTTTCTTTCTTTCTTTCTTTCCTTCTTTCTTTTTTTTTTTTTTTTGAAAGAGTCTCATTCTTTCTCCCAGGCAGGAATGCAGTAGTGTAATCCCTGCTCACGTCTACCTTCGCTTCCCAGGTTCAAGCGAGTCTCCTGCCTCAACCTCCCGAGTAGCTGGGATTACGGGTGTGCACCACCACACCCAGCTAATTTTTGTATTTTTGATAGAGACGGGATTTCACCATATTGGTCAGTCTGGTCTTGAACTCCTGATCTCAGGTATCCACCCACCTCAGCCTTCCAAAGTGCTGGGATTATAGATGTGAGCCACTGTGCCTGGCTTGGTTGCTCTTTCTTTAATAAACAGTAGAATTTTCATATTGAAATGTGATGTGTGCAAAGAGAACAACTCATGTGATACTGGAATTAGAGGATGATCACCATATTTATGAAAAACTGGTGTCAAAGGAAAGTTGAGGAAGTCATCTGTATAAACCTGGCAAATAATTGTTAGGTAAGAATGATTTTAGCATTTTTTATATTTTATGAGTCTTACATTCTTAACAAGTTTATACTGAATTGAATTGTAGGGAGACAAATAGACCCCTCCAAATATCCTCAAACACACTAGACAGTCACTTTATTTTGACTTTGAAAATCTGACCATAATAAATGCTTTTATTTATAGAAATCTTCATAATATTTTAATAGTCAGATTAGATATACTTTGTTGGGATATCAAGAAGGTAAGCCACAATTTGTTCTTTGAAAGAAAATATGCAAATCCTGTTTCTAATTATTCATGCTAATTAGGTGGTTTATTCGAAAAAAGTGTGTGACAGATAAACGATTTACATTTGGTTGAAAAATACAGTCTATTACTTTTTCATCAGATTTATCATTTCCTTTGCCTTCCCCGCCCTCATTCAGGCAATTCTTTTAGACAAATGTCAGCAAGCTTAATTTCCACCTCTGTATCAGATTATTCTAGAATGATCACATGTTTAATAGTGATAAAGGTGCCACAATATTTCAAAAAGTTGTTCCTTATTTACTGTTTATTTTTTTTCCCCATGGGAGAAACTATGAATTATATATCATTCAAGTTAAAGAACCTCTACCTCTAAGTGTTAGGGGAATTTTGCCTTTGAAAAACCTCTCCTTTCATCCCTACCAGTTTTTGGATTCCAAGTGACATGAAGGTAAGGAGCCTCTTTTATACATCTGTACCTATCTGGTCTTTTAAAAAGAATAAGTGCTCAATGAATGTGGTTGAATGAAAGAGATACTCATGGTCTATGAGAAGCATGGCTATTTGCTATCACATAGGACAAGAGTACCAAAGAACATTTGCAATATATACCAGTCTTGTACAGTATTCAGAGCCTTATTTAATGAGTTTTAAAATTGTGACTTTCACAGAGCCCAGTCCACCTGCACTCACCTCCTCTCATTCGCTCCAAACATCTGCTTCACAAAGATTGAGTATAGATGATCACTGATTCTGTATGGGCTACTTCACATAATTTTGATCTGATCCTTTTTCACTACCCTTATTTGTGTGTATGTGTGCATAAATAACAAAAGTGGGGTGGGTGGGTAGGTAAGTAGGTGAAAAATTTCTCCCTCCAAAGATTAACTGAATATTTTATTTGGGGAATTTTTAGTGAATATGTATCAATTCATTTGATATTACAGAATGCAACAAATGTTTTCAGATTAGCTTGATGTTCATCTTTTGAGTTCTCAAAAGCTACACTTCACATTTCCTGAGAGTTATATTTTGAACCAGAATTTACTCCTTAGTTTCACATAATTTTTTTCAGTTTTTGGACTATTAAATTTTATAGTTCAAGGATTGTTGCTGAGTGCTGTTTGCCTTCATGAAACTAATAATATTCCCGTGTTGAAAGTGGTATATTTTAAGTGATACATATATTCACAGCATAAAAATGTAGAGTACCTAAGTCATCACCAGAGGATTTTCCAGTTTTAAAAATCTTCATAAGTTTACATACTAAAGTTTTCTTGAAAGAAGAAAATCACTTTGACTATTATTTTGTATTTAAAAAAAAATCAGTCACACAAAGGAAGGCAGGCAATGGTCATAGAACAATCTAGTGATTACATCATATATGTCATCATTTGGATAATACATGAATATACAACAAACAGTTGACCAACTGTAGAGTTCCTTCTCAGCCACAAATGTATAAATTCAGCAAGATCAACAGTACTGTGATAGTGACATTGCTTTCATAATAGAAAATAAGTAGTTCTTAAGAAAAACCAGATCAGAAATGTGCCTCAAGTACATTACCAATGAAAAAGAAGATTACAAAAGTAATAAAACATATATGAGATTCCAGTATTTTCAATTTGGTGGGAATTTTTGAAATTTACTCCTAAAATTTCTAGAAATGAATGCAAAGTTACCCAAGGAAATGATTAATAATATGAGAATTATATTGGGAACTATTCCTATTTTGGAAAATAAATCATAACTAGCATTTCTTACTGTATTTAGAGGTGTTTTGTCTTCTTTTTTGAAAGGGCCTTACACTTCCTATCTCCTTTCAAATATTTGTTATGACAGTGTTCTTCATTCAAGTGAATAGAGATACTTTTCATTCATTTGGATAAAACCAGTATTGAAACATTTTTAGACTAACTCTTTTGCACACTTCTTTTAGACTAGAGATTTAGGAAAGAAACATGAAAATTGTACACCTTTATTTTTTATTCATTACTGTCTTGAAAGACTTAAAATGGTCTTTTTTTTTCCTAATGGCAGCTGGATGAACAGCTCATATGCCGACTTAAAATCTGAATCAACATGAAATGACTGAAATTCTAAGCCTAAAAAAATCACTTTTTAATGGAAACTCAAACATAATAGTCTATGATGGAAATCCAGTCACCATAGTCAGGTGGATGGTGATGCTGCAATAAGCAAATGTAATTAAGTTGTCTATAGCAGGAAGAGAGTTGACTAATCATTCATGTGGAGACTTATTGCTATCATTTTTTAAATTATTTTTTCTTAATTATCCTCAGGTATTTCACTTTCAGCTACAACTTAATGCAGATAAAAAACCTACTTCTGATTTCTCTTAATTAGTAATGCTGTAAAGATGTTGCATATTTTCCAAGCACCCTTACAACCAACTTTCAAATCAATTTAGGCATCTTAAAAGCATTTCTAAAATACCAGATGCTCTATCAGCTGCACAGAACAATGTGTTAATAATTATATTTCTCTTTCTTACAGCAGATCAAAGCCAAAGATGAGGTGACATACACCTAAGATATTCAAACTCCAGCTTGAAGGTCAATTGGATCTGCCGACATATGTTGCTGATTTTGTAACATGAAAGCCAGCTAAGAAAAACAGATCAGTGAATGCATATTCTTCGTATTCTTAATTTCAGCCCTATCCAAATGTTTACAGAATAGTTTGAAGAGATTTGCAGTTTCTTGTTATCAGTCTTATTAAGCCTTGGCAAACCTTTAATAACAAGTCTATCAACAACCCACCAGGGATTTGATTTTAGTCTTAGAGTGCCTGAATTTTTACGCTATTGAACAATTTTTAATTGGAAGCACCAGGACCTTTTCTGATCAGTTGTCCACATTGCCTCATGAATGTGTGGCATTCATGCTCAGCTTGAAAAGGCAATGGCAGCTGGGGAAAAAATAAGGCTTTGTGTAAGCCGAGAAGAGGGCAGGCAGGCAGGCAAACAGCAAGATTCCCCTAGAAGTAGCTTTAGTGTGGGTGTTTTAAGCTACACAGAAAAAAGTAAACTAGAACAATCACCACCTTGCATATGCTTTATGTTTCCATGGTTTAACTTAAAACATTGGCACAAGGAGACAACTACCATTCTAAAGCCAGAGCACCTCAGTTAAGCTAGAATTGTGGGTCAGATCCATGTCTGTCAACTACATAGCACACTTGGAAGTGCAATTTAGAAAGAGAGAAAAATAACATGGTAACAGTTTCCCCACTAGTAAATCCTACACACCCATGCCAGGGTAATTTTATCATGGTTATTCGAATGTCAAAACCTTCAAGAATTTCCATCTGCTCTTAGAGTAAAATATCAAATTCTACATTTGTGTTTCAAAGCCCTCTCTAAAATAACCAATCCTACACATCCAGTTCTGCATGAGAGTCAGGGCTCTGAAGCCAGATTATCTGGGCTCAAACTCTACCTCCATCATTTGCCAAGCTCGATCACCTTGCACAAGTCACTTAACCTCTGTGTGCGTTTGTCTTCTCCTTGCAAAATGCAGATAAAATATTGCCTCTATTACATGGCTGTTATGAAGATTAACTAAGTTAATATGTGAATGTTCTTAAACTGGCCTAGCACTTAGTGAGAATAAGCACATATAAATACTTGAGTAAGGGATGTCCCATCCCACTGTACTACAGTGCATTATGTTCCTTCCTTTCTCTTTCTACTCATGGTTTTCTGTTTACTTAAAATTCTTTGCAAGGTTAGAAATGGAAGTAGTCAGAAACCAGAAAGCTAGCTAGAATGAAAATCACTGAAGCAGAAAGACTAGATTGTCCTTCCAGAAGAAGGGTCTGCTCAGAATTCTCCCAGAACTTTCCAGCCTTTATACATTTGCTTATTTAGTTCTCCTTTTATGGTATGCCTTTCCTTCTATCTATTCAAAACCTACTCGATCTTTCAAAGACAAGATGGAATTCTCTGTGATGCCTTTCTCAAATGCTTTGGACTTACTCATGTTTTCATGAACTATATCTCTGATTGATCTGCCACTTTTTGGTCCTTAATTATATACTAATTTGTGTTGAAAATTAATATTTGCTTGCATATTAGTCTTATCTCCCCCAAATAAATGGTTAGTTTATCAAGGACAAGAGCAGAGACTTACCTTATATTTTGTGTGGAGCTGAGCTTAAAGTAAATACTCAATAAATTCTATTGAATAGACTTTAATAAAGTCAATTAATGTCCTCTCCTTCAATCCTGTCTGCAATAGTTAGTCACAATAACTAAAAATAAGAGGTTTAAGAAAAGATCAATAACAGTCTGAAAATATCATGAATAAGAAACTAAAACTAACTACCAAAGCCAAGGTAGATTTTGATGGGCTGAAGCTGAAAAAAAAATGGTTCTTCCTCTAAAATATTTTACAATTTGTTTCACATATTTAGAATATATTTGCAAGTGAGGAAACTGGACACAAATAATTTCACAATGAATTAAGTAAGAACTGGTGCTCAAACCTCTATCTTCTGGCACTAATCTGTCTTAACTCATAGTGCGATTCTGTGTGTCCAGTGCACCTATATCTACCACACTGTGGATTACAGTGAAAAAAAAGGATTATCCAGAGTGGTTAAGTCTCCAGATTTGTTCATCTAGGTGAAGTTAAAAAGTCCATTGGCAAGTAGATTGTTCCCCAATTTCTGTAAGTAATGGCTGTTAAAAAACTCTTTTCCCATCTGAAGCTTAGCATTTTGGACATGTGGTAGGCTCTTAGTCCTTGTTAAACAACAGTGTTGTTATTTCTTCAATTTTGATATTTGGTGTGTACTCTTATTTCCCTGCTGTTCATAGTTTATGCCAATTATGCCAAATTTTTATTAACTTTATCCAAATTTTATTTGTCATCCAATATTTGTTTGACTAACTTGCCAATTTCTCAGTGCATATTTATCCAAGAAGAACTGAAGTATAGTCAGTATAGTTTTCATACCAGCCAGGTTATATAATAAAAGCTGATCTTTGGTGACTATATTTGTATATTTAATATTAAGTATAGATCACATGAGACTGCTTGACTTCTGATGCAACTCTGCGTTTTGAAATAGATCTGAGACTCCTTGTAGGAATAGACAATGGTCTCTTCAATTGAATTTTTGCTGACTTTTCTTAATATGTGAAAATCTCTTTTAATGTTCCTGACTTTACCCTATCTAGGTTCTCCTCCTGTGTCTTCCTTCACTCCTTTAATAAATCTTAGTACTCAGTCCTCCACTGTATTTTCTATATAATGCCTCAGATTTCATCTCAGTCACTGCAGTGCTTTCACTATTTCTGCATAGATGGTGCTATAATATTTACTTTAGCCTTCAAAATTCTAACCAGCTCTTCTCCAAAAGCCTACTAGACATTTCTTCTTGGACAACCTACCTACACTTCAAGTTGGATGTTTTTTTAACTGAATTCATCATGTCCCTGAAATTGTCTCTGTCTCTTAATTTTCTTAACATTATTCCTCCCGTTCATTAGGAACTTTAGAGTCGCCTTTGACTCCCCTCCTTTCCTGACTCCGTATCCATTTGGTCGTATAGTATTGTCTGTTTGATCATCTTGATATCTGCAAAGTCCATTTTTCCTTCTGGCACTTCCTTTTCCATCTCTTCAACTGGACTGGCACTGTAGTTCAATGTCCAGAAATATATATAATAATTACTTGTTGAATTAATAAATGAATAACTTTCCTATCTCAATTTTTCATGCCTTCAATATATTCCAGATTAATTATTTCTTTGAAATGACATGTTTATCCTGTTACTTATACAGGAAAGCCTTTATGAGCTTTCACTCTTCTCTAACAGTGCTTCCCTCTCCTCACTTTGCATTAGTACCACCTGGGGTGATTGTAGAGAATCCTGTGCCCAAGCCTCGTCTAGACACATGAAGAAGACTCTCTGGACATAGGACCGAGACATTGAGGGGTGATATCCAAAGAATTTTGCCGGTGATATGACAGAAACACTAACCAATCAAAACCACTTTCCTGACCAATCAGCATGGATTATGACTGCAAAAACCAGAATGGTCCTAAATACTATCTAATTATCAGCCCTGCCCATATTTATATTTATTAAGATCTCAAAAAGGTAATTCTAATGAACCACTGATTACAAAATAGACTCATATTTCTGACCCTGGCAATCAAGACTCTTTATAATAAGTTCTAAATTTCCCTTTAGAACATTATTGCCTCTATCTTTTATATGAAATCTCTGCTCTAATCATCTTATATCCACTAACTATGCCTTGCTCATTGCCATTTCCTGGCTTTTACATACAGAGTAGGTGTTCTACGACAGGGTACAACTTTGCTTTATTTCATTTTAATGGAAAATGGAGTGAATGTAAAGTAGAACGTTAATGCACTCAACCAATCAAGCAGTAATTTACAGTGTTTGTGAACTTTTTAGGACGTTTATGTTTGCTTACCAAGAATGGCAATGAATTACAATGAATGATGAAAAGTTATAATCATGGAATAAAGGGGAGCAGAGATGAAATGTTCAAGCCTTGGCTACGGAGGAAAAAATTTGCTGATGGAGAGAATGGCCATGTATGTCTACTAAACATCATACTGTTAATCTTTTAAAAAGTAATGATTTTGTGAATTTCTAACTTTTCTTTTATGAAGTTATGTTTCATTCCTTTACATAATGTGAGGAAATGTTGACCAAAAATGACTGAAGTGTGTTGAAAAAAGAATAATCTCCACAAATAATGCAAAGTAATTCTATTGTTGCTATTCATGGAGCTCTTTCCTTACATTGTGTTTTTAGTGTCCTTGGCTACTTCCTAGATCCAACATGTACAACAAAAATGCTAAAATGTAAAGAACACAACTTAGGGGTCGATAAAATTTTATCAGATAGATGCCTCACTCACAAGAAGACTCAGATGACATATGAAGGGTACTGATGTAGGAACAACTAATCATTGTCAACTGTACTCATGGGAAAAATCAGCCATAATTCCCATGTTCAAGTAAGAAGAAAACTTTAAGTCACTGCATTATATCACACCTAGTTCCAGAAGCCTGTTTTGGGTTATTTGTGCCCTGGGAATTCCTGCAAATTCAGAGACCAATTCTAGGATAAGATGATTGAACTAGTCTTATCCTAGAATTATCCTAGAAGTACTTATAAATACATAATAAAGTCATTTAATAAAATAATAGTCTGTTCTTCACTGCTTTAAAGAACTACTTGAGACTGGGTAATTTATGAAGAAAAGAGGTTTAATTGACTCACAGTTCTGCAGACGAGACAGGAAGCATGACTGGAAGGCCTCAGAAAACTTACAATCATGGTGGAAGGGCAAAGGGGAAACAAGTATGTCTTCGTAGAGTTGCAGGAGAGGGATAGAGTGAAGGGAGAAGTGTTACACAATTTTAAACAATCAGATCTTGTGAGAGCTCACCCATTATGATAATAACTGCAAAGGGAAAATCCACTTCCGGTGATCTCATTACCCCCCACCAGGCCCCACCTCCAACACTTACAATTCAACATGAGATTTGGGTGGGAATACAGAGCCAAACCATATCAATGATTTTATAGTGTTTTGTACCAACCTGGAGTGGAGTTTTCAATTAACTCCTCAGAAAATGTTTGATTAACTTTAGTTTTTATTTTTTATTTTTTTGAGATTGAGTTTCATTCTTGTTGCCCAGACTGGAGTGCAATGGCACAATCTTGGCTCGTTTTAAACTCCACCTCCCAGATTCAAGTGATTCTCCTGCTTCAACCTCCTCAGTAGCTGGGATTACAGGTGCCTGCCACCATGCCAAGCTAATTTTTCTTTTTTCTTTTTGTATTTTTAGTAGAGACAGGGTTTAACCATGTTGGCCAGACTGGTCTCAAACTCCTGACCTCAGGTGGTCCACCCACCTCGGTCTCCCAAAGTGCTGGGATTACAGGTGCGAGCCACCAGGCCTGGCCTGATTAACTCCTTTAAGTGAAGTACTCAGAGACAACTATTTGGCTCCAACATGCTCTTTTAAGCTCTTCCCTTTCGTATTGCATCCAAAGCCTTTTGATAGTCAATTGTATTTATGAAGTTATACCAAAATTTTGGAGCTCAGCCAAATAATTTCCAAAAGCACAGAGCTACAATTGGCAATATGGTAGGCAAGATAATAGTCCTCTACAAAGATGATCATACCCTGATCCTTATAATCTGTGAATCTGTTAAGATACACGCAAAAAATAACTTTCCATATGCAGTTAAATTAAGGACCTTGGGATAGGAGGATTACTCTGGAGTATCTGGGTGGAACTAATCTAATCACACAAATCCTTAGAAGCAGAGAACCTTTCCTGCTTGTGGTTAGTGACCATGTGATGATGAAAGGAGAGTCAGAGAGATTCTACATTGCTGGCTTTAAAAATGGAGGATGGCCAATGCCCTGAAGAGTTTTCCCTAGGTTATCTTCTAGCGGTTTCAGGGTTTTCGGTCTTCAATTTAAGTCTTTGTCCCACCTTGAGTTGATTTTTGTATAAGGTGAGAGATAGGGATCTAGTTTTATCCTTCTACATGTGGCTAGCCAGTTTTCCCAGCACCATTTATTAGATAGGATATCTTTCACCCAATTTATGTTTTTGTGTGGTTTGTTGAAGATCAGTTGGTTCTAAGCATTTGGCTTTATTTCTGGGTGCTCTATTCTGTTCCATTGGTCTATTTGTCTACTGTTACATACTGGTACTGTGTTGTTTTGGTAATTATAGCCTTGTAGTATAATTTGAAGTCTGATAGTGTGATGTCTCCAGCTTCGTTCTTTTTGTGTAGTGTTTCTTTGGCTATGTAGGCTCTTTTTTGGTTCCATGTGAATTTTAGGATTTTTTTTATTTCTGTGAAAAATGTTGGTATTTTGATAGGAATTGCATAGAATCTGAAGACGGCTTTGGGCAATATGGTCATTTTTGTGATATTGATTCTTCTAGTTCATGATCATGGGTTGTGTTTCCATTTGTTTGTTTAATCTCTGATTTCTTTTAGCAGTGTTTTCTAGTTCTCCTTGTAGAGCTCTTTCATCTCCTTGGTCAACTACATTCAACTACATAGCTGTTGTAAAAGGGATTAAAGTCTTGATTTGATTCTCTGCTTGGTTATTGTTGGCATATAGCAGTGCTACCAATTTGTGTATCTTGATTTTGTAACCTGAGACTTTACTGAATGTGTTTATCAAATCTAGGAGTCTTTTGGAGGAGTCTTTAGGGCTTTCCAGGTATACAATCATATCATCAGTGAACAGTGACAGTTGGACTTCCTCTTTTCCAATTTAGATGCCCTTTATTTTTTCCTCTTGCCTGATTGCTGTGGCTGGGACTTTCAGTATTATCTATGTTGAATAGAAGTGGTGAAAGTGGACTGGCCATTGGCCTAGGCAAAGAATTCATGACTAAGACCACAAATTCAAATGCAACAAAACCAAAAATAAATAAATGGGACATAATTAAATTAAAGAATCTGTTCAGAAAAAGAAATAATCATCAGAGTAAACAGACAACCCACAGAGTGGGAGAAAATATTTGCAAACTATGCATCCAGCAAAGGACTAATATCCAGAATCTATAAGGCACTCAAATCAGCAAGAAAAAAAACCCAAATAATCCCATCAAAAACTGGGCAAATGACATACATAGACATTTTTGAAAATGCAAATGGCCAAAAAACGTGAAAAGATACTCACCATCACTGATCATCAGGGAAATGTAAATTAAAACCACAATGAGGTACCTCCTGACTACTACAAGCATGACCATTATTAAAAAGTCAAAAAACAATACTTGTTGGCATGGATGTGGTGGAAAGGAAATGTTTATACACTGCTGATTGGAATGTAAATTAGTACAACCTCTATGGAAAACAGTATGAAAATTTAAAGAACTAAAAGTAGATCTACCATTTGATCCAGCAGTCCCACTGCTGGGTATCCACCTAAAGGAAAATAAATAATATCAAAAAGACACCTGCATGTGTATGTTTTTGGTAGCACAATTCACAATTTCAGATATTTGGAACCAAGCTAAGTGCTCACTGACCAATGAATAGATAAAGCAAATATGGTATATATACACCCTGGAATACTACTCAGCCATGAAAAAGAATAAAGTAATGCTTTTGCAGCAACCGAAATGGAGCTGGAGGCCATTATTCTAAGTGAAGTAACCAAGGAATAGAAAACCAAATATTGTATATTCTCACTTACAAATGGGAGTTAAGCTATGGATACACAAAGACATACAGAATGATATAATGAACTACAGAAACTCAGCAATGGGATAGTGAGAACGGGGAGTAAGGGATAAAAAAACTACATATTGGATACAATGTACACTACTGAAGTACCAGGTGCTCTAAAATCTCAGACTTCATCACTATACAATTTATCCATGTAACAAAAACCACTTATATCCCAAAAGCTACTGAAAAAAAATTTTTTTTAATGGAGGAAGGGAACCTTGAGCCAAGGAGTGTAGGCCATCTTCAGAAGCTGTAAAAGCATGGAAGCAGTCTTTACCCTAGAGGCCTCAGATAGGAATGCAGCTTTGCCTACAATCTTGATTCCAGCCTATAGACTTCTGATCTGCAGACTGTATGATAATAAGTTTATGTTTTAAACCACTACGTTTGTGGTAATTTATGGCAACTATAGAAAACGAATAGGAGTCTGCATGGACATTTGTCTTAATGGGGAGTGAGGAGGGCTTAAAAAATACAAACCTCTCTCAAAGCATTTACTAAGAAATATTTGTTGATGAGCCTAGACTCCGTTTTTTGTTTAAAACTGCTCAATTATTATGTAATGGAATTGTAATTTCTATGTATTTGTTGGGTTGGCTATTACATAATTTTCTTTTAAAAAATAGTTTAATTGAAATATAATTCATATGTAATTTGCCAATTTAAAGTGTACAATTCAGTGTTTTTAATGTATTCACAGGGTTGTGCAACAATCACAACAATCTAATTTTATAACATTTTCAACATCTTAAAAGAAATCCCATACTCTTTAGCAGTCAATCCCTTTCCCCTCATCCAGAGCCCAAAACAAATGCTAATCTACTTTGTCTTTATTACTTTGTCTATTCTAGATATTTCATATAAGTGGAATCCAAAAACATGTGGCCTTTTGTGTATGGCTTCTTTGACTTAATGTAAGGTTTTCGAGGTCCAGTTACACTGCAGTACATATCAGCACTTCATTCCTTATTAGTGAGTACCATTCCATTGTATGGATATACCACTTCCACATTTTGTTTGTTCACTGAACAGTTGAATGTGCTCTGATGGTTAAAAGACAAAATTGTCAACCATTCTGTATTAACAGTGGATGTAGACTCTTTTTTCAAATGGATAAAATGTATATGCTACCGATGTAAAGTCTTCCATGTAAAAAAATTTGTACAGCTTTCTGTACAATATTGATTCTCATCTGGCATATTCTAATCAGGTTATAGGTCAATAAAGTTTTTGACTTATTTCAATAAAAACCAGTTGATAGAAATTTAGGTTGTTGCCACTTTTTATTTATTATAAACAATGTTGCTATGGTATGAATATTTGTGTACAAGTTTCTGTATACATTTATGTTTTCATTTATCCTATAGTTAGGAGTGGAATTGTTGGATCATATGATATGCTTAATGTTTATTAGACATATGGTTAATGTTTTGAGGAATTACTAAACTGTTTTCCAAAGTAGTTGCATTATTTTTCATTACTTCTATAATGTAACAAGAATTCTAATTTATCCATATCCTAATTAACACTTGTTATTGTCTCTCTTTTTAATTGTAGCCATCCTAGTGGATGTGAAGTTATATTTTATTATGATTTTGATTTGCATGTCGCTGGTAACTACTGATGTTGAGTATCTTCATGTGTTCATTGGCCATTTGTGTACCTTTGGAGAAATGTCTGTTGAAATCTTTTGCCTGTTTTAAAATAAGTTTGTCTTTTTATTATTGAATTTTAAAGACCTTTAAAAACACATTCTGGGTACAAATCCATTATCAGATATATTATTAGTAAATATTTTCTCCCATTCTGTAGAGTTATGTTCTCATTTTCTTGATGGTATCTTTTGCACCACAAAGATTTTAATGTTGATGTAATTTCATTTATCCATTTTTTCTTTTGTTGCTTGTGCTTTTGGTGTTGCATCTAAGAAATCATTATATAACACAAAGTCATAAGAATTTACACCTATGCTTTCTTGTATTTTAGCTATAACAGTAAGGTCTTTGATCCACTTTGGGTTAATTTTTGTGTATAGTGGAAAGTAGAGGTCCAACTTCATTCTTTCGCTAGTGAATATCCGATTATCTCATCGCCATTTGTTAAAAAAGACTATTTTTTCCTCATTAAATTTTCGTGGTATCCTTGTCAAAAATCAGCTGGCCATAAATGTAAGAGTTTGTTTTTGGACTCTAACTTCGATTCCATTGATTTGTATGTTTATCCTTATGTCATTTTCACAGTGTGTTGATCAGTGTAGTTTTGTAGGAAGTTTTGAAATCAGGAAATGTTACTCCTTCAATTGTGTTCTCTTTTTTTCAAGCTTTGTTTCGGGTCTTCTGGGTCACTTGATTTCCATATAATTTTGAGATTAGTTTGTCAATTTTTGAAAAAAAAAAAGCTGTATTTCAATAATGGTTGCATTAAATCTGTTGATCAATTTGGACAGTACTAATAGCTTAACAATATTAAGTTTTGATCATAGAACATCTTTCTAGTTATAAGAATGACTAATTTGTTTCAACAATGTTTTGTAGCCTTCAGTGTATTAGTTCTCAACATATTTTGTTATGTGTATAACTACATTAGTTTTTGATGCTAACTGGTATTGCTTTCTTAATTTCATTCTTAAAATGTTTACCGAAAGCGTGTAGAAATACAATTGATTTTTAGATATTGCTCTTGTATCCTGCCATCATGCTGAACTCATTTTTTTCAGTTCTAATAGGGGATGTGTGTGTTTGTGTGTGTGTGTGTGTGTGTATCTGTGTGTGCTCCCCAAAATTTTCTACATACAAGACCATTTCATCCGCAAATGAAGATAGTATTTTTTCATTCTAATTTGGGAGCCTTGTATTTCTTTTCTTGTATAATTGCCATGGCCATAACCTCTAGTACAATATTAAAAGTAGACTGGATAAAGAAAACGTGGTACATATGCACCATGGAATACTATGCAGCTATAAAGAAGGATGAATTCATGTCCTTTGCAGGAATACGGATGCAGCTGGAAACCATCATTCTCAGTAAACTAACAGGAACAGAAAACCAAACACTTCATATTCTCATTCATAAGTGGGGGTTGAACAATGAGAACACATTGACACAGGGAGGGGAACATCACACCCTGGGACCTGTCGGGGGGGGTGGAGGGCTAGGGGAGGGATAGCCTTAGGGGAAATATCTAATGTAGATGACCAGATGATGGGTGCAGCAAACCACCATGACACATGTATACCTATATAACAAACCTGCATGTTCTGCACACGTATCCCAGAACTTAAAGTATTTAAAAAAAAACAAAAAGAGTGACACTCTGTATTGTTCTTGATACTGAGATAAAGTATCTAGACTTTACTACTAACTAAGATGTCAATTGTGGGGCTTTTGTAGGTGCTCTTCATCATATTGAGAAAGCTAGCTTCTTTTTATTGTTTTTATTGTAAATAGGTTTTGGATTTCGATATGCTTTTTCTGCATCTCTTGAGATGATTATATGGCATGCTATGCTAATTTATTTTAAAATATTAGGCCAACACTGTTTTTTAGTATTTTGTTAGAAATTTTTGCATCTATATTTGTGATATCTTTTTGGTTTTGGTATCAGAGTAATATTGGCATCATAAAATAAGTTGGAAAGGGATTCCTCCTCTTCTCTTTCCTGGAAGAGTTTGTGAAGAATAATTATTTTTTTTCTTTGAATGTTTGGTAGATTTCACCAGTGAAGCCATCTGGCCCTGGTCTTTCTTTGTGAGATCTTTAGTGACTGATTTAATCTCTCTACTTGTTATAGACCTGGTTAGAATTCCTGTTTCTTCTTGAGTGTATTTCAGTATTTTGTGTCTTTCTAGAAATTAGTTCATTTTGATTTAATTACCTAATTTGTTGGCATCAAATTGTTCATAGTATTTCTTTATAATACATTTTGTTTCTGTAAGTTCTATAATGATGTCTCCTTTTTCATTTCTGATTTTAGTAATTTCAACTGGCTCTCTTTTTTTCTTAATCAATTTAGCTGAAGAGCTATCAACTGTATTTATCTTTTCAAAATATCAGCTTTTGGTTTGTTGGTTTTCCAAACTTTTTAAAAATACTCTATCTCATTTAGTTCCGTGCCAGTGTTTAAAATTTTCTTCTTTTTCTTGATTTGGGTTCAATAAGCTCTCCTTTTTCTAGTTTCTTATTGTGAAAAATTAGGTTATTGATTTGAGATAACATTCTTTTTAAATACAGGTGTTTACAGCTATAAATTTTTCTCTGAGCACTGCCTTAGTTATATTTCATAGTGTTGGTGGGGTGTGTTTTCATTTTCATTCATTGAAATTATTTTTAAATTTCCCTTCTGGTTTCTTCTTTGATCTATTGTTTATTTAACAGTGTAATGTTTAATTTTCACATATTTATTGTTTTTCCAAAATTCTTCTGTTATTGGTTTCTAATTCCATTACATTCTAATTCCATTCCAACTACTTTACATGATTTCATTGCTTTTAAATTTATCAAACTTGTTTTAAGGCCTAACATACAGTCTACCCTGGAAAATATTTTATATGCCCTTGAACAGAATATGCATTCTGCTACTGTTGGGTAGAACGTTCTATAAATGTTTGTTAGTCTGTTTGGTTTATACTGTTGTTCAAGCCTTCTATTTTATTGTTGATCTTCTGTCTAGTTGTTCTCATCCTTATTGAAAGTGGGGCATTGATTTCCCCCACATTATTAGTGTTGATTTGTCTATTTTTTCCTTGAATTCTTTTATTTATTTGCTTCATGTATTTGAGGGTTCTGTAGTGAGGGGCATATACGTTTATAATTGTTATAATTTCCTGATGAACTGACTATAAAATCTCTTGTAATTTTTTTTGTCTTAAGTCTTTTTTGTCTGATATTACTATCACTATTTACACTAGTTTATAGTTATCTTGTGCATGTTATATCTTTTTTCATAAGTTTACTTTTAATACATTTGTATTATTAACTCTAAAGTGTTTCAGTGTGTGGCTTAGGGAATGTTTTCACGTCTTCCCCAGGTTTTACTCTGATTGCTCCTCAGTGGGTGCAGCCGAGCACATGTACGCAGATTTCACAGTGATCTTAGGAGGACTCTTTTTGGTTGTTCCTTTTTTGGTTCTTTCTATTCAATTTCTCTGTCACCTTGCTTGCTTGTGTCAGAGATACCTGTCTTACAATTGCTCCCCACCAATATTACCATTGTTTTCAACAACATTCGTAGGTGTAGAATTATTCACTCTGTTCCAAATAAATTTAGAACCCTATGGAAGAAGTGCAGTGCTCTTAACCATTATGGCTGACCTTTACCCCTAGGCAGAACCTCTGTACCACTACCACTGCACTGGACCTGGGAGCAGGTACCCAGAATGATATCCCATTGTATAAGTGGGCAGTGGACAGGAGAGTGGCCACTGGGAATAGAGCTTCCCACGTAGCAGTTGGAGCTGAGTGGGAGAAGAGAGACCATTCTTCTCTGCCATATCTTCTTGGAATAGAGCTCCTGCAGTATGGGGTTAAGAGTGTGAGAAATGGTAGCCTGCATTTCCTTGGGTTAACCTATAGCCCCAAACTGAGAGTTTAGAGGAGAGGAAATGACTGTCTTCTCACCTGCACATGCCCCATCTTCCAATTAGTCAGAAATTATGACCTCTTGGTGGCACCAGTGTTTGCCATTGTATGGCCCATTCCATGAAAACTTGCTGACTTAGAAACCACCATGGCATGGTGTATACCTACATAACAAACCTGTACATTCTGCACATGTATCCCGGAACTTAAAGTATAATTAAAAAAAAAAAGAGAAAAAGAAAACTTGGTTGCTTAGATGTGAGGGCAGGGAGATTGACAATTAAATTTTACCAAACAGAGCAATGACAGGACAGAGAAAGCTGTGGTCAATGTGGGAATGCCGTCATCTAAATCTATAAGGATCTCTCTCTTTCAGGTATCGACAAGGTCCCAGGGATTAATGTGGAGGAAAGTTAATGAGATGAGGTGGAGTTGAAGAACCTTGGAGATGAGGTCAAAGTTTGGAATTTGTATGAGAAATGCATCACTTACCACAGGGAATGCTCTACATGAGTATGTTTGCTGAAAACCTTGCTTTACATAGATTATATCAGTCAGAAATACAACACACCTATGAAGAAAGTACTTTTATTCCAATTTCTAGATGAAAAACTAGAATCTTAGAAAGTTTGGAGAACTTGCATGAAGTCTTATTGCTAACAGTAATAACAACAAACATTTTAGAGCAATTTACTATATACCAAACATTCTTCTAAGAGATGTACATTCTAAGTTTTAAGTGCTCAAAAAGTTATTTATTATTACCATTACCATGTTAGAGAGAAGGCACAGAGAGTTGCAATAACTTGCCGAAGGTCACATGGCTAGTTAGTGGCAAGAGCCAGGGTGTAGAGCAAGTGTCAAAATTGGGCCATTAATCTAAATTGGTGTTATGCCAAACCCATGTTTTAGCCACTCAGAAATAGCACCTATTTATGACTTTAAAGGTGCATATTACTCAAGAGACTCTTGGAAAAAATCTCTTCCAAGAATATTAATAAAGATTTTAATCAGTACAAGATTAAAATTGAGGCATAATGAAATAGATTAAATGAAACTAAAATTCCATTTATAAAATATAGAAGACAAAAAAGAACATTTGAGCCTAATAGAGGAAGTAGAAATAAAAAAAAAAAGAAATATGGAGGAAAATGAGATAAATTTCAGAAATTGTTGGAAGGAGCTCTTTGACACTTTCTTTCTACTTGTGAAGCATACACAGATTTATCCTAATGAATTAAAGGTGAAGTTTTAGCTCCCCGTAAATATGGTAGCATTTTTCTTAGGAGTGCAGCTGAAGTACAAGAATTTTATAAGGAAGAATTTACAACTGTGTGTAGTTACTTCCATTACTATAAACTTGAACCCCTAGGAAGGAGTAGGGCTGTCAGCCTCTTTGACAATCAGTCTCCATTCTTTTCCACCAGTCCACAGGGATCCTCCTGTGACAACTTCATCACCTGGAAATCAGCCTCCATCTTCCTTTCTCCTCAACAATTACTATCTTCTCTTTCACAACTATGTACTAAGACCTGCCAAAGGGACATAAGGAAACCAAGTGCAGGCTGTCTCTTGACTCACTAGTTATGTTTAAGTTTATGAAAGGAGCACAAGGAAATGACAATATCTAAGTGTTTCTAAATGAGTCTGGACTTGCTGCTGTGACAGTAAGCACAAATTTATAAATAAAATTAACAGAAAATGGGAACCCAAATATTGAAGAAGTGTTGCAAGCACAAACTTTTCCTTCAAACTTAGGAAATCAATATGGTTTAAAGAAAATAAAACCCTGGATGGCTAAGGATGAGTTTCAGAGGTTTCTCTATCACAAGTCATTTGACTTCCTTGAACCTCAATCTTCTTGTCAATGTAGATAATAACCATCTTTAGAAAGTTAGTACAGGCCTGGTGTGGTGGCTAACGCCTGTGATTCCAGCACTTTGGGAGGTCAAGGCGGGCAGATCATGAGATCGAGAACATCCTGACTAACACGGTGACGCCCCATTACTATTAAAAATACAGGAGAAAAAAAAAAAAGATTAACCGGGCATGGTGGCGGGCGCCTGTAGTCCCAGCTACTCAGGAGGCTGAGACAGGAGAACGGCGTAAACCCGGGAGGCGGAGCTTGCAGTGAGCCGAGATCTCGCCACTGCACTCCAGCCTGGGCGACAGAGGGAGATTCCACCTCAAAAAATAAAAAATAAAAATAAAAAAAGTTAGTACAATAATGAAAAGAGAGAATATATATGGATAGGCTGTGGCCTATTATAGCAAACTATCTCATTATACTCTCTGCTTCTTTATTTGGAAAACAGATACCTTTAGAGCTGGACTTTGACATCGTATTTGCTAGGTACTCTGTGCTAAGATCAGTACAAACAGTTAAACTTAATACAGCATACTTAGCTTTTGACAAACACATTATTTTATATTTGATTCCCAGTAGATCAAATGAATATTATATTTATTACAATATGAAGTTGAAAAAGTTTCTTACCAGTATCAGCTGAAAGCTATTCAAAGTGCATAATGTATGCATATTACTTTGCTTTTCTTCTGCAAAGGTCTGTTTTATGAATCAAAATGACTAGTGCATAGCAGCAACGTATAATCAAAGTTACTGTAAAGGTCACAAGTAAATGAGAACGTAATTGTTTAAATATGTGGCTTTGTTAGTAATATACCTGATTATTTTATGACCGATTAGTGTTGTTTTAATTGCGGGGACGGGAGTGTCGGAGAAGAGTAGGAAGATCTTTGTCTGTTTTATGATATACCTGACTTGGACTTTTAACCAAAACTCTAGTTGGTGAAATATTGGCTTTCTTAAGCTCTTCTGATTAACTTTAACTTAATTACATAAAAATGAAAAATGGCCTGCTAATCTACCCTGTGTACTGAATTCAGCCTGGAGATGTTTTCTTTGGGCAGAGAAAAATTTTAAAGATTGGAAAATGCCTGTCATTTTTGGACAGGTGTACACTATCCGCTATCCTAAGTCCTCATGTCTCCACATTCTGTCTTACACCCAGCTGGCTTCATTTATTTATGTAAATTGCCTGGTCCTAGTGCGCATTGGAGTCTGTGGTTTCTGACTCAAGGCAAGGAGGAAATAAGCAAATAACTCAGGTATTTATTTTTGCATGACCCTGTCATTATGGAGTGGAAAGGGAGTTTCATTTTTATTATGAATACACACTATGAATGCTGATACTGCATTTGTGGCTTTGAAAAAAGTTCTGCCACTGAAATAATCTAAAAGGGGACTAGTTCTTATGGCAATTTCTTCAAGTGCTTTGTTAAATAAGCAGTTAAAAGCAGACTAAAGGGCCACTGGATATTCAATTAGAGAGAGAGAATTTCTGTCACCCTGACTGAAGGAGAAAAATAAGGCCACCCTGGCAGGTGGAGACTTTTTATTTGCTGCCAGTGTGATTGTCTGCAAAGCTCCTGTGATTTGGTGCTTGCTACAGCACATCTCCCTATTTGCACATGCATGGAAACACTTTTTGTTGAAGCTACTTGACAACACTTAGTGTTTATTGTTTACTTGTCATTCTAAGAAACCACACACAGACTGTTTAGGTTACACCTAATGACAGTTTTTATTCATTTTACAGTTTAATGTTTCTTTTTATTTAGCTTTTGTTATGGTTTAACAACTCCTTTCATTTAGTGGAATTGTAGACAAGTTTGAAATGTGAGTGTACCCATAAGACAAACACACATCATTACCTTTTCGTCTCCTGGTGTGCAGCCCTTTGTGAAATCTGCCAAGGAACAGTAGATGCTGATGTTTGGATAATGGAGAAAGATGGCTTCAGAATGCCCAAGGATTTCATGGATATTTCTTTAAAAAGGCTTTTCCTGGAGATATGGGAGCCATGAGATAGAGGTATTTAGGTGGTCTGCAAAGTTATAGGGCAATAATGAGATCTTTAGCAAGAGTATTTCTAAGAATATTTTGAAGTGCCTGGGAAAAGCAAGCACTTACTCCCCTTCCTCCCTAGTCCTTTGGCCAGGAAAATTATGCTGATTTCTAATCAGAAAGAAATCACCCGTGGAAAGTCTGAGTATACACTGTGCATTCTATTCAAACTTCAAACTTCAAATTAACTCAAATTGATAGAATAAAAGGAATAAATGCTTTACATGGAATTTGTCATTAATTTAGATGACAAATAATTAAAAATATTAACCGTACTTGGCTTACTTCTGCCTCAGCATCACAAGATGAACAGCAAAAGAAGTGAGCTTTTGTGTGCTTGCCCTCAAGTTTTAAGTTTTAAATATGGAGGAAAATATGAATCTAAGGTTTAAATCCCATGCTAATCTCCATTAAGCTATAGGATGAAAATGAATGTGAGCCAGGATGCCACAAACGTTGTGTCCAAAAGGAGGTCATGATATCCAAAGGAGAAAATAAAAATACACTTCAGGGGTAATCTGACACCCCAAGTAGGATGAAGAAAATATTGACATTGAGAGTTGAAAACTGTGGCTGTTTGAGTAGGGAAATTTGAGATAAAATGATAATATTTCACTGAGAGAGCTTGCAGTAAAAAGCAGCAGGATTTTGGGAAAATAACCAGGGCTTCCATAACTACTGGTACAAGTAGCAGCTCAGAGGAAGGAATGTCTCTAGAAAGGGGAAAGCTGCAGAAGAAATTGAAGCATAGGTCCATTAGGAGCTTTGCGAAGTCAGGGAGAACATAAGGTAGAGAAGCCCTAAGGTCATAGAGCCATCCTTGGCTCATAAGTGGTACCAGGAGATTTCATCAAAAGCAAATTGAAACTACAATCTGGTTAAAAATGAATATTGTCAGCTATTAGTCAATAGGGAATATTAACTTTTTCATGTATTGTTAATATGGGTGTACCAGGAAAACAGACTTGCCACATATCATAAATCTTTAAGGAATTTTGTTGGTTTTTCAGTTTTAGTTACCTTTTTTCATTTTTCTTCCTATTTTTAACTAATTCTCAGGTCACTTTGAATTGCTCTGTTTGACTGTTTTTATAATTTTAAAAAATACAAATTGGTTTCAAATGAATATTTTCAAAGATGACCTTATGTTCTTACACCTTTTAATTCTTGTGGGTGATCACATCACATTAAATATTATTTCTAATATGGCCAATAAAGCTTCTATCATAGCATGAGTAAATCCCAATAGTGAATGCTCCATGGTGAGGGTGGCCAGTGAAAGAGAAACTTATGGGGAAAGAACAAGGGTGAGTCAAAGAAAATATGCCTTTTGTGGATCATGAAGATGGTGGTAAGAGAGGTCTAATAGGGGATTCTGAAGAACCCATGGGTATGCCTACTATACACACACACACACACACACACACACACATATACACACACACACGGCCCAGAGAGTGGAAGTCAGAATACTGCATTACTAAGCACCAGCCAAATAAGGGTCATTCCATTTAACTCCTTGACCTTTTTCCTCCTAACACCTGTGATCCAGATGGGACAATGAGAACAGCCAATGAGATGGGGAGAAGGTGAGAGAAGAAGGCAGGTGGCTTGCCAGTTTATAGGCCAAAGAGAAGGAAAAGTCTTCTTTTTGAATGAAGACTGAAGGATTGCTTGATATGTCGAACCTTTGAGACTTTACATTTCTGAAGGAAGACTATGTTTTATGACTTAAAATGGTTATAGGATTTTCTATTACCTGTGTATGAGCAGAGGAATCAGAAATCCTGCTGGAGTTATCATACAGTGGCATGGGGGAAATTTTTCACATGCTAAATAATATGTAAAGGGACTTTAGGAAACAACATAAAATTACATTTAATCATATCCTATGTGTGTTTAACATATTAGTTACAAAAGTAATTACAAAAAAAAAAAAGAAAAAGAAAAAAAAGCCCTTCCTCAAACTGGTTGAAACACAGGAAATCTATTGGGTTATATAACTGAACTATCTAGAGGTCAGGTTGGCATCAGGTAAGGCTTGAGTATTCAACCCTTTTATTGTCTCCTGTGTAGCTCTAAGATCATTGTCAAAAGCTCCTAAGGCTACATCCTTTCTGTGGTTTGTCTAGCTGAAAAAAGAGTTTATTTGTCCTAACATATTCAGCAAAAGTCCTGAGATTCAAACTACCTCTGTGGCCAGGAGCGTAGACATGTCGATTGTTTATCTTGGGTCACAGGCCAGAGGGTAAGATCATGTTCCCTGGAACCACACAGACCCTAAATGGAAATCATTGCATTGGCAAGGGAGACATGAATAATGAATCCCAAGAGACAACTGAAGATACCTGTAAAAACTTAATCTTTATAGGAACCTTGTGAATTAGGCAATATTTCCCCATTTTTCAGATGAGAAAATTTTCCCAAAGGCAAACATTTCTTAAGTAGTGATTTGAGAAGAAATTCAGGTCATTCTAACTTTGAACCACAAAGTCATTCTATTTTACCACATTGCTTATGTAGCATAAATTAAACACATACGAGGCTCTCTAATCTATATCAGGAAAGGGTTTTATAATTCCTCTTCCATAAATTTCACGCTATAAAATAAATTAATGAGAAGCTTAAGAGTCTTGAAATGACAAATAAATACTTCTAGAAATTGAAAATCCTATAAACCATAAGTAAGAAGAATTTTACTTAAATTTTGAAAACTTTAGCAAGGTTCTTTTATTCTTGTTTATGGAAAACTCAAAAGAAATATATGTACCTTAAGAGCAAAGCCCCTGTCGATTTTAGAATTGTCTAGTTATCTCAGATGCCACACATAATATTTGTGTTTTAAAAAAGAAATGTAGCTTGGACTGTGTATAGCAAGGTATAAAGCTTAGGAAGTCAAAGAAAAGAGAAGATCCTAACTGTAAAATTGACTGGAGAATTCAAGAGCTGTTAGCATTATGAATGGAAGCTATTATCTGAAAAAATATTGCTGCAGGAGGTTTAGACTGGGACATTAAAACAAATCGTTGTCCTGGGCATTGAAGTTAAATAAAGGGGCATGATAATGAAGTTTCATTGTCTTGAATCTGTGGGAAATAGGTATTTCAGGTCTATGAGCTCACAAGCATTTAATACTGTAGGACAGTACCTTGATGAGGCTCCTTTGGGGAAAAGGTAACTGAGCAAATTATGTTCGTGGTACATTGGCATATCTTATAACCCACTTCTTATTTTAGAAATGCTTAATATTATTAATTTACCTAAATGCCATGGGAGACAGATGCTCAGAGATTTGCTAATTGCCCAAAGAGTTATATTCTAAAACTGGAAACCCCAGGTGGTCCCACCTCAATTCTGAATGGCAAGAAAGGAGTCTTGCTGCTCTTCTCTTCCATTATCCAGCAGAGCTGAGAAAAGCTGAAATGCTTGGTCACTTTTTTTTCCAGCAAGCTCTCGCCTTGCTTCTTCAGGAATCATGTCGGACAAGATTCAAATTGAGTGGCTGAACAAAGACAGCAGGGGTTTTAGAAAAATCAAGATTGATTCTTTTATATTTAACAACCTTCTTCTTACAGCTAAGTCTCTAAATTGACACTTAAGCGGGGATGGGGAAGCCTATAAGAAACAGAATATAAATATAAATATAAAATAAGCCTACGAATAAAATAGGCTTATTTTAATCAAATTTCTTTCAAGAGGAGCCCCATTTTGTACTTCTTTAACTTCCCTCTCTTCTCATTAGGAAAAAAAACAAGTCATGACTTTAGTATTGTGATATCTATCTGTCCCCCTTACAAATGTTTTACAAATGCTGGAAATGTAAATCTGGGAAACTGAGGAAGTAATCAGTTTAAATTCTGTGGAAAATATAGATTTTATTCTGCAAGTTGGAATCATCCTGAAATGTTGAAGTCTTAGAGAACTCAACATCTTTAGGGCCTTTAAAACTAATATCCTTTTAGGGACAGAGACATATTTACTGAAATATATAACACAGAAAATAAAGTTCTTTGCCTTGCTTTACACCCTGGAGTGTGATAAATTTTGTGGGGTGTGGAATAAGCCAGTCCCCTGGTCTCTTAGAGGATTTAGTTCAGTAACAGAAATCATTGGAATTTTAGTAGCAGCTTTTTGGCCTTTAGAATGACCATTTGTTTTGTAAAGTACATGATGTAAACTGTGAAATGTTATTAATATCTTTAACCATTTCCTATAATTATTTCAACAACTTGAAGGAAAATTCTTCTTTTAAAAGATCACTTTTCTGGTAAGGGATAATTTATAGCCAATGTATAACTCAACAGGAAGTCAAGAGAGCAATCACCAAGAGGAATGAGATAGGCAAGTTTCCCCAAACTAACACATAAAAGGATTTCTTGTGAGCTAAAGTCAGCAGTAAAAGAATATGTGCAGGATTAGTCATACTGGATTTAGAGGCTTCAGCCCTACCATTCATTCTTCTGAGAAGAAATGCCTAGTGTTCTATGGGAAAATAGGAAAGCCTCAGACTATATCTCAGAATATATATTCCACCAGCTGTTTCCTTAAAGAAACAGGATTGTTTGAAAAAATTTTGGGTGGGGACATGGTGGTACAGGAAAAGAAACAAACAAAAAACATGCACTGAATCATAAAGTCTCCATCATTGGTTAACATTTAATTTTTGGCCGGGCACGGTGGCTCAAGCTTGTAATCCCAGCACTTTGGGAGGCCGAGACGGGTGGATCACGAGGTCAGGAGATCGAGACCATCCTGGCTAATACGGTGAAACCCTGTCTCTACTTAAAAATACAAAAAAAACTAGCCGGGCGACGAGGCGGGCGCCTGTAGTCCCAGCTACTCGGGAGGCTGAGGCAGGAGAATGGCGTAAACCCGGGAGGCGGAGCTTGTAGTAAGCTGAGATCCGGCCACTGCACTCCAGCCTGGGTGGCAGAGCCAGACTCTGTCTCAAAAAAAAAAAAAAAAAAAACATTTAATTTTTATGGCTATGAATATTAGGGCAAGAAATGATCAAGCCTTCAATCATTTTTAGATACAGGAATTATCACTTTGTTTCTGTTCCATAATTTTAGAAAATATTTCAATAGGAAATGTCTCCATTTTCATCATTTTCTGTAGCCTATAAAATGTAGAGCTCTAGAATGTAGACTCTTCACTGAGTTTTAGAGGCAATGCTAGCTGGGGCAGAACGAGGAACTGAGCTGGGTTGGAGCTACTTTGCTTTCATCTTCTTTCTAGCTCAGAGGTCATCACAATGTCCACTGGATTCCATACTGACCCTAGGAAGAGCATCACAGAAGCTACCAGTGGAGAGGCTGGGTCCTACTCTTACCTTCATAGGTAATTCAAAATAAAAGTTTAGCTTTTAAAAGGGCACTACTTAAACTGATATGGAAATGAATGTAGTTTCCTTCCAGTTGTTTTTTAGTTTTCAAAATTCTGGATAAGTTCATTGAAAAGGTACCTGTTTTTCTTTTTGGTTTTGTTCCCCCGACCCTGTGCTTGGCTAAGAATCTAAACCTGTGAGGAGTCTGTTGGGCAGTCTAGCACTGGTTATGCAGCAGAAACTTCTATTGCATTTTCCTTTGATCTTCTAAATCCCAAACTCATTTTAAAAAATAATCAGAGCTCGTGTATGTTTTACAAAAACTTATTTGTCTTCACTTTACTACTCAGTTGAGTTTCTAAAGCAAATATATTTCTCAACTACATTTTAATTTTTCTGATCTTTTCTGTTTTTATTGGCTAATGCACAAATTCATGCTTACTAAAAATCACTGCCTTCCCAATGCTGTTGAGTAAAGAGAATTTCCTAACATCTCTGATTTTATGTGGATCAAGCAACGAATTTGAGATTCATCATTGTCTAAAAATCTTTATCACTTAGACTCCCCTTACACTAACGTCATTCTTTCTATCATACTATCAAATATTTCAACATTTCCTCTTTGCTCCAAAGGCACTAGGTGGAGCTAAATATGTCCTCTACTGCCTTACCTTAGTTATTTGCCATGATTTTACTGTGTGAATTCTCACTGCATGTTGAATATGCTCACTCTTCAAAATGGCCTGAGATATCAAGAATTTGCTCTCAGCAACATCTGCAGTTATTTTGATTTATTTAGGACATTAATCCTCATGTTTTCTTCAATACCAAGTATGTAGAATTTTTTAATTGGAGTTTTGCCAAGCCACATAATTGTTTGAACTTTTTGCTTTACTTGTTCTGCTCATACATTTGAAGAGATGTCAAAATAGAAAGAATTGTAGATACAACCAGTCTCACCAAAGACAAGAAAGTCTGATGCTAATTCACAGTAGAGAGTTTTAAAACTGATGGAGGTGCTGGAGAATGGGTGTACTTTAATAACCAAAACCCCCTAGGAATGAGTCTGGTGAGTGATGTAAGCAGAAAACAAGGAAATTCACTGAAGTCAAAATCCCAAATTTGAGAATACTGAAACTAAGAAAAGTTGTAGGAATTTTTTCAAGTCCCATGAGACTTATGTTTTCAAAAATGAAAGAGACTTCCAAGAGTGTTTCATAGAATTTCTGACTTTTTAAAATGAGAATATAATTAATTTTAGACCAATTATAATTCAAAGATTCTTTTAAAGAGGCTTGAGAGATTCAGATAGGAAATTAATTTATAAACTCCACTCCCAAATGGTACCACCATCACTGCTGCCTCCCTGGTGTTCTGGATTAGGGTACACATGAAAATCAAGGGCTGATAGCCATGGTGTTGCCAGGGACACAAGGACTGATATAGAAAAAATACATGCAGGAGAAACTGGTGGTTTCAGTGTCTGCCACCACTAAAGATTTATTTCTCTGAGACATGAAGGCTTTTCTTTAAATCATATAATCTTAGGAGTGAAGGGAACCACAGAAATGAGACCAATACCACCATTTCATATATTAATAAATGAGATATAGACCAGTTAATTTGTTCAAAGTCACAGTTAGTGTGTTAACTATTTCACTTGGACTGGAAATGAAGTCTCTTATAACTCACTACAATTAGTTATGACTGAAATCTAACACAAATGAAATTTTTTGAAAGGATGCTGGGTGTCTTAGCCAGGGTTTCCTCAAAAGTAGAGGCTGACATGAAGGATTTTTTAGAGTTTTTCTGAGAATGTGATGCCAGGGAGTAGTAGTACAGGACAGGGGCAATAAAACAAGGAAGGAGAAAAAGTCAATCAAGGGAGAATTATAAAGTTGGCCACCCTAACTTGCACCAGGGGATTGGATGACTGCTGTTCGATCCCTCTCAGACCTCTGGAAACACTTACAAAATACATCTTGGGGTCAAAAGGAGAAAATCTTTATCTAGTAGCTCCCATTGGTCAGCGGTGGCTCAATTAGCATTAAATCCCTTACACTTTCATAATCTACATACAAAACTGTGGAACAGATTCCCACACTGTAACATCTGAGACATTTCCAGGTGGTAAGCAGTAAACACAGAGCTTGGGCCTTTGGTGAGATACCATATGAATGTACCCTAAATAAGTTAATGCAAGCTTGTACAAAATTAATGGTCATAGTATGGCTGGTCAAAGAAGTTGGGTCAGGAGGATTCTGAAGGACAGAACATAAAAGATGTTTTCTGGACTGCAAACAGGAGCTAAAAGTAGTGGGAAGGGCAGGAAAACTGCTTGGCTCCTTTCTCCACTCCTTTCCCCACAATAAGTCATGTGGAATCAGCATCTTTAATGTTTCTCAAACTCTTTCTGTCCTTAATCTCTATATATTCTTCTTTATCCTGGTAAGTTAGATTTTTCCATATGATGTAAACATAGTCACCAATGCTTGTTAAGTTTATATTATACAGCTTTATCCCATAAGAGAAATTTCCCTGCATCTTTCTGTCTCAACTTAAAAATTCTCAAGAATGAGTATTGGCCTAGCCCAAGGACAAGTGGTGCTGCCTGGATCAAAAGTCAAGATCATACAGGACATAGGAAGTGTAGGTAGAGTAGAGGGGAAGGCAGTTGTCAAAAAAGAAATGTAGTAAGTACATAGTAAGTGGACAAAATAGTATGTCCATACTACACTAGAGATGATATTATATTTGGAAGGAATAATACAAAATTAACATCTTGGTGTGAATTCTCCAAGCTTAGATGGCCTCTGAAACACGGATTATCTTCTAACACAGGATAGTCTCCTAGGGAAGGGGAAATCATACTATGATGGGAGATAAGACCATTTTTCCTATTTTACAGTTAACTGTAGGTTTATCTCTTAATTCAATCTTCCTAAAAACTGAATATGTAGGCAATATGATGCAATATTAAGCACAAAAATTTTTTTCAAACCATTGCTTTATACTTTTCTAAAAAGAAGAATACTGTAGATTTCTTCTGTCTTCTGGTTGCATTACTGACTGAGGTTATTTTCTTCACAAAGTACAATTCATCTGGAGATGACAAGAAAGAAATAACACTTAAAATATGACAAAAATTTTGATGTATGTGCTCTCATCAGAAAGTGCAAAGTCAAATGGGGGGTTTCAAGAGGACTGACTAGGGCCTCCCAACAGTCCCCTCCTTCACAAAGAAGAACCAAAACAGCAAATAGATAATCACACCTAGAATAGATTGTTTAAGAAATAATACTAGAATTCAGTGAGAAAGTGACAGGGAATATCCAAAGCATGGAAAGAGATGGAAGTGAGGCACCTGGCCTGGCCAAGTTTGGCTGGGAGCCAGGAAAGGGTCTCTAGTGTGGGAAAAAGGTAAATGAGGGAATCCCAGTAGTCCACATTCCCACCATGGACTCTGGCAGTCCTAGCAACAAGAGAGCCCCTTGGCCCTTGCAGGCCCAGAGACTAGTATAGGGAGCTTCCAGAAGTTCACACAATTTAGAGAGGGAGTTCATGCTGGGTCCCAACACACCCCCGAGACCCAAACAGATAGTACAGTACCATTTTGAGAGCCCAGTCCCCACCAGACTACATCCTGCCATAGGGCCCCAGAGTCCCTGAATCTCCACAATCCTGGAACCTCACTGACATCCCTCCACATCCATCCAGAGAACTGAAGCATCATGACGCCATCTGGACCCAGTGGTGCAGCTGAGTCCCCAGCACTTTAGCCCATGCAGTGCCCTACATGCTAGGAAAAGGGAGGTGCAGCTCACCAGGGAGGCTGCTGCTGGGACAAATAGAGACAAAGTGCACACTCCCTAGAGTCTGAGAGCTGCCTTCCAAGGGTCACAGGCACTGACAGCAACCCCATGTGCTCCTCCAGCAGCAGGGCTACCATGTACCTGTATGAACCTATATGAAATAACCTATATGTACACCATGTACATATTTCCTATAGGAAATAACCTATATGTACACTATCCCTGGGACTGAAGACGGGTTCATGCTGCCCAGAACCACCTCAGTCAGTGCCTGAGCAAGCTGCCTGGTGACCTGAGGCTCAACCTACCCTACCTGCCACTTTTGGTATGCATGCATACCACCAGGAGGCCTAACAGTAGACCCAGCAAGCCTGCTACCAGTGCTTGAGTGCTTTCTGCAGGCCTGAGAATCAACCTCTCTGACTGCCACCACCAACATCTGTGCACTTCTCTCAAGGCCTGAGGATGGGTCCATCAGCCTGCCACTACCACCATCATCAATACCCACCCCTATGTTAAACCTGACGGCCTGGTATCTGGCCTACCCAACCCACCACCACCATTGTTTGTGCTCCCACATGCTGCCTGGGGGCCTGATAGTTGGCTCACCGCTGCTACTGACATTGCTAACACCACACACACCACCTAGGGCCTCAAGGACTTTCTCACCTGCCTGAGTGCTGCTGCCACTTTCAGCATCCAAGTAAGCTTTTTGGAGGCCCAAAGATAGGCCTGCTTGGTCCTGCTAACACCAATGCTTGCATACATCACCAAGGGTTTCACGGATGGGCACATTTGTCCTGTTGACATCACCACTGGAGCACAAAGACTGATCCACTTGGTGTTCTTATCCCCACAAAACCTCACTAGCAAATGCAGCCTAAGCCATTGAGGAGCTAAGAGACACTACTGATGCTGATTACAGTTGAAGAAGTCATATAGAGAATACACTAATATGTACACTCAGAATAAAAACTAAGGTGCCCTACCCAACCAACATTATAAACATATATATAGGAAAAAGTCTTTCCTTATGAAAACCAATCCAAAAATAAAATGGAAGAAGTGAGTAGATGTGCAGATATTAACATAAGAACATAAGAAACATGAGAAAACAAGAAAACATGACACCTCCAAAAGAGCACAATAATTCTCCAGCAACAGATTTCAATAAAAATAAATCATCAAATTCCCAAAAGAGAATTCAAAGTAACATTAAAGAAGTTAAGTGAGATACAAGAGAACACAGATCAAACAATACAAAGAAATCAGAAAAACAATTCATGATCTGAATGAAAAGTTCAACAGAGATATGTATCATAAAAATGAACAAGAAAGAAAATACTGAACTGAAAATTCCAATAACTAAAATAAAAATACAATCAAGAGCTTCAACAATAGACTAGATCTAGCAGAAAAAAAAATTTTTGAATTTGAAGACAGTTCTTTTGACATAATCTGGTCAGAGGAAAAAAGAAAGAATAGAAAGAATGAACAGAGTCCATGTGATGTAAGGGACACTATAATGCAACCAAATATTTAATTTTTAGGTATTCCAGAAGAACAGATGGGAAAAGACATAGAGAACCTATTTAACACAATAATATTTGAAAACTTCCCAAGTCTTGCAAAAGATATAGATACTCAGATAGAGGAACCTCAAAGACCTCCAAATAACTGAATCCAAAAAGGGCTTCTTCAATGTACATTATAGTCAAACAGTCAAAAGTGAAAGAAACACACACAAAAAAATTCTCAAAATAGCAATAGAAAAGCCTCAAGTCACATATAAGGGAACACCTATAAAAAATAGCAGATTTCTCAGCATAAACCTTAAAAGCCAGGACAGAATGAGATGACATATCCAATGTGCTGAAAGGATAAAACCTGGCAGCCAATAATACAACATCCAGCAAAGCTATTCTTCAAAGGTGAAAGAGAAAGTCTTTCCCAGATAAGCAATATCAGAAAATTCATCACCATCAAACCAACCCTACAATGCCTATGGGAAGCTTACATCTGGAAGCAAAAGAACTAGATCTAACATCATGAAAACACACAAACAGATAAAACTCCCTGGTAGAACAAACACAGAAATGATAAATAGAGGAGACTTTAATGTTACCAATACAAAAAAAAAAATCAAAAAGCAATGATAACAATAAGAGAGAAATGAACAAAGTAAAGTACAAGACAACAAACAACCAACAAACAATTAAAAAGGGGACAAGAATAAGTCCTTACCTACCAATAATAACCCTGAATGTAAATGAATTATATTCCCCACTTAAAAGATATAGACCCACTGAATGGATAAAAAGAATGTAACTCAAATATACGCTGCCTACAAGAAACTCACTTCCTCTATAAAGACACATGCAGACTGAAAGTGAAGGGATGGGAAAAGATATTCCATGCAAATAAAAACCAAAAGCAAGAAGCAGTAGTTATACATATTTCAGAATAAACAAACTTTAAGTCAAAAGCAGTCAAAAGAGATGAAGAAGGTAAATATACAATGATAAAAGGATCAACATAGCAAGAAGATATAACAATACTAAATATATATGCATCCAACAACACTGGAGCACCTAGATCTACAAAGCAAATATTATTACACCTAAAGAGACAGATAAACTCCACCACAACAACAGCTAGAGACTTCAGCACCCCACTCTCATCATTGGACAGATCATCATCTAGATAGAAAATCAATAAGGAGACATTGATTTAAACTGTGCTATACACCAAACAGACATTTACAAAGTATTTTATCCAAAAGCTGCAGAATACGTATTCCTTTCATCAGCACATGGAACATTCTTAAGATTAACCATAAGTTAGGCCATAAAATATGTCTCAATAAATTTTTAAAAATCAAAATCATATCGAGTATTTTTTTCAGGAATACAACTAGAAATCAATAACAAGAGGAACTTTGGAAACTGTATGAACACATGGATATTAGACAACATGCTCTTAAAGGACCACTGGGCCAATGAAGAAATTCAGAATGATTTTTTTTTTAAATCTTGAAATAAATTAAAATGTAACTATAACATACCAAAACTTATGGAATATAGAAAAAGCAGTGCTAAGAGAGAAGTATATAGCAAGAAATGACTACATTTAAAAAGTAGAAATACTAACCCAACAATGCAACTCCAAGAACTAGAAAAGCATGAAAAAGTCAAACTCAAAATTAGTAGAAGAAATAATAAAGATTAGAGCAGAACTAAACAAAATAGAGACTAAAAAGATTACAAAGATTCAACAAAATGAAAAGTTGTTTCTTTTAAAAATAAACAAAATTGCTAAAATACTAGCTAGGCAAATGAAGAAAAAAGATACAAGACCAAAATAAAAAAAATCAGAAGTGAAAAAGAAGACATTACAATAAATACCACAGTAATACAAAGGTTCATCAGAAAGTGTTATAAACAACTGTAAGCTAACAAACTGGAAAATCTAGAGGAAATTTATAATTTCCTGGATACACACAACCCGCCAAGATTGAACCAGGAAGAAATAGAAAACCTGAACAAATTAATAATAAATAGTGAATCAAATCAGTAATTTAAAAAATTTCCCATTAAAGAAAAGCCCAGGATTGAATGGTTTTCCTGCTGAATTCTACCTAAAAATGATAAACAATATCAATTTTCTCAAACTAATCCAAAAGGTGAAAGAGAATTATTTCTAACTAATTCTGTGATGTGAGCATTACCCTGATATACAAACCAGACAAGAACATAACAAAAAAAGAAAACTACTGGTCAACATCCCTCAGAAAAAGCATTTGATAAAATTCAACTGTTTCATAATAAATACGCTCAACAAATTAGGAATAAAGGGAAAATACCTCAGCATAATAAAGGCCATGTATGACAAGCCTGAAGTTAACATTGTACTGAATAAGGAAAAGATGAAAATCATTCCTCTAAGAACTAGAAGATAAGGATTCCTACTTTCATCACTTCTATTCAACATAGTACTGGAAGATCTAGCCTGAGCAATCAGGCAAGAGAAAGAAATAAAAGACATTCCAATTGAAAAAAGAGTCAAACTGTTTTTCTTTGCAGATGAAATAATCTTTTATCTAGAGAAATCTAAAGATTTCACCAAAAACCTCTTAAAACTGATAAACATATTGAGTACAGTTGCAGAATACAAAATCAACATACACAAATCAGTAGCATTTCTATACATGAGTGACAAACTAGGTGACAAAAATTTGAGAAAGCAATATCATTTTAAGTAACTACAAAAGAAATATCTAGGAATAAATGTAACCAAGGGGGTGAAAGACCTCTACAAGGAAACCTACAAAATATTTATGAAATATATTGAAGAGGACAAAAACAAATGGAAAAACTTCCCATGTTCATGGATTGGAAGAACTGATATTGTTAAAATGGCCATACTACCCAGGCAATCTATATATTAAATGCAGTCTCTATCAAAATACCAATGACATTCTTCACAGAAAAAAAAAATTGAATCTTTTTTTTAATCATACTTTAGGTTCTGGGTTACATGTGCAGAAAGTGCATACCATCTGCAAACAGAGACAGTGTCATTTCCTCTTTTAAAATGGAACTCTTATACACTGTTCTTGGGAATGTAAATTAGTACAGGCACTATGGAAAATCCTATGGAGGTTTTTCAAAGAACTAAAAATAGAACTACCATATAATTCAACAATTCCACTACTGATTAGTTATCCAAAGGAAAGGTAATCAGTTTATCAAAGAGATACCTGCACCCCAGTGCTTTTGCAGCACTATTCACAATAGCCAAGATGTGGAATCAACTTAAATGTTCATCAGTAAATAAATGGATAAAGGAAAATGTAGTATATATACACGATGGAGTATTATTCAGCCATAAAAAATGAAATCATGTTATTTGTAGCAAAATGGATAGGACTAGAGGTCATTATGTTAAGTGAAATTAGCCACAGAACCAGAGAAACAAATTGATATGGTTTGGCTGTGTCCCCACCCAAATCTCATCTTGAATTGTAGCTCCCACAATTCCCACATGTCATGGGAGGGACCCAGTTGGAGGTAATTGAATCATGGGAGTGTGTTTTTCCCATGGTGTTCTCATAACAGTGAATAAGTCTAGTGAGATCTGACGGTTTTATAAAGGGCATTTCCCCTGCACACACTCTCTTGCCTGCCACCATGTAAGACATGCTTTAGCTCATCCTTTGCCTTCTGCCATGACTGTGAGGCCTCCCTAGCCATGTGGAACTGTGAGTCCATTAAACTACTTTTTATTTATAAATTACCCAGTCTTGGGTATTTCTTCATAGCAGTATGAAAATGGACTAATACAGTAAATATTGCATGTTGTCATTCACATGTAAGAGCTAAATAAGTTGATGTTAGGGAGGTAGAGAGTAGATAGAAAGTTACCAGAGGTTGTTGTTGAAGGGGAGGATGAAGAAAATTTGGTTAAGGGGTAAAAACATACAGTTAGGTAGAAGGAATAAGTTCTAGTGTTGGATAGCACATTAGGGTGACTATAGTTAACATCAACATATATTTCAAAATGGCTAGGTAAAAACACTAAAGTCTCCCCAACACAAAGAAATGATGTGTCCAAGGTGATGTCTATCCTAAATGCCCTATTTGATCATTACACATTGCATGCATAAGCACATGTAATCCATAAATATATGCATATATTATATATTAACTAAAAATTAAAAAACGAGAAAATGCAAAGTCAAATAGAGATTTCAGCACTTGATGTGTACAGAGTACTTGCTGCCTATAATTCAAATGCGCAATTTATCCCCAAATAATAGCAAATATTCTCTGAACCCTTACCATGTGCTTCACGTTTTGCATATGTTCATTTACTCAATCTTCAGAACCACTCTGTGAGATAGAGGCTATTTTTCTTCCATTTTTCCAGTTGAAGAAATGGAAGCAAAGAGAAGTGATATGCAGTAGTTTTAACAGCTAGTAAGTGATAAATCTGGGATTCAAATCCAGTCAATCTGGTTACAGAGCTTGGCTTTTTTTGTTTTGTTTTGTTTTGTTGTTGTTTGTTTTTTTTAACCTACTCACTATGTTGCCTTTGTGATAATCTTTAAAATTAACTTTAAAGACACTACTCTGCACCACTACCTTAAAAAGGAAAAATGACCTTTATTCAGATAAGTTTTTATTGAAGATTTATTTTTGTATTGCTTGAGTTGTCCTGACCTCTACCTTTACAATGATATCCTTATTATTATTATTATTATTATTATTATTACACTTTAAGTTCTAGGGTACATGTGCATAACGTGCAGGTTTGTTACATATGTATACTTGTGCCATGTTGGTGTGCTGCAC
>NW_012115488.1:6469521-6469782 GCF_000951035.1 Colobus angolensis palliatus | reverse complement strand
GTTTTGATTGAGTTTCTTAGTCCTGAGTTCTAGTTTGATTGCACTGTGGTCTGAGAGACAGTTTGTTACAATTTCTGTTCTTGTACATTTGCTGAAGAGTGCTTTACTTCCAATCATGTGGTCAGTTTTGGAATAAGTGCGATGTGGTGCTGAGAAGAATGTATATTCTGTTGATTTGGGGTGGAGAGATCTATAGATGTGTATTAGGTCTGCTTGCTGCAGAGATGAGTTCAATTCCTGGATATCCTTGTTAACTTTCTG
>NW_012115488.1:6373949-6467212 GCF_000951035.1 Colobus angolensis palliatus | reverse complement strand
CTCAGCAATGGCGGGCGCCCCTCCCCCAGCCTCGCTGCTGCCTTGCGGTTAGATCGCAGACTGCTGTGCTAGCAATGAGGGAGGGTCTGTGGGTGTGGGACCCTCCCGGCCAGGTGTGGGATATAATCTCCTGGTGTGCCTGTTTGCTTAAAGCGCAGTATTGGGGTGGGAGTTACCCAATTTTCCAGGTGTTGTGTGTCTCAGTTCCCCTGGCTAGGAAAAGGGATTCCCTTCCCCCTTGCGCCAGGTGAGGCAATGCCTCTCCCTGCTTCAGCTCTCTCTGGTTGGTCTGCAGCAGCTGACCAGCACCAATTGTCTGGCACTCCCTAGTGAGATGAACCCAGTACCTCAGTTGAAAATGCAGAAATCACCGGTCTTCTGTGTCACTAGCACTGGGAGTTGGAGACTGGAGCTGTTCCTATTCTGCCATCTTGCTCCGCAACAATGATATCTATGTAAAATATATCTATATGAAAATGTTAGCAATGTCATGTTGGTACATTCCATTTCCAGATTTTGAGATAAATTGTAGTAATATCATTTTCCATATTTTTCATGGAGATGAATACTACAAAGTTAATTTTTGACAAAGTTAACAAACAAAAACAACAAAAATAAAACACAGCAAACCTGATCACTAGGATTCAGCAAAGTACATGGGAAAAGAAGATTTAAAATATTTTCCATTGTATATATGGTAGAAACAAAAAAATCTTATTTATGCTGTTTATACTCATAAAATTCTCCCCATAACTTGTTAGATATTAGATATAAGTCTTCTGGTCTCATGTTCTTGAGATCATTAAACTCAAGTAATACCTATTAAATTAAGAACTATGATTCAAGAAATATACTGAGGGGATTATCATAAATTTAAAACACTCGTTACAAGAAAAAAAACTGTAGACCTCCTTTACCTTTAGTAACCTCTAAATCACACAAACACACACACTCACACGCATATGCATGTGTGTGTGTATGTGTGTGCATGTGTGTTTGGTGGAGAAATGTTTCCCCTTTTCTTTCAGGTTTCCCTTTCCAACCCCTCTTTCTCAGAAATACTAGGGCTTTATGTATATGATACTCAATAAACCCTGCCCAAGCACACTGCATTGTATCCAGGGAGTGGCTGTAGTACAAACTAGGGCTATATCAAATTATCCATTGCTTCCCATCTGCCAAGATTAATGAAGAGACAGAGTCTGCAAACAAAAAGATAAATAACTATAATACTAATGACACTCTAAATTCTGAAAGAATGATGCTTACAATAAGAGCTGTAAAAGTCATGGATAGACTAATTCCTTAAAATTGTAGTACAGCAATTAGGTATTGGGGTGTGATGGTAACAGAAGAAATGGGAAAAGTTGAATCTAGATCCCTAATTGTTAGAGTCTTCTTTGCTACATGAATGTTTTCCCCCAGAAGAATGTTGCCTGAATTTTAAACATCCTCTTTAATCTAATATTTTTGGGAGATTTTGAGGTCGAAATAGTTAATTTATCATAGTTTGTGCCAAATTTGGCATTATCACAGTTGGAATTAAAACATTTCCTTTTAAAAGAAGATTTTATTTTTGGTTGTGAAGTGGGAGCAACTTATTACAGGTTGTTCTTTGCTGCATAGAACAGGAGGAAAAAAGAGAAAGCTGTGAGTGTCTAATGAAGCAAAAATTTCCATATCCTTTTGGTGAGTGCTATAAGAGCTGAGTAGAAAAACTGTGGTTCTCTTTTCATAGTCAGGGCAAGAGATTGAGAATTTAGAGGGAAAATTGGGAAACGTGGCTTTGCTCTAGAAATTCAGTAATGAAATAGTGCCCAATAATGATAATAATTAAATGTGTTACATACATAATGTGTACAACAGATCATATACTAGGCCTTGAATGTTGCCTTTCTTAACAGCTTGGGTGGGAGTGAGGGCAGGGGGATAGAGCAAGGTTCTGACTGGCAAACAACTGCCCAGATTTAATATAGAAATTTCCTGTCTTATAATGATAAAAATATATAAAAATATAAAATTCTACTTGTGCCTGGCTAATGTTACTATCATTTTACCTCAGAAAATTGCATTTATTAATTAGAGTAAATATTGTGTTTGTATTTAAAAGGAGACCAAACTATTTTGAACAAATAAAAATTTAGTTATACCTAATGTGCCAGGCTAGTCTAAAATGGTGGTGTAGATGTTCTCTATAACCTTTTAGGATGGTAGGTTCCTTTCATCATGCATCTCCATCATCATTTGCAAAGTTGAGATTTGGATTATTGGCTCAGAAACAGTCTTATTCATGGAAATAAAAGCCAAAGCCCAGGAAAGCCAACTTGTCTTCAAGTCAGCAATGATCCAGAATTTATACACATCAGCTCTACTTACATCCCATTAGCTGAAACCTAGGAACATTGGCACTTCTATATGTTTTAGCTGGGAACTTATATAAGTGTCTAGAATAGTTCCTGGAACTTCATAAATAATCTGTAATAGATAGCTGTTATTATTATGATGAATATTATTATATTAAATTCCATTTGCTGGAGAGTTGAAAATGTGTCTGGACAGTTGAATCAAGGGCTCAATTTGTGTTTTATCCTGACATTGGAAGATTTAAGGTAATTTTCCAAGACTGGACAACTGACCTTCCCCTTTCACTTCTGTTCTTCCCCGTCTTCCCCATCTGTCCTTTCCCTTTTCAGCCTAGAACCTTTGCAATTATCTTTATTTTTTCTCACACCCCAAATACAATCCACTAGTAAATCCTATCTCTTTATCTTCAAAAAATATTCAACACCATCTACCAGAATCAGTATGGATTCATCATGCTATATGTTAAAAACCCAGCCCTCCCTACTCAAGGGGAGCTGAAATATCTGTAAGAGAGAGAAGTTTAAGTGTGCCATGAGATACATACATCCTGGCTTCCTACTCCAGGTCAAATTTGGGGAGTAGCATTGAATGCAGATGGGGAGTGATATGGTTTGGCTGTGTCCCCACCCACATCTCATCTTGAATTCCCACATGTTGTGGGAGGAACCTGGTGGGAGATAATTGAATCATGGAGGCAGGACTTTTTCATGCTGTTCTTGTGATAGTGAATGAGTTTCATGAGATCTGATGGTTTTAAAAACGGGAGATTCCCTGATCAAGCTCTCTTCTCTTGTCTGCCACCATGTGAGAAATGCCTTGCACCTTCCACCATGATTGTGAGGCCTCCCAGCCACGTGGAACTGTGCATCAAATAAACCGCATTCTTTTGTAAGTTGCCCAGTCTCTAGTATATCTTTATCAGCAGTGTGAAAATTGACTAATACTGTAAATTGGTACCAGGAGAGTGGGGCAATGCTGTAGATAACCAAAAATGTGGAAGTGACTCTGGAACTGAGTAACAGGCAGGGGTTAGAACAGTTTGGAGGGCCCAGAAGAAGAAAGGAAAATGTGGGAAAGGTTGGGACTTCCTGGAGGCTTGTTTAGTGGCTTTGACCAAATGTTTGATAGTAATACGGACAATAAAATCCAGGCTGAGGTGGTCTCAGATGGAGATGAGAAACTTGTTGGGAACTGGAGAAAAATGACTCATTAATGTTTTAGCAAAGAGACTGGCAGCATTTTGGCCTGCCCTAGAGATTTGTGGAACTTTGAACCTGAGAGACATGATTTAGGGTATCTGGTGGGAGAAATATCTGAGCAGCAAAGCATTCAAGAGGTGACTTGGGTGCTGTTAAAGGCATTCAGTTTTATAAGGGAAGCAGAGCATAAAAGTTCAAAAAATCTGCAGCCCAAGAATGCAATAGAAAACAAAATTCTATTTTCTGAGGAGAAATTCAAGCCAGCTGTAGAAATTTGCATAAGTAACTAGAAGCCCAGTGTTTATCCACAAGACAATGGGGTATGTCTCAGGGCATGTCAGAGGTCTTTACAGCAGCTCCTCCCATCACAGACCCACAGACCTAGAAGGAAAAGGTGGTTTTGTGGGCCAGGCCCAGGGTCCCCATGCTGTGTGCAGTGTAGGGACTTACTTGGTGACCTGTGTCCCAGTCACTCCAGCCATGGCTGAAGGGGCCAACATAGACCTCAGGCTGTGACTTCAGAGAGTGTAAACCTCAAACCTTGGCAGCTTCCACATGGTGTTGTGTCTGCCAGTGCACAGAAGTCAAGAACTGGGATTTGGGAACCTCTGCCTAGATTTCAGAGGATGTATGGAAATGCCTGGATATCCAGGCAGAAGTTTGCTGCAGAAGCAAGGCTCAATGTGAAGTCAGATCCCCTACACTGAGTCTCTACTGGGGCACTGCCTAGTGGAGCTATGAGAAGAGGGGCCCCATCCTCCAGACCCCAGAATGGTAGATTCACCAACAGTTTGCACCTTGCACCTGGAAAAGCCGCAGACATGCAATGCCAGCCTGTGAAAACAGTTGAGAGGGGGGCTGTTCTCTGCAAAGCCACAGGAGCAGAGTCGACCAAGGCCATGGGAACTCACTTTTACATCAGCATGATCTGGATGTGAGATATGGAATCAAAGGAGATCATTTTGGAACTTTAAGGTTTGACTACTCTGCTAGATTTCAGATTTGCATGGAGCCTGTAGCCCCTTTGTTTTGGCTAATTTCTCCCATTTGGAGTGGCTGTATTTACCCAATACCTGTAGCTCCATTGTATCTAAGAAGTAACTAGACTGCTTTTGATTTTACAGGCTTATAGAGAGAAGGGACTTGCCTTGTCTCAGATAAGACTTTGGACTATGGACTTCTGAGTTAATGCTGAAATGAGTTAAGACTTTGGGGGACTGTTGAGAAGGCATGATTAGTTTTCAATAGTGAGGATATGAGATTTGGGAGGGACTGGGGTGGAATGGTATGTTTGGCTGTGTCCCCACCCAAATGTCATCTTGAATTACCACATGTCGTGAGGGGGACCCAGTGGTAGATAACTGAATCATTAAGGTCAGTCTTTCCCATGCTGTTCTTGTGATAGTGAGTAAATCTCACGAGATCTGATGGTTTTAAAAATGGGAGTTTCCCTGCACAAGCTCACTTCTCTTGTCTGCTGCCATGTGAGATGTGCCTTTTACCTTCTGCCATGACTCTGAGGCCTCCCCAGGCATGTGGACCTGTGAGTTCAATACAGCTCTTTCTTTTGTAAATTGCCCAGTCTTGGGTATGCCTTTATTAGCAACATGAAAATGAACTAATATGGTAAATCGGTCAGGTAGATAGAAACATCCAGAGAGAAATGAATAAATCTTAGGATAGCTGTGCTAGTGGCCTGTTTTCTTGGAACTATTGAAAGGGGAAGATCCAAGCTTCTAGGAGAAACCAAACTTTTATTCCTGAACCATTTTCTATTATAAACATGGTGGAAGGCATGTTTATTTAAACATGAGGTAGCACTAGGTTTCTCATGGCTGCTCATAACATAGATAATCTAGAAGTATCCGTATGCCTTGATGAGGGGAGAGAGAGAGGCTGAGATGGTCAATGAACCAGCAGAGGCCTGGAGTTTAGAAAAAGATGTCATAAAGTTTCAAATATTTGAGACCAGAAGCAAATTGACTGGACCGTGAACATCAGCCATGGGAACATGGTCTCAACAGATATTGCAAAGGTCACTAGAAACTAGACAAGACTAGCCTGGATCAGCAACTTCTCAACCAAATCTTTCCAAGATCCACAGTACAGCACTAGGAACTATGATTACAAATCCGTTACTTTCTCCTCCTTTCTTTAACCTTCACAGAGTAATACAGCCCACCTCCTCCTATGCCCCAGCATTACCTTGGATAATTTGAGATGAGAGAAAAACTTTGGAAGACATTGTGCACCTCAGACATGCTACTTTGAAATGGAAGATGATGTTAAACTGGAAGACAGTGAGAGATACTATTTCTCACATATGAAACTAATAGGGTGGATGTTCAAGAAGTAAGATTAACTCATAGAAAATGATGACACATTTCAAAAATAAGATAGTCATTTGGGTTAATAAACATCTTTTTAAGACATTAAATAAAAAGCTTCATTTTCTTTGTGTATTTGAATAATGCGGACACCTAGCTATTTATTAAATCCACTGTTTGAGGAAGAAGACTGGGACACAGAGAAGGTGTATGAGATGGTCTTGTGGTTACATGAGAATAAGAAGACTCCTTCATATTGGAATGGTCCATGCTGTCTAAAGGCTTCCCTGATCAAAACTACATAAAACTGAGTTAATAATAGAACCCACAAACTTCAAAAATTCAGTATAAACAAAAGCACCTTCACACACTCCTCTCTATTTGCAAATTCAATGAAGAGAACCTCTACGACTCACAACGAAGACCAGTCCAGCTGGAGACTCACCAGGCCTTACTTGGTCAACAGTCAGTAGTTGTCTGCTCTTTGGCCTCTCCTTTCCCAGCTCCTTTCTGTTCTGGTAAAAATAAGAAGAGAAAAAGTAAAACAATAAATGCAATTTAGAAAAAGTTACATTATTCTGCTTCTGCCTTTATTGTTTATTGTTAGCTAGCCTTGGAGTAAAACTAAGAAGAAGATTAAGACACTTTAATTTGGGCTTTGAAATTCAAATCCAAGTCAGAGAACTTTTCAAAAATAGAGTATCAAGTTGCTGACTATAGCATGCTAGAGTAGAATCAGGGGAACGTCCTGTTGACAAATCCTCCCTAAACAAAATATCTCTGATCATTCTTTTAACAAATAAGAGATTCAATTGGGTTAACAAATCCCTTTATAAAAATAAAAATATTTATGAGAAGAATTACAGCTACTCACAGCCCAGTGTAAAAAAAAAAAAAAAAAAAATCTAATGAGCTTTCTGGTGATATCTAGGTTTGTCACACTGATATAATAGGGATTTTTGATTGTATTGAGAGAGATAGGACTAAGGGAGCAAATGTAATTATGTGGTTGGGTGGAGGGTAGGGGAGGAGTGGTGACTACTGTGAGGCTTTGACCCACTCTGAGGAGCAATTGACCAGATGGAGCCATTGGTCAATAGAAGATAGGAGATAAGGAGATAAGGAGAAGTTTAGGAATAAGAGATAAGGATAAGTTTCAGAATGGTGGAACTTCCTAGGTCATCCTGGTGACATGCCTCTTTATGCCACAGGGAACCTACTCTTGTAAATAGTTTATCAAAAATGCTAATGACTGTCCAGGCCAGATTCTTTCTCAATTTTCCTATACTTTGAGAATCATTAGCTGAATAATTTTCATTATGTTCTGTATATAATGAGAAATTTCTGATCTCCCTTAATTTCCATGCCAACAACAATGATCTGAGATTGTTGGTTATTCTTCCCAAAGGTGCTTTCATTAAACACAGGAGAGAACTGGAGAGAGACTTGTTTCAGAAACATGAGGGGAGATAAGAGAAGACTTTGAGGCAGGTTTCAAAATCCTGTGTGAGTGATTTTAACTAGATCTGGATAATAATGACTGAATCAAGAAGATGTATTTAGATTACATAAATCTATATAAAGCTAATTTCAAGGTACCTGCCTTCTGTGTTAGATTGTTTTATTTTAGGGTAACAAGCCTAGTTTGAAAAAAACAAGTTATGATTAAAAATAGGCATTTTGTGATGAAGTAGATTCCTCAGGAAATAGGAGACAATAGATTTAGCTAATTTGTTCACTCATTCATTCATTTATTGAAAAAACCATCTTGAATTGGTCCTGGTTTCTCAACCAAATCAGTCAAAAATTATCAAGACTAATTTAGCTGAAATTGCCTCCTGAGCACAATATTAAAATGTACAGTTATAGTCAGAGTATTGATATGTGTTTTGGCATTGTCAATTCTTTTTTCACTGTTTTCTTATGTCCTCACTGCATGGCAGCTCTGGAGGACGTCAGGAAAGGTATATGCTAACTTTGGGATGGCAGTGACACTGGAATTTTGTGTGGGTGCATGCATGCACATGCGTGCATGCGTGTGTGTGTATTTTGTGTGCCCTTTAGATGAGAAATACAATTATAAGAACTCTATGCTCAGTTGGAGTCTCATGACTCATCACTCTATATCTAAATCAGCCCCCAAAGACGTAAGGGCTCTTGCAAATCCTGGAAATATCCGTCTAATACTTACCCCTGACCTCCTGTTTCAGTTTCTGTATGCAGCACTGCTCTGTTTCAGAAACAAATCGTTTTCCATTATAATTCAGAAATATTCAGGTCCCCAAACAAACCTGAGATTTCATCTATTCAGCAAATTTTTTATTTGCCAAGCACATGCCTGCTAGCCTGTGAGATTGCAGCTGCTATTCATATGAATGTTGGCAACATTTCACTGTGGGGGTCAATTATGGTCATTTACCATGATGACATAATAACAACTACAAAAATGTGAAAGCTAAAGTAGGGTTATTATTACTGTTTGTAAAGTCTGTATCCCAGATGTTCCTGCCAGGAGAGAGAAAAGCTGGAGTGCAGAGAGAGCTGACAACAGTGCTAACCATTCAAATCACCACCAGATAGAACAATTTACAAGATGGGGATGTAACAAGAGGTTAAAGCTGGTACTCAGGTTGCCCTGCCTCCCTCACCTTGAACTGCAAGGCTTTTCCTTCTTGGCATATCATGTCATACAGAAACAACCCTGCACCCTAGCCCAAGGATGAAAGTAAAAGAAGAAATACAGGCAGTGAATTTGCCCAGAGAGATGGGCCAACAGCCAGTGTCATTCACTGATATATAGCCGAGGAGGAATTTATTTCCAACTAGTAGAGGACTGGGGGGCTCATAAAACTGTATAGCTTCAACTCAGTGAAATAAGGTTAGTAAAATACATAAACTCTGATACAGCACCATGAAGTATGCCTCTAGTCACCTGCAATTCACCAATGATTTCGTGATAGATATTCTCGCACCTGGCTGTTCCTTGTCAGCTGTGACCAGTGTGAGCCTTTCAGCAAAGTTCACCCTCCCTCCCTCCCGGACCCTCTCTTTTTTTCTACCTTGGGCAGAGGTCTAGTGCTAGGCTAGTAGAGGGCTTGCTGATTGCAGAGATGCTTAGCAGATCCTACAGCAGATCTCCTGAGTGATAACACTCTGATAGCAAGCACCAGCATGAGACAAAAGCACAGTACTTGTCAAATAAAAAAATACGTTAGTAGTTGAATATACGAGTAGGTAATAAAAAAATCCAGCTCTAAAAAAGTTCAGCTCTGATGATGTCTGTTTTTTTAAAAAATGGAGAAAAAAATCACAGTAGGCAGAAACTCCATTTTTTTACATTTCATACTTCTGTCAGTGTGATGTTGAACAAGTACCATTAATCAAGAGCACTGTTATTCATTAGGCACAGTGATGTACTTGAATTTTTACTTTAGTATCATTGTTCAAAGCCTCTGGAACAGCCTTAAAGAAGATGGGAAAAATTTACAGCTGTAGTTTACAGCCAAGACTGTAAAAGAACTTTCCTACTATTAACCAAATGTTAAACACGGTAATAATAGTAATAATACCTTGTATTTACACAGTGACTGTCTGAGAAACTCAAAGCACTCAACAAACAGTACATAGTATATTCATTGTCAACAACATCATTTCACGGAACGTTAGTGGGAGGTAGTATTACTTTCTTTGCTATCGGGCCAATAACATGTTCTTTGTGTTTATAGTTATCTCTGATGCAGGGGAGGTGGCAGACAGGAAGGAGGATGGGGATATGGCATATGTGTGGTGGCAGTGTGTGGATCGAAGAGTTTTGTATATCTTTTGAAGAACTAACCCAAAAGGAATCCTTTTGCTGTGTAATGGTTGTAAGAGATTTGGATAAACATGATAGTTAATCCAGTCTCTCCAGGCATCAGAAATTAATTATAGCATATTCTAATCAGAATGCACTCCTGAGGAAATTAACTTGATGTACTCTGCCTGCTGAGAGGAGGAAGAGCCCTCAGACCCTTTGGCAGGTTTCCTGACATCCCAAAGCTGACATGCTCATGCTGCTTCTTTGAGTGACTGGTTCCTGGCCCTGCCTACCTACCCACAGCTGATTGAACCAGGGTGGGCCAATCAGATTCCTTCTCCTGGGCATTTAGAAATGGATTGTGGGAAATCCAATGAGTGTAACGAACTTCTGAACTGGAAGGTGACTTAAAGACAGGCCTGCAATGACTCTATTTGACCCATCTGAAAAACAAACAAAAGAGAGGAGAAGGGAGAGCTTTGGTTCCTGAAGAATGTTCGGTTTCTCTCCTAGTCAGAGCCATTTCAGGCTCTATAGCCCATCCCTGATTCTTTACAGTAAATCCATTCAGCTTAAGTGTTTTTCTTTTATTCCTGAACAAATATATGGTCTCTAACTAAGATAGAAAATATTCCAAGATAATCACACTCAGAAGACTTTGTAAGAGTAAAGGACAGACCACATGCACAGGAAAGGCCCTTCAGTGTTATTTTATTTGGAGGGTCCTTGGCCCCCACAGATCGAAATACCTTTTGTGGGGAGTTCAGCACAGCAGAGACCTTTTAGTGAAGTTGACAATTCAACTCTGAAAAGAGTGACATTTTGTTTTGTGTTTTGTTTGCCCATTTCCCTCTCTTTAAATCCGATCCTATTTTGTTTAATTAATTGTACCCTCTGCATATCAGTGGGTTGTTTTAAATTTTAAAAAGGCAGTAACTTTTAAAAGTTTGGAGAAAATCGACTTGTCTGTATGCATCATTTTAGTCCCAGTAAGATAGGCATAACAAAAATCTCAACACTTGCCACTTGAGTCCGACTTTTCAGTCTGAGGTGAACACCAGTGTTGAATTGTTAAGAAAAGTATTCAGATGCAATATTGCACCCCAAAATAATTCTTGCTCTCCTGCCACAAGAAAAAAAAAATAATTCCATTCCAGTCCAGTACTAGTTCTCTGTACATTTCCCCTCATTCCCAAAGCATTTTAATATTCACAACTACATAACAGAATGGAAAAATGGGCATAGATGTTCAGAGCAGAGAAACAGCAGTGTTCATAACAATAAATAAGCAATATTTAGCCATTTTGTGATTCTCCAGGAGAGTGGATTTGCCAAATCAGTGACCCTGGGGGTTTGCCTAGAGGCTGTTGCAGGTAGATCAAAGACTTTGGAGTCAGACAGACCCTCCCAAATTTTTAAAAGAATGTCTTTGAATAGGGAATTTATGCTTTCTGAGGCTGTCTCCTTGTCTTCCTTACTTGTAAAATGGAGTTAACAATAGCTACTATGTAGGTTGTTGCAACAATGAAATGAAATGATGTTTATAAAATATGAGGCACTTGTTTGCTGAAAGGAGAGTTCTACATATTTTGAGAATGGTTTATAATCTCAAACCTTCATTACCGTGACTCAGATACCCTAGAGAGTATATGATGATATTGAAATTCCACATTTTCCCTAGATTTAAAAAATATTTTAAATTTAATGATTAAGTCTCAAAATAGATCCAAATGAAATTAATGGCCCTGTGCATTTTGTTACTAAAATAACTGAAGTGTCTCAGAAGGTTGCTTCCACCTGAAATTCCTCAGCATGCAAACTGATGATGCTAAAGATAACACGACTTAATGGGCAGTGTAGAGACTTCTTTGCACACTCTTGTTTTACAAAGCTCCACTTGCTACACAATTAAAATGATACTTTAAGATGAAAGGGGCTGCTGCTATCATTGAGCAGGGCAGCTATATTCTGAAGTGGCTTCAGTAGGTTATGTGTGCTGACAGCAAACAATTCCAAGGGTCTCCCAAAGGACTGAAACTGCAAGCAGAATAAAGCCTCCTGTCCTTAGTGCTGCAACTACTCAGGCTCTTATTCAAAGAACCTGAAATATTGCAGGATGGGATGTTTCTTACAGTAGAAATGGCATAACTCTAGTACAAGTTGAATTTATTCATATTCTCAAAAAGTTCGCTGTGTCTCTGAATTTAGAATGCAAGTTCCTAAGGAAAGTCTGCTAAAATCATCTCTTTAGGAATGTTGATGCAATTTTGTTACTTCATTAATTATATTCATTCATTCAATACTTTTTTTTAATACTATACTTCAGATAGTAATGATACAAAGCTGCATAATGCTGCCTTGGTCTTGCCCTACAAGAGCAAGAGATCTCCCTCTCCCTGTCACTTAAGCCTTTGGTCTCTAATTTCACCACTAATAATCCACAGTTATGATCCCTGAACTTTAATTTCCCTTGTGACCCTTGGGATGGGTATAGCTTTTTGTTGGAAATAGTGGTATTTAGGATAAATTCTAAACTTGCTAGCAAGGAATACAAAGCCGTTTATGATGTCTCTCCAAAATTCAAGTCTTGTAACTTGCTCCAACTTCACAATAACTGAAGCTAACTACCTGCAGTTCTTCCTAGTGAGCCTCCCCTTTCCCCTTCCTCTTTCTCTCTCTCTTGGCCTTCCGTGGTCTATGTAAGCTGTCATTGCTATCCAGAATTTCTTTTGCGACACTGAAGACATACAAAACACATTTTATATTGAGTCAGTGTGTCTAGAAAACCAAGGTGCCATCACCCTGAGGTGGAAGGGCTTCTAAAAGTCTCAGAGGAACCACCTGAAGCAAGAGGCAAGAGGAAGACATTGATGGTGTCAGGGTTGTCATCAAGAGCCAAGCTGGGTGCCTGGTCAGCAAAGATGGGACAACTTTCCAAAAACAATGGTTAGGCATTTCTCACTTCAGGACAACATTGCTTTAACCTTGGGCCAACTCCCCTAAATCAGAATCTAAGAGCTCAGCTATAGGTCAGAGAGAGCCAATAGCGAAAGTTACATGAAAATACATGAACCCCTCTCCTTCTACCACAGAATTGCAAAACTTTCATTGACCAGATAGATATCCCTGGGGAAAGGAAGGAGGAGAAGGAAAGGCCTATACATCTCCATTGTAACGCACCCCTGCCTTTATCTAGCATTCAATCAAAAGAGACAATTGAATTGACAAGAAATTTTTAAAAACAGTTTTCTACTGACTAAAAATAGAAGCCTAGCCTGGGCAACATAGTTAGACTTCGTATCTACAAAATAATAATAATAATAATAATAATAATAATAATAATAATAATAATGATAATAATCTGGGTTTGGTGGCACACACCTGTACTCCCAGCTACTTGAGAGGCTGAGACGAGAGGACCGCTTGAGCTGTGATCATACCACTGTACTCCAGCCTGGGAAACAGAGTGAGATGGTGTGTCAACAAGCAAACAAAAAGAAGCACCAGAACATGATAAAATCAGCTAAAAAGAATTAATAGGTATGTATGTGTATGTGTGTGCATAGTGCAGTGTATCTGGATTATAGCATGTATATTTCGATTCTACCCTACATTTCTATCTATTCTACTTATTTGGACTTAGCATGTGTTCTTTAATGTTGTTACCCACTTATCCTCCGAAACAGATTTACAATCTTGTCAAAAACTATATTTTACCTCTTGGCGTCCTCAGATTTTGACAATGTCCTATACAAAGTAGGTTCTCAATGTAATAATAAGCCAGTTCATATCCATGTCATTACAGTAACTGAAGATTACATGTTACACTAAGTCTGTGAGAATAGAGAAGGTACTGGCATGGGTGTGACTGAACTTGCTTTTCTAAGTTGAAGTTTTCTTGAGAGAAGTGAGTCTTGAATGAAAGAAATGAAGAAGATGGGAAAATCAAGCTGTCTATGATCAAATGCTAATGTATGAGAAGTTCAACACAAGAGCAAGAACAAATGTCCACGGGGACTGTCTTGAAGATTAAAGCAGATAGATCTAACAAAAAATAATGCCATTATTTTGGGGAAATATGATGGTTATTGTCATGATACTGAAAGTTATGCATTGTGTCTTAGGGATATAGAGGTTACTTGGCTTAGGAAAAAAATGACCAGTGTGACCAAGAGTACGCAATGCACTTGGTAAAAATATTTAGGATGATTAAATAGAGGAAAAAAAAAGAAGGGGGACAATTTGTAAGAAAAGGGTAGATGTTTAGGTTTTTTTAAGGTTTTTTATATTGTTTTAATGTGCCAGGGAAGTGTTTTATGCAGAGTGGGTGCTAAAAATATGTTTGTCAAATGTATGAGCAAACTAGTTTATGTATTAATTGAATATATAAATTCAAGGAAAATAAAATAAAATACAGATAAAGCTCATTTTACAAAATAAGTGAGTTCATTACATATCATAAAACAAATAAATGATAAAAAAGATTTATTAATACGTTTATATATAAAACACTGTGTAGTATGAAAATTATCTCTACTTCCCTATCAAATATCTATTAACTATCAGTGAACTAGTAGTTTCATCATTGCTTAACTTATAATCACACATATTATTGGTATTTTTTATTGAATGGCTATTGAACTTCAGCATGCACTAAGTACTACAGAGGACATCAAATAAGACATTGTTCTTTCCCTGTAGGTTCATAATATAACTTAGGGGGACCATCTTTCTCTTCTTTTTTTAAAACTTAATGTGTGTCCATGGCTCATCAAGCATTTTAATATCCCAAAGGCCAAAGATGCACTGCACATTTATATTCAGGTTCTGATATTTATATATTGTAATGTGCTGGGATCCATATTACTTTCAGTAACACCATCTAGTTCTAAAGGGCAAAGTACATAGAATTCCGAATAAGTTCATCTGTTTTTTTTTTTCTTCTTCCCTAAAGGAAGGTGTGGAAAATTGTCAATATTCTTAAGAATTTTAGAGCAGGGGACAGTGAAATACTCTTTTATTCATTGCTGCTTGCACTATTTGATATGAAGGACTCTTATTTTCATTATTTCAATAATTATTTCTTAATTTGAAATGAATCCTCCTTTTACTCTAATCAGCGGCAACTGTGATCATTAGGAACTGATTAGAAGTGATGTGGAATCTCCATTTCTTTCCATTGCTTTTACAGAATCATACGAACTTAGAATTAGAATTCTAATGATTATTTAGTCCAATAATCCCCAATGCCTGTCTATAGACTTGCTGCCATAAAACATCAAAAACACAAGGACAATAAAAATTCAAATTTCTGAGACTCATCTGCCTTAAATGAGAATTTGCAAGGTAGGGTCAAGATAACTGTTTCACTGTCAGTACAAGTGGTTCTCAGAAGGGCTAAATGCCTTATCCCATGTCTACGTGGGTAGATGCTGTCAGAGTTGGAAATAAAATCTGGATTTACTTTTTAAAAATATCTAATGTTCTTTTTAATACACCACATTGTAAAGAAGTTTTGCCTCTTTACATAATCCCATATTTCTTGGAGGTTTTGTTCCTTCTTTTCTACTCTTTTTTTCTTTATTTTTGTCTGACTGAGTTGATTCAAAGGACTAGTCTTTGAGATCTGAGATTATTTCCTGAGCTTGTTCTATTCTGCTATTAATACTTCCCATGGTATTAGGAAATTCTTATAGTGAGTTTTTCAGCTCTATAGGAACAGTTTTGTTCTTTCTCAAATGATTATTTTGTCTTTTGGCTCATGTATCATTTTACAGGATTTCTTATATCACTTTAATTGGGTTTCCATTTCCATTTTCTCATGAATCTCAATAATCTTACCTGCCATCCAGATTCTGAATTCTGTATCTGTCATTTCAGTCATTTCAGTCAAGAAAAGAACCATTGTTGCAGAGCTAGTGCGGTTTGTTGAAGGTAAGAAGGCACTCTAGTTCTTTGAGTTGCCAGATTTCTTGCATTGTTTTTTTTCATCTATGTGGGCTAATATTCCCTTAATCTTTGAAGTTGCTGCCCTTTAAATGGGGCTTTTTGCTTCTATAGTCTTTGATGTCCTTGAGGGTTTGTCTGTGCTATAAGTTGGGCTCAGTCAATTGGCTTCATTTCTGGACTTTTTCAGGGGGCCAACGCTCAGCTCAGCACTCCTAAGCTGTGTGCCCTAACCTTCGGGGCCTGGGACAGGATCTGTAGCTTTGTTCTCTTGCCCCTATTAGTTGAGTGCCTGTGCTGGAGATGTCGAGGTGTTTACAGTCTGCTGGCAACAAAGCTTTAATGGAGGTGGGGATGCCAGCAGAAGCACTTCACTGGGGTGGTAGCAGTAGGGTCTGCACTTGCACATACATTTCAGTGTTAGCTAAACAGCAGCATGGAAGGTCCATGTGCACCAGCAGTAGCCGGGTGGTGGTGTGGCAGGCTCCACACATGTGCTGGCAAAGCACTGGGGGGAGGCTGTGCACAAATGTGCACTGGCAAAGCAATGGAGGAAGGCTACAGGTGGGTGCATGCCAGTGGGGGGCTATCTGCAGAAGTTCTCAGATGGTTAGATGGGGTCTGCCAGTGAAGAAGCTATGTCAGTGGCCACTGAGAAGTACCTTAATTGGGTATCTGAGGCTGCTCTGCAAGCAGGTGCAGCCAGGCAGGGAACCTGGGAGAGGCCAGCAGACAGGAATGTGCTCAGATGAGACTAGCTCCATCCCATTGTCTGTCCAGGTATGCCACTCAACAAAGACCCAAGTGACCTAGTGGAGTGCAATGAACCTTGGATGACAGGCATCCCTGGCTGTGCTCCTCTGCACCTGTTCCCTTGCCAAACCCTCTGTGCTCCACAAAGGCTGGAATCCTGCCCCTAACAACTCTCCAAGCAGCTCTTCCTGCTAGCTCAAATGCCTATGGAGGTCATAGGGTCTCCTGCAGCTAGGATTCTGGAGGTCCATGGTGAGAGTGGTCTACTCCATGCTTATTTAACTCACTCCTTCCCTAGGCACTGCTCAGAGCCAGGAATGAGTCCTAGGGACTGGCAAACCTGTACAGGGTTCCCAGCTTCCTCCCCCTTCAGCCTAGGGTCTGTATTCTCCCTCTGTTCACTCTCAATGCCTTCCTTCCCAAGATGCTTAGAGTGTGCCAGTCTTCTTGATGGTCTAGTCTCTTGGTGGGAGAGTCTCCATGGCTGCATATAGTTGACGATCTTAACTCTTCTCTTTGGTGCTCAAGTATTTCAACATGGAAAAGATACTCAACGAGGTCCTGGAACAGCTAGACATTCATTGAAAAAATATTACCTCCAACATTATTTTGCACCTGATACAAAAGTTAACTTGAAATGGATTAAATAATAAAAACCTAAAGGCATAAATCTTTAGAAGAAAACATAAGAAAATATCTTGTGATTAGGCTAAGTAATGGTTTCTTATATACAACACACAAAGTATGAGCCATAACAGAAATACGATTTTTAATTTGTCCTTTATTATAATTAAAAGTTTTGATATTCCAATACTACCTGTCTTTTGATTTAGAAAAGGGTCAAGCAAGAACTTCTATGGGTGCATAAGGAGTGTATATTTTAATTTTGGCAGTAGTTGCACAACTGAAACTTTTTTTTAAAAAAATGAAGACTATTCACAAACCAAAAGAAAATAAAATATTTATAAGGCACATATCTGATTTGTATACAGAATATATAGAACTCATACAACTCAACAATAAGACACCCCAAGAAAAAAGGGACGCATGATTTGAGCATATTCTTCAATAACACTACACACATGTGGATGGCCACTAATAGCAAGAAAAAAAACCTCAATACAATTAGACATCAAAGAAATATAAACTAAAGCCACAAGATGCTCTATATACCCACTAGAATAGCTAAAATTAAACACACTGATAATATAAAATATTGGTGGAGATACAGAGCAACTGGAATTCTCATACATTGCTGGTGAATGCAAAATGCTATAGAAACTTTGAAAAACAGTACTTCATTTTGTTATAAAATGAAACATACACTTACCCTACAATCCAGTAATCCTAATCCTAGGTATTTGCCAAAGGTAATGACTTAAAAGAAACAAGAGATAACTTTTATGGGTGACAGAAATGTTGTCTGTTTTAATTCTGGTAGCAGTCACACAATTTAAAATTCAATGAAGTATTCACTTTAAAAAGAATGAATTTTGTTGTATTTATAATATACTCAATGTTTAAAAGTAAATTAAAATGCAAAAGAAAAATTGGACAAAACATTTGTGAGAGGTATGTCTGAGGTAAAGAGCTCTTAAAATCAATAAGAAACTAGTGAGAGGTATGTCTGAGGTAAAGAGCTCTTAAAATCAATAAGAAACTAAATATATAATAAAAGAAATATTTTAATAGAAGAAAATGAGTAAGCAGCATGAATATGCAATACACAGGGTCAATTATATAAACCAAGAGGTGAGTCCCAATAGTTATCAAATAAAAACAAACTAAAATGAAAATTAGAAAATTGACAAACATTTAAAATACAAAAGAATGGTGTCAAGATGGCTGAGGGTCTTCCCAAGAAGCTCTATCATACACTTCCAGGAATTTAAAGTGGCATGCCCTATCTCAGAGGGAACCCCCTTATATACCAAAAGTTTAAACGTATATCTGACCTAAAGTCCAAGAATTTTCTTCCTCAGAGTTTATCCTAAGAAAATAGAGGAACACTCTAAGATTTATATGCAAATATATTCAATTTAGCATTATTTTTAATCAGTAAAAATTGGAAATAATATAAACAAGAATAAAATACTAACAAACTATAGTATATCTATATGATGGAATCCTATATTTTTCAAAAATATATATTTCAATATATATTTAACATATTTTTTCTAAAAATGTGTGTGTACACACATACATGATTCTGACTTTGTAAAAATTGCCTAAGATACGCAACAAAAGTGACCAATATGGCACAGGCGAAAGGGTTAACTGAGGCCATTTCTTGGCTACAAGACTGTTGTTGATGTTTATTTTCTGTAGTCCATTTCTACATACACCCTGTTACTATATACTAAACATATATTGCTTTTATATTTAAAAAGTAAGATAGTAATTATCTCCCTTAGCAATATTTTGATAGGAAAGGGATACAGTTATAACTATGTATGTCCCTGTTATAGTTTGAAATCTATACAGAGTAGGAATTTTCTGTGCAAAGATATTTGGCAAATTGATTTTTCAATAAAATTGAATGTGGCCATTATGGAGTTCTTTCCCCAGGATCCAACTCTTAAATAAGTCCTGAAGAAGAAACTCGTATATAGACAAGACACTGATAAAATCAATAAGAATATTTCGCCTTTTGATGTCGTAGGCCAAATTTTTTTCAAACTCCTGACCTCAAGCGATTCACTTGCCTCAGCCTCTCAGAGTGATGGGATTACAGGTGTGAGCCACTGAGCCTGGACTGCCAGGTTTTATTCTACCCCTTGGGATATACTACCTATCGGGGTATGTTCCCTTCTCTGTCATTGCACTTGCCAGTTTTATTCAATGGTCTAAACCAACAGGCTGTAGACATGCCATTATTTTCTAGAGCAATGGTAATATAAATCTACATTAAGTCAGCATTCTTGTTGAAAGTAAGCTACTGTAGAGGATATCTAGTCCATAGGCCAATATGTAGGCTTATTCACATGATCCTTATTCTGAAAGAATAATAAATACACTCTAAAGGTATTTCTGTTTGTTTCTCTGTTAGACATTGAATTAAGGTGAGCTGTGCTTTATTTTAAACCAGTCCTATTGGTGTACATTAACTTGCACTTGACTTTTTGAAACCTGTCTATGTAAGGGACTCATTCTACAAGGGAAAGTATATTGAAAGGGGATTGGAACTCAGGAGAGGTATGGTGTGAAGGTGTAATGGAAGAAGGGGGTAGGCTGTGAGAAGATGTGACTACACTCATGCAATTCATGGGTTTCCTACAGAACCCTTTCTTGAATGTATCAAGCTACACTCTCCCCTGCCCTTCATAGCAACTGTGCAGAGTGCTGAGGTACCACTTAACCACCTGTTACTGAGATTGTCTACAGAGTCCATTTATCACATTTAGTTTTGAGCAGTTGGAGGTCAGGAATTTTTCTGTTTTTTTTTTCTTTTTTAAAACAAAAGACATAATTGGCATACATTAATGGCATATATTTTAATTATAGAATTTGACAAGTTTTGATATATATGTATACCCATTAAATCACCCCAACAAGGTAATGAACGTATCTAGTACCTACAAGTTTCCTGATGCCTCTTTGTTGTACATCCTCCCACCCCCGCCAGCTTCTCTCAAAGCCCATCCCCAGTCAAGCACTGTTCTAATTTCTGTCACTAGATCACTTTACACTTTAAAATTTTTTATATAGGAGAAATCATTCAATGTATGCTTTTGAGGAGGTCTGTCCCCTTTCACTCAGCATAATTATTTTGAGATTCTCCCATGTTTTCACATTTAACAATAGTTCATCTGTTATTGCTGAGTAATAACATTATTTGGATATATTCATTCACCTATTGATAGACATTTAAGTTGTTTCTAGTTTTTTCCTATTATAAAATTTGCTTTTATGTTAAGTGAAATAAGCCAAACATAGAAAGACAAATATTGCATGGTCTCACTCATACGAGGGAACTAAAAAAAAAAGTGGATCTCATGAAGGTAAAGAGTAGATTGGGGGTTACCAGACGCTGTGAAGGGGAGAAGGAAAAGGGCAGAAAGAGAAGTCAGTTATTGGATATAAATATATGGTTAGATAAAAGAAATAAGACCTAATGTCAGATAGATAAATATGGTGTCCATAGTTTACAATAATCTATTGCACATTTCAAAATAGTGAGATAATAATTCAAATGTTTCTGGCATAAAAAGACAAATATTTAAAATGATGGATATCCCACTTATACTGATTTGATCTTTAAAGATTATATGAATGTGTTAAATTATCACATGTACTCGAAAACTATCTGTATCTATTATGTATCAATGAAAAAAATTATTTAAATAAAAGACTACAAATTGTGTGCAGTGTATACTGCTTAGGTGACGGGTGCACCAAAATCTCACAAATCACCACTAAAGAACTTACTCATGCAATCAAACACTACCTGTTCCCCAGTAATCTATGGAAATGAAAAAATAAGAAAATTATTTCCAACAACAAAATTAAATCACATATCAAATCAAAGGAAAATGATAAATAAATAATAAATAAAGCTACTATGAACATTAATGTATAAGTCTTCATATAGAATAAATGTATGCACTTAGTATTTTGGGTAAAGACCTAGGAGTGAAATAATGGCTTCCTATTGTAGGTGTAATTTAATTTTCAAAAACTGCCAAACTATTTTCAAAAGCGGTTGTACTATTTAACATTCCCACAAGCAATATATGAGAGCTGCAAGCCCGGCGCGGTGGCTCAAGCCTGTAATCCCAGCACTTTGGGGGGCTGAGACGGGCGGATCATGAGGTCAGGAGATCGAGACCATCCTGGCTAACATGGTGAAACCCCGTCTCTACTAAAAATACAAAAAACTAGCCGGGCGAGGTGGCGGGCGCCTGTAGTCCCAGCTACTCCGGAGGCTGAGGCGGGAGAATGGCGTAAACCCGGGAGGCGGAGCTTGCAGTGAGCTGAGATCTGGCCACTGCACTCCAGCCCGGGCGACAGAGCAAGACTCCGAATCAAAAAAAAAAAAAAAAAGAGAGAGTTGCAGTTCTTTCACATGCTAGCCAACACTTATTATGGTAAACCTTAATTTTAGCTATTATAATAAGTGTGTAGTGGTGTCTCATTATGATTTTAATTTGCATTTCCTTAATGAGTAATGATGTTGTGCTTTTTTTCATATGCTTAATTTTGGCATTCACAAATATTGCTTGGTTTTGCCCATTGAAAAAAAAATTGTTTGTTTTCTTATTATTGAGTTTTGAGAGTTCTTTATACAGTCTGGACACAAATCTTTTAGCAGATAATCGGTTTGCAAATATTTTCTCCCAGGTTATGGTTTATCTTTTAAGTGTCTTACATAGTAGAGGTTTACATTTAAATGAAGTCCAATTTATCCATTTACTTTTTTGTCACTTATGTTTTTATTGTCACACCTAAGAAATCTTCCACCCTTATTCTTCTGAAAGTTAATTATTAAGTTTCACATTTAGGTCTGTGATTCATTTTGAATTATTTTGTAATGATGTGAGAAATAAAAATTCTTTTTTTTCTCTTTTGTTTTTGGCATATAGATATTTAATTACTTCAGCATCACTTTTTGAAGAGTCAATCCTTTTGAAAATTGAACTATCTTTGCATATTTATTCAAAACTAGTTCTGTATTTGTGTGGGTTTATTTCTGGATTCTCAATTCTATTTCATTTATCTACTTTTCTATATATTATACTAGCTTATATAAGTTTCAAAATTAGGTTGTGTTAAGCCTTTAACTTCTTCTTCAATTTCAGGTTGTTTTGACTATCCAAGATTTTTTAAATATCCAGAAAAATGTTTGAATCAGCTTGTAAATATCCACCAAAAAAAAACTGCTGAGATCTTGTTTGGATTTGATTGGGTCTGTAGATCAATTTGGAAAGACCTGACATTTAACAATAGTATGTCTTCTGATGCATGTACTCTGCATTTATTTGTCTTGTTTAATTTTCTCAGCAATGTGTTATAGTTTTCAGTGTGCAGTTATTGTGCACCCTGTCAGCTTATTCCCAAGTATATAATGATTTTAAATGTTATTGTAAATAATAGTTTTAAATTATAATTTATAATTACTCATTGTGATTGTACAGATATATGATAGATATTTTTCTGTTGATCTTGAATCCTACAAACTATGCTAAACTTATTTATTACTTTGTTGATTTTAATTGCTTTTCTGTAGTTTCTATCACATATCTACACCCACAATCATATTGTCTGTGAATAAAGGCAGTTTCACTTCTTTTTCATCTGGATGCCTTTTATTCCCCTTTTCTTACCTTATTTCACTGGCTAATATCTCCAGTGAAATTTTGAATAGAAGTGGAAACAGCAGACATTCTAATCTTAAGGTGGAGAGCATACTTTTTTTTAACCATCAAATTTGATGTTGTTGTAGGTTTGTTTGTAGATGTTTGTTATCAGGTTAAGAAGTTCCCTTCTATTCCTAGTTTGCTAACAGTTTTCATAAGGAAAGAATGTTAAATTTCGTGAAATACTTTTATGCTTTTTATGCAACTATTGAGAAGAAGATTATATAGTTTTTCTTTTTCGTTTGTTAATATGGTAAATTACATTGATTAATTTTAAGATATTAAGCCAACCTTACAATCCAGAGATGTACTCCACTTGATAATAATTTGTTATTCTTTTTATATACTGAATTTCGTCAGAACTTTTTTTTTTTTTTTTTTTTTGAGACGGAGTCTCGCTCTGTAGCCCAGGCTGGAGTGCAGTGGCGCGATCTGGGCTCACAGCAAGCTCCGCCTCCCGGGTTCAGGCCATTCTCCTGCCTCGGCCTCCCGAGGAGCTGGGACTATAGGTGCCCACCACCTCGCCCGGCTAATTTTTTGTATTTTTTTTTTTTCAGTAGAGACGGGGTTTCACCGTGTTAGCCAGGATGGTCTCAATCTCCTGACCTCGTGATCCGCCCGTCTCGGCCTCCCAAAGTGCTGGGATTACAGGCTTGAGCCACCGCGCCCGGCCTGTCAGAACTTTTTTCATCCAAGTAATTGGGAATTTTGTCAGGACTTTTTTCATCTATGTAATATCATCTACATATAGACTATTGGTCTCCAGTCTTCTTGATTTGTCTTGTTGCGGTTTTGGTATCAAGGTAATGCTGACCTCATGGGAAGTATCTCTTAAATTTTTTGGAAGAATGTGCATACAATTGATAATATTAGTTTATTAGATATTTGGCAGAACCCACCAGTGTAACTATTTAAACCTGTAATTTTTTTGGTTCTAATGTTTTTAACTACAAATTAAATATCTTTAATAGAGATTGTATTATTTAATTTACCTATTCCTTTAGTGATCTTTGGTAGTTTGTGACTTCCAAGGAATGTATCTATTTAAGTTTTTTACAATATTTTCTTCATATTTCTTAATATCTGTAGAATCTGTAATGATATCACCTCTATAATGCACAATCTTGGAAATTTGTGTCCTTTGTTTTCCTTTTATCCTGACAGGGTAGAGACATCATTTTTATTCATCTGTTCATAAATAAGAGCTTAGTTTCTTTGATTGTTTTGTTGTTGTTGTTTTTGATTTTTGTATCTGGAAACTCTTTTCCTCTGTCTGAAAGATTCTCTTTAACATTTCTCAGAGTGCATGTTTGCTAATCACAAAATTTTTCAGCTTGAAAACAGTCTAAAAACAGTCTTTCTTTACTTTCTTTTTTGAAAGATAGTTTCACTGGGTGTAGAATACTAGACTGAATTGTTAAAATATCCTCAGTATCTTAAGGATATTGCTCCACTCTCTTCTTGTTTGCACTATTTCTGACAAGAGATCTGCCATTATTGTGGTTATTCTTCTGTGTGTGATACATGCTTTGTCTCTGGTTCTTTTATCACTGATTTTCAGCAGTTTGAGTATAATGTGCCTTGGTGTAGTTTTCTTCATGTTTCTTCTGCTTGGGATTCATTGAGGTTCTTTACTTTGCGAGTTTATAGTTTTCATTAAAATCAGAACATTTTTGGCTCTTATATCTTTTAATATTACCTTTCATTTTCCTCCCTTCATTTGAGTACCCCAGTTATATGTTATTAGGCCGCTTTTCTTCTGCAGGTCACTGATGGTAAATTAAATGTTTTTAGGGTCTTTTTTTCTCTTTGTATTTCACTTTAAATAGTTTCAATTGGTCTGCTGTTATTCCATCCGATATATGTTTTACTGTACACATTATAGTTTTATCTCTACAAGTTCAATTTGGTTGGGGCTTTTTTCTATCATCTCTGTCTGTACTGTATTTATTGAATTTTTCCTCTAGGTATTGTTCACATGTAATACAGTTACAACAACTGTTTAATATCCTTGTCTGGTAATTGTAACATCTGTGTTAGTTCTTGGTCAGTTTTGACTGATTCATTTTCTCCTTATTATGGATCATATTTTCCTACTCTTTGCATATCTGGAAATTTTTAAAATCAGATCCAGACATTGTAAATTATATCTTGTTAAGTGTTGGATTATTATTATTATTATTCTTTTTTGAGACAGAGTCTCACTGTGTTGCCCAGGCTGATCTTGAACTCCTAGGCTCAAGTGATCCTTCTGCCTCAGCCTCCTAAAGTACTGGGATTATAGGCATGAGCCATCGTGCCTGACTGGATCATTTTTATTCCTGTAAGTTTTCTTGAGCTTTGCTATTGAATGCAGTTAAGTTATTTGGAACTAGTTTGTTCCTTTTAGCTATTAATGTTAAGCGTTATTAGGTAAGACCGAAGTCCCCAATTAGTTTAGTGTGCTTTATTTTCTGGTACTGAGGCAAGACTCTCTCCTTAATGCCTCAGAAATTATAAAGTTTTCCAGTCTGACTGGCAGGAGTAGGGACTATTTTTGGTCCTATTCAAGTGCTGGACACTGCCGCCTTTAGTTCTTTCAATTGTTTCTTTCTGTGGCCTTGGGTAGTTTACTTACATGCATGTAGTGATCATTACTCTGGTGGACACTCCAGGAAGCCCATCTGCAGATTTCTGGAGTAGTTACTCTGTGAAACTTTCCCCTCTCTTATTCTACTCTAACATTCTAGCCTCCTTGATCTTCCTAGATTCTCAGCAACACATCTTTAACTCAGGGAGTCCTCTGGGCTCAGTCTGCTTCTCCCAGGGATTGTTCTTATCAACATTTTATTCTTGGACTCTAGTACAGTGTCTGAAACATAGGTGATTCCACAGAAATGAGATGAAACAAAATGTATTAGTTTTAAAAACGTTTGCTTTTGCCACAGCAAATTACAAGCTTTCCACTTTAGTGAGGTATACATGGAAATATATCTGTGTCTCCTAGCTTCGTAGAATGTTTATAAATCAAAGACTGGCCTTGATGTCATTGATTTTCTCCAGGAAAATATCAAATCATTTGCAATGTGGCATTGGCCTTAAGGGACAAGATAAATGCTAGTTACCCAACTTTTCAGTAGTGATAATACAGGTCACTATAATCATGTATTTGGATTACTATAAAGATGGGTACAAATATATACTAAGAAATAATATTTAAAATCCATTATGTCATTTTATCTTAGGTTAGTGTGTGTCAAAATTCACTGGGTAACTTGTTTACACATTCAGAAATTCTGATTTGCTGATACAGTGGCTCACACCTGTCATCCCAGCACTCTGGGAGGCTGAGGCAGGCAGATCACCTGAGGTCAGGTGTTTGAGACCAGCCTGGCCAACATGGAAAAATCTCATCTCTATTAAAGATACAAAAATTATCGGGGTGTCATGGAGCGCGCCTGTAATCCCAGCTACTCAGGAGGCTGAGGCAGGAGAATCGCTTGAACCGGTAAGGGGAGGAGGTTGCAGTGAGCCGAGGTCATGCCACTGCACTCCAGCCTGGGTGACAGAGTGAGACTCCATAAAAAAAAAAAAAAAAAAAAAGAGAGAAAGAAAAAAGAAAAAAAAAGAGAGAGAGAGAGAAAAAGAAATTCTGATTTCATCAATTGCCTCCAGATGTTTCTACAGGGGTTAATTTACAAGCCAAATTTAGTGATCAGTTTCCTCTTCTGCAAAATGGGGAAAGTGGTTATTCTATGCCTCACTAGGTTGTTATGAGAATCAATGATATAACACATTCAAAGCATGTAATTTAATGGTACATATAATAAGTGCTTAAATATTATACATATTATGCAAAATAGATTTTTTGAGGCAAGTTATATATGTGCACAAAAGATAACTTGTTGTTTGCCTTTAGACAACCAATAACCTATACCTAATCTCTAGAATTTCCTATTACTTTAACCCAGAGTAGTGCCCATTGACTGTTAAATTACTGAGAATTCAGAAAATTAGACATTTTCTATTAACAGATGTAAATGTAAGTAATTGGGGATTAGAACCACAGTAGAAAATAGGCACATGAGAATAACTTGGAAGTGAGTTGAGTGTAACTACAGGAGTCATACAGAGTGTTTTCTTCAAGAAAGTGAGTCACAGGGGGTGTTCTGCTTAGATTTCTTCATAAGATTGTGAGAACCCAAATGAATCTTTTCCCTAGGCATCTACGAACTTTTAACTTGTTTTATTTCCTTGGGTGAAACCAAGACTTGAATAATAGCAGATATGGGAATATCAGTATTAGAAAAGATCTAGTTTTTCTAACATTTACCTAGGAATCCTGGTTTTTGCTAGCTATATTAAGCTATAATTCTGCAAAAACGTCTCAGGTGAACTTAAGGTGCAAGTCTCTAAAAGCTCATGTGGGAGCATTAGGTATCTATTAACAGACTCTAGTAAAGCTACACTTTATTCTCATAATGTACCAGGTAATATAGGTCAGTAATAGAAGTGGGAAAATCCCATGATCTCCTAAAAATCAGATCAAGCCTGAAGGTAAAACAGTCTTACACTAAAAGTATCTACTGTAAAACATAGTACAAACAATGAGATTCCCCCTCATTTCTTTATGATTCCCATTATATGTATGTCTGGGGGGTGACTTTATTCATTAATAACCAACCCTCGAGAATCTATTAAGATCTTAGAAGGTGTAGTTCACTACTTTGCATAAGACATGGTGAGAATCTCAATAGAAAAAAATAGTACATTTCCCAAATGTCCAACAAATTGAAAAAGAAACTCAAAGCTTAAAATTCCTTAGCGATTCCTTAGCTATATCTCACACAAAGATTCACTCTGCCTCAGATCTAAAAGCTTTACAATCTACATTTAAGCATATTCAGCATATTCACATTATTTAGTAAAAGAAGTTATTAGGGGGAAAAAAACCCCATAGGTCTGATGTTCAAATATCCAAAAACACAATGTTGTATGCTTACAATTTTCAAGGATAGATTCATTAGTACCAAGAAGACTAATTTACCTACTAGTAATTAACCCACCAGGCACCTCCCAAATTTGTGACATAGTGTAATAATACATGCAAATGTACCTTTAGTTTTGTTAATGACATGTAGAATCAATTGTTCTATGTTCAAAAATCAAGCTATAAAATTAAAAAAAATATCTGATGGAATTGAGGCATCACAAGGGCACTTTATAGATTGTGTATGTTGTAGATTGTAGGAGGAAAGTGTTTTACTGAAATAAAGGTAAGAAAATGATTGCACTAGCTACAAAAGCTGAAATTGTGTTTTATTTCAAAACAACTTTCATTTTGATAAGAGTGGTGTCAGATAATTTTTCCACACCATTTACCTAGCTCTTCTCTTTATTCAATTATTTTGCAGTGATAAGTCAAATACCATTTAGTCTACTAAGGTTTGTATGGTACCATTTGCTGAAATCAAAAGTGATTTATAGCATGCAAAAAAATAGTTCTGTGTACTAAGTCTAATTAATTGTATTTATAGCAGACAGTATATCTTTCTTCTTTTTTTCTTTCTCTCTCTCCCTCTCTCTCTCTCTCTCTCTCTTCTCTCTCTCTCTCTTTCTTTTTTGTGACAGAGTTTCACTCTTTTTGTCCAGGCTTGAGTACAATGTGTGATCTTAGCTCACCACAACCTCCACCTCCCAGGTTCAAGCGATTCTCCTGCCTCAGCCTCTCAAGTAGCTGGGATTACAGGCATGTGCCACCACACCTGGCTAATTTTATAGTTTTAATAGTGACAGGATTTCTCCATGTTGGCCAGGATGATCTCAGACTCCTGACTTCAGGTGATCCACCTGCCTCGGCCTCCCAAAATGCTGGGATTACTGGTGTGAGCCACCGCGCCCGGCCAGTAAATATTTCTTTACATACTAATTATACTTTAGCTATTATAAAACAGAGAGATTGCTTTAAATAGCACAGTAACAAAATACATTGTTAATGATGTTAGATATGGAACTCACCACATCCATTTTTTTGGAATGATATGAAAAACAAGTATTTTTATGTTAAAGAAATGATTTGAATATATACATATATGCACGTGTATGTGCATATACACATACACCTGTAAGCGTGTGTTTGTGTACCTAGAGCCTACCTCAATTTTACCTAATAAGCCAATTCCCACTTTTAAAAAATTATGTATATTTTGTAGAGATAGTAATTTATTGGATTATTTAATCTATCTATAAAGTCCAAGCCTTTTTCCAAAGGTGTTTGTGGTAAGTGATTAAATACCAGTGTTCAGTTTGAAGCGGTCACAAATACTGGTTGGCAGCTTTTGAACAGATGCATTTTTCTTCCTGATGAGGTTATTCTGTGCACCTCAAACACATTGGACATCAGGCCTATTGAGAAACATCATTGTAAGCAGAGTGGATTTAACAGTAGCTTCCTTACAGGTTTATGTGTTTAATTAGCTGACAGAATGGATGAAACAGTAGGAGCTGAAGACTTGCAAGAGAAAATAATGTGAAAGTGTAGTATAGTTCTTATTGTGTCAAACATTATTAATAACAAAAATGAAGAGGAGAATTAACTGTAACTTTCTGTATTTTAAAGAATCCAAATTTCGTGATTCACCTGGTTATAATAAATTGCAGATTCTACAAACCACTCACTCGATAACAAAATTGCCACAGTTTCAGTCAGTATATCTGAGTTCAGGTCAGTGAAGACAATTTGAAAAATAGGGATAAGGTCCTGGAGGTGGTGAATGAAACTGAGATTAATGTAGTTTAATGCTAGCTCTCACTCTATATTTAAATAGATTTATGAGAGCTCAGAAAATAGTTTTCACATGTCATGTGCTTTGGTGTGTCCCAGATATTACACATTTATTTTGTCTTTTTAACGCAATTCTGCTATAGTTTAAGAATATACACACACAAGATAATGCTTTTATGTATATATATATATATATATTATTATAGGAAATAGTCAAATATGTAATAGTAATAGCTTATATAGACTATTAAAGCATGGAAATTCTTATTAGTTAATACCTTTATAGCTTGCTACCAGAAAAAAAAACTGTGTTATAACAAAATCTTATTTTAAAAAATGTTTTAACTGCTTTACACTCTGAATTCACCACTCCATTTTACATGGAAGTAATCAATAACATTAAAAGTGAACTTTCTCAAATTCAGAACCTATTTGAACATCTTGGTTTTCTAGCACTTTGATTTGGTTTAAGCCATTTGGGAGTTTAATTTCTTTTCCCACTTTTGCTTTTTTTGTATTTTGTAGAGACAGTGGTCTTGCTATGTTACCCAGGAGGGTCTCGAATTCCTGGCCTCAAGCAATCCTCCTGTCTCAGCCTCCCAAACTGCTGGGATTATAGACATGAGTCACCACACCCGGACAGATTTTTCTAAAAAGGAAAATAAAAGAAAAAGAGAATGTACTTATTTTAGGAGGAACAAATGTCTTTGAAGAGATTACAACAAAGATTCTAGGGATTTTTAGACATAAAATAACTTACAAAATAAAGTTTTTGAAGTACTAAGTGCAAATAATTCTAAAATAGGTAAATTCAGACATGACTGGCTTTAATATTGGTATAAAGCATATGACAGCTGTTGTAGGATCAAAAGCTGGTGGCGAATGAGCAAACCTTTTCTGAAGCCCAAATAATAATTCCAGACTAAGTTATATTAGCTGTTCCTTAAGAGGGTCAACTCACACATTTGGGTTATCTGCCTCATACTTTCTTGTACCTGTAGTGAGACCAGCAAGTCTCCTAATCCATGAGGTTTTCATAGTTTGAACATCTTTACTTTGCTTGATCTGCAACCCTGAGGCCCCCAGACCTATCTTAGATGAGTACTCACAAAGAGTGGCCAAAACCTCTTCATCAAGGAAACTTACAGAAGCCCTTATAGGCCTGGAGATGCTGATCCACTAATGAAGACCCAAGGGTGGATTTGAACACTTAGAGTCAGAGGCAGCCATATCTATCCTTTGGGTGAGAAGGGTTATTTGAGAGAAAAATGAATATTCTATCATCAGCCCTATTCAGACCAGGTCACTTGCACTCACATGGCATCACAAATCTAGAGTTTCCAGAATCAATGTGGGAACCTGGCATGTAACTTTGTTGCATGTACCAATTACTATTCATGCCTTGGTATTGGAAATGGTTACATCATTAATTTCCCTTTTGAATTAATTTGAGGTAAAGATAGCACACACGTTTTATTAACATTCTGAACATCCTCAAAAATTGGATAAAAACTAAAGCACAAAGACCTGGGTGCTGGGGATTCCCTGAATCCTAGGATAAAGATCTTTGTCAACAGATGGCTGCCACTGTTACTTTAGCTTTGTCCCTAGAAATATGTTTGGGCTGGTTTATCGCAGTCTCTTGAGATTAAGTCACCTTTGAAACATGGCAAAAACTGGCTTTTACTTTGGGAGTTACATTCTCCTCTAGTAACTTAGGCTTTTGCTGAGGAAAATCAATAATTTGAGGTCTATAATACTGTGATCAGTGCAATTTTTGATGAAGAAAAGATACAATAATAATAGCAGTATTTACTGAGCGTGCTCTGACTGGCGCTTTATATGCATTACCTCATTTAATCCTCACAGGTCTCTGAAGTAGAACAGTTATCGTTCCCACTGTAGAGATGGGGTTAAATAACTGGCCCTAGGCACTAGAGTTAGAATAGTAAATCCAGGATCACAAACCATGAGGTCTTACTCCCAGACCCTGTGACCTCTGTAGCCACAATGGTGAATTCATCTTTCGATTCATCTTTTGGTCGTCTTAGTCATCTTAATTCTGCTCCCCACTTCTTAGATGGGTAAAAACTCCTTGAGAGATGATATTTATTTTATTTTATTTTATTTTATTTTATTTTGAGTCAGGGTCTCACTCTGTCACCCATGCTGCAGTGCAGTCATGTACTCACGGTTCACTGCATCCTCAACCTCCAAGCTCAATTAATCCTCTTGCCTCAGCCTCCTGAGTAGCTGAAAAGAGGTGTGTGTCACCATGTGCAGCTAATTTTTTAATTTTATTTTGTTTTGCTTTTTGAGATGGAGTTTCGCTCTTGCTGCCCAGGCTGGAGTGCAATGGTGCGATCTCAGCTCACCGCAACCTCCACCTCCTGGGTTCAAGAGATTCTCCTGCCTCTGCCTCCTGAGTAGCTGGGATTACAGGCACATATAACCACACCTGGCTAATTTTGTGTTTTTCGCAGAGAAGGGGTTTCTCCATGTTGGTCAGGCTGGTCCTGAACTCTTGGCCCCAGGTGATCCACCTGCCTCAGCCTCCCAAAATACTGGGATTACAGGAGTGAGCCACTGCACCTGGCCTTGTTAAATTTTTTTCTAGTGATGAGGGTCTCACTATGTTGCCCAAGCTAGTCTTGAACTCCTGGGCTCAAGTGATCCTCCTCCTTCCGCCTCCCAAAATGCTGGGATTATAAGCATGAATCACCACACCCAGCTGTTACCTTTTATCTTTTCCTTAATTCTCTGCTCTACTTTACTTATTTTCTATTTCGATACCCTCCCTTGTATTCTTTTCTTACAACTTTCCAGAAAAGTCAAGAAAGGGAGACTAGATGGGGGAGTGGGAGTAGGGAGTTACTGATGCTATTTAGATGACAGCGTCAGTGTTGGTCAGAAGGAGGCAGAGTCTGATTTTTAATTACGGAAATTTTTACAGCTTTCTTTTTCTACTCCACTTCAATCCTCCACTAAATGGTAAAGGTATCAGCACCAAATCATTCCTAAATAACGGTTCATCTGTAACCTCTAACAGAGGGAGGTCAGGGATAGGTGAGAGTGAGTTGAAAGGACAGGTCTGAATATAGGACCAAAAAACCTGAGGAAAAATATAACTGCCACATGAATTAAATTTGCCCAACTTCTTCTATTAAAGAAATACTGCCTTCTATTTTCTCTTGCATTTTGTGGCTTGCCTAGGAACACTTTTAAGTGTTTATGTTAAAATAAACTTTGATGTAAATATAACAAAAAAATCTTTTGAACTGAAAATTTAAAATAACTTACCTAAAAGTTTAACACTAGGAATTTCTATTACAGTAACTAACTAAACAACGCCAGGCATGGTGGCTCACATTTTTAATCCCAGCACTTTGGGAGGCTGAGGCAGGGGGATTGTTTGAGCCCTGAAGTCTGAGACCAGCCCGGGCAACATAGTGAAACCCTATCTCTAAAAAAAAAAAAAAAAAAAAGCGAGGTGTGGTGGCATGCCCCTGTGGTCCTAGCTACTCAGGAGGCTGAGGCAGGAGGATCACTTGAGCCCAGGAGTTTGAGGCTGTAGTGAGCTGTGATTACACCACTGAACTCTACCCTGGGCAAAAGAGTGAGACCCTGTCTTAAAAAAAAAAAAAAAAAAAACTAAATAATAATTATTTGATCTTTGTAGCCAGTAAGGATCTCTTAATTTCTATTAAAAACAGACCAAATCATTGAAAGGCAAGACAAAAGTGTGATTCGGAGTACAGAAAAATTAATATTTGAATATCTTTATTTCAGAAAGCTGCTTGACTTTAATTAAAATAATTTAACACCATTAACATATTGTTCCTCAAAATAGTCTCTACAATAAGTACTGTCTTTAGAGATGAGGAAAATAAAACAGGTTATGTTTTATTCAGGATCTCAAAGTAAATCCATGAAAATGCCAGTTTTACCCTAATAAAATTAAATGGATAATTGAGACAATCATTCATATAATAAATTTTCAAACTACCATTTTTGTACTAATTGCATTTTTTCAAATGAAGGTTTTTTTCCTTAAGAGAAAATTCTTAAAATAAGCATTTTTCTCTCTTTAAGAATGGCGTTATTTAATTATGGAACAAGTAAGAATGTTTTGGACTGACTGAGTCACATAACATTCCTTTTGCAATGTCTATTTAAAGTAATAAAAGAGAAAATCACAGCATGGCAGCTATGTTAATGACTGATAAAAAAAATGTAGAGGACTTTTTTTGTACACAATTAACCTTCAAAAGCAACTAGATTAAATAGCTGCATTTGATAACTATATTTTCCAAAATGTTTATAAAATGAATTCAAGTGCTCAGACTTGAAAATTATACTCCACATCATTTATAACAAACTAGTAAATTATTCTAAGATTTCTTTAATAAGAAACTAATTTTCAAAAATATAGATGGAAATATAGAAATTAAATTTAAAAACTAGAAGTGTGAGTGTAAAGGCCACTGAGAATAAGATGTAAGTATGCATTATCATTCACATAACCATACACAGCTCTTTTCTCTATAAAGCCTCACTTGTTCTTTTCTATTTTGACATATGAACAATTCAAAGAACAGGAATTCCATTTTCTTTCCTTCTCTCTGTCTCTCTCTCTCTTCCTTCTGCAGAGAGGGTGAATTGGCTTCAAACTACAAGATGAACTTGAACATGTCGTGACAACTGCTAGGACTAGTATGTTGCTGTGATGATCCCCCACCAGCTGCTGGCATTTGGGGCATGGATGCCAGAGAAGCTACAATGGGTATAGGCAACCTCTCAAATAAAAAAGATACATTATAAACTAAACATGTTAATTGGCCAAAACGTAAGATCCACATAAATAAATTAGCTAGGAACTAAAGCAGATGGACCCTTAGCTCTTTTCTTTACCAGAGGTTTTCAGTTGAAGACTATTTGTAGAAACGTAATGATGAAGTGAATAAGCAGGACTCTGGTGACTGCAAAACAAGCATTGTTGTTAGTTTGCCATTTTAGAAAACATTCACTAAACCATTGTGGGACTGATTGACATAATTCATTCTGAACTAGCCCAGGATAAAGAGTGATGGATGCAAACTTAGGTTCAGATGGCATTCCTAGCTATAGAGAATCAGGTGTTATTAGTATTTAGTCAATAAAAATTGTTTGAGCTATTAATAGCTTAAGCTCTTGCCTTTTGGTCTAAGAATTTCCTGTATCATATAAAATTGTTCTGCTGTGCTTCAAAGAAAAAAAATTATCTCACCGAAAAAACACTTGACATCTGTAATTGTATTGCTAAGGTCCAGATTGGATGAAATGCAAACTTTATTTGAAAACCAGAAGATATAAAATTGTCTTTTTTATGTGTTGTAATTGGAAGCATTCATTAGATAGCATGAATAAACCAGAATCATAGAACTGCAGAAATAGGTTTTGTTTTCAAACAGAAATAATAATGTCCATCATTTCTGTTGTTGGCAATTATAAGCAGAAAAAGTTGGCTGTCTATTGATCATTTCAATAGAACACAAAGTAATGGTTACACTATTCATATACTGTCAAGAAACAGGCCTTTCATAAGAAACATCTTTTTCATTCTTGCTACATACCCCAGATATGAACCAGGTATTAATGGAAAATATCATTCTACATTATGCAAATGGTAAATGTTTCTCCAGAAAAGCACTAGTTTGATGTAAATTGCTCTCAAATGTCCAGGTGCTTAAACTTATTATTGGTAACATAATCAATGATTGGCATATAAAGATGTGTTTTGTATTTCATTTCTTAAAAAAATAGCACCCACTTTTTAATAACCACTTTATATATTCAGACATGGAGACTTAAAGAGACAAAAAGCCAGTATTTGTAATGCTCAGAACTGCTTCAACAAGTTTAGAAGTACAGACAAGATAATTGGGACTAAATTTCAAATCCACATGTATGATTATGGTACTGGAATTATTCTTTTAAGATAGCCAGTTGACTTTTGCACATTAAGGTTCTTGCTACCACTCTGTTACTTTGTTGAGGAAGAGGCGGGATCAGAGTTGTCTAAGCTCTAAGTTTACTAACCTCTTACATGTAGCTCTAATAAAAGCACAAGCAGCTACCAGCTTACCATCCAAGTAAGTACAGGCAGTCACCACTAGGATAACAATAGCAACAGCCAAACATGGCAGCCTTGGATAGCCTGAACTTAGCACAAGAGCCTTACCTGGACCAGGTTAGCCATGGGTGGACACTGACTCAGACATAAACCTGAAAACTGTCTTCTCTGAGGATGTAGCACTGACTCAGATTTGCTCTGAAATGACAATGGTTCTCTATTAATGACAGGAGCCCCGAATGGGGAATTCCACAGCAGGTGAGCATGGTACTAAAGAACAGATAGGAGAAGTGTGTCAGGCAACTCTGTATCTTGGCATTTATCCTGAAAGTGCATGCAGTCCACTTGCATAAGTAGATCACAACAATTATTCAAAGACTAACTTCAGTGCCAGGGAGCACTCATGAGAGAAAGGAAGAGTCTCATTCTGGGAGACCCATGCTATGAGCAATGATGGAAATCGTTGCCCAGAGAGATGAAATAAGGCAGAGGTCGCTTGACTAAACTGAAGTAAAAGATCAGAACTGGTAGGGGTGAGTATGAGTGACTTCCAAGGATGGTAGGCTAAAACATCACAAATCCAGTCCTCTCTCTGCCTCCTGGTTCAGATTGGCCCTCACAACTAGACGAGGAAGAGTGGACACAATCAAATGACTGTCTCCTGAGAGAGGAAGAATTCAGAGTCTGGGAGTATGAAAAATACACTCTGAATCACCCTGAGGGTGATAAAGGAAAGATTTATCACCAGCTGAGTCTGCAAAAAGACTGTCTTGTTTCCAATTGACATCTCTTAATGGATTCCCTTATAGGCTAGGCAAGTTTCACTTCAGAGGAAATATTAATGGCAGACCAGGCCTCCAATAAAGTTCTCTAGCATTTTATGCAAAACTAATTTCACTAGTCATAAGGGGTAATTAAGAGGAAAAACAAATGAAAGGATCTCTGCCCTGCAGAAATGTTAAATCTAATGCCTATGAAGGAAACAATACTGAGGTCTCCTCCATGTGGGAGAAGCCAAGAGATAATCACAGATGCTAGATATTGGAGCTGAAAATCTCTTACTGTACCCAATAATGACTTTGGGATTATAGTATCAGAAGGATAGTCCAACGAAGGACTCTAAGAAGCAATCCAAAACTATGTATAATGCAACAAGTCATATTTTAATACAGCCATGCTTAGCAGTTGCTAAACTATTGCAAAAACAAACAAACAAAATAAATCTAATTAATAAGGATGAAGTAAAGGAAACCAGAAGCGGGGAGGTGGGATTGTAAGACCAGATCTGTGAGAAGCATAGGAAATTGTTCTCTATACAACTAGCAGAAGAAACCAGAGAAAGTGGGTAAGATGTCATCTGCCAGCTCCAAGTAACTGCCCTGTATGCTCTTCTCAGGATAAGTCCAATATCCTAAGGAAAATATGCCTTTATATTCCCACTGTTTATTCTCTATTTTTTTCTTGATCATTGAGTAAATGTGCCTGTTATTTTAGCATTTTAGGAAAGCAAAGATCTATTCTATTTTGTAAAGATAAGATTTAACTTATTTGCTGTTGAACATTTTCTCAAACAACCCAGCGTTCTTTTTCCAAACTGAATGTGTCACAGTAATCTATAAATTGCAGTAATCAGAAATGGAGTTTTATAGGGGTATTTTTTCCAAGCCATTAAAAATATTCAGCATTAGATTCTTATTCAAGGTGAAAGAGAATAAAATGACCCAAGAGGCTGCAGCCAAATTTGGAGGAGGAACTCACTAAAAAATCTTCTGGTTTAAACAAAGCTTGGAAGAACTAATTTCTAAACCATGACATAATATACAAATAAAACACAGTATACTAACCATACAGTGAAGGAATAATCTCAAATAATAATTTCAGGGCAGCAAAAATTAAAGACAATGATTTTTCCTGATAGAGAAAACCAGTGACTGAGAACCTGTAGCCAATCATAAAAATCCTCAGTAATGTACTATTATAAATAAGAAAAAAATCAGTTGACTATACAAAAAACAGATACATTCATCAATCAGAAAGGAATGAAGTTTCCAACATGTGTTTAATACAGTTTCTCATGGTCATGATGCTTATAATTTCACTTTGGACATACTCCAGAAATTCAAGGGAGTAGATACTTCTGAAACTTAAGAAATTGTAGCTAACACGCTGAGAAGATATCACTGCTGAATTAAGATAGAGAAATCTGAATTGATTTTAATCTTTTCTACTGAAATAATTAGTTCATAATGGCAAGACATACTGAGTTATGCACAAAGATTCTAGAATACACCTACCTACATTGCTCAACATGACCAGAAATGACCACATACTAAGTGTATCAAGTAGCCACTTCACTGTGATAAATTGCACTGACAAAACAGTAGCAGAATTTTCAAAAGGGAAAAATGTATTTCATAAATATATGGTATTTATTGACAGTAGAGAAATTTAAGTTTAAAAGAAAATCAGAAACTCAAAAATTGGCACATATATAATTATCCATAACTGAACATGGTATTTAATTTTTAAAGAAAATACTTATGTAAAACAACTATTCTTAAAATCATTTGGTGACTGATCTTATTAGTTTACTTTTAGATGTAAATCCTTTATCAAGGGAAAGGTTTTTTTTCCAATCCTTTGAAAACATTTAAGCATTGGTGTACATAATTACTTTAAAAACAAAATTTTAAATTTGGGTGCATGTATATTGATACATTAACTATTGTTCATATCATTTTATTCTAAATTTGTGTGTTTTTAGACCCCATCTTTTCCTGTAATTTGAACCTGCCTAGATTAAAAATAGAATTCACACGTGATGATTCAGTGTTATCAAAAGGATGTTAAATATTAGTCTGCATATTAAAATTTATCTTACATTTTACATATTGTGCATATAAACAAAGAGGCCTTGTTACTCAGACCTTATATCCAAAGGGACTGTGACCATGAAGTATATGTTTTTAAGTTGTATGCCATAGAGAGGTGCAAGAGCTTGTGATCTTGTTAAAGGACAGGAAGATATTTGAGATATGACTACAGGGTGGTGTGACTGATTATTTTAATTAATATAACCTAACAGTCATCAAAATCAAATGCTTCAAAGGGGTCATCTTGCCAAATATTAGGTACTTGTTTCCTGATGCTACCATTGCTCCAACCAGTATTAAATGTCCTTTTTTGATAATTGCATTTAGAAGCCACAGCCCACTCTTTCTAACATTTTTTATAATGGAAAATCTTTGCCCAACAAAGGAAGGTCTGGCTTTAGGAAATTGATACAGAATTAAGTCTGCTGAACATAGATATTTCTGCTCTGGATTTAAAAATGAAACATACAAAATAAGAACATTTTTCTAGCAGCTAATAAACACCCTTTCAAGGGTATTCCAAAAGAATTGTTTGACAGATGTTTTAAGCATTGGAGAGGGAGGAGTCCAGTGGCTTCAATGAAACACGTGTATAGGCTTTTTCAGGATAGCTGCTTCAAAAAACACCATCTAACATGTTGCATTGCTTCGTGGTCAGTAACTTTGTAAGGAGAAACAGAGGAAGAATGTTGCTAACTGACTCTCCAACGAAATCTCCAGTCGGAGTTAGGACTTTAACATATAGATTGAATGTGAGGTGATCTGACTTTACTTTTAAAGTGTTCCAAGACGTGGTTTGGCATCTCAACAGATGTTTATAATTTCTCTCTGCTGAATGAGGAAACTAATGCATGTACTTTGTGAATATGGGCTGAGATTGAACTGGAAGGGCATATTAGGTCAAAAGAAAGCCTTCAACTTCTATACACAGACATCTCTTGGATATTCTGGTGAAATTGTAAAGAGTACTACTAAGAATCTTTGAATCTTAGGGAAACTATAGCTGAGTACATCCAAACATGTTCACATGAAAACTCCAGGGAGAAAGTCAGGCAATCTCAACATTTTACAAAATACCAAGCGAGAAATATTGTAAAATCTTCCATCCTGGGAAATTAAATTTTCTTAAATGTTTCAAAAATAGAATTCAGGGAAAGTGACATTCCGGAAACAGAGAACCCTAAGTAGAAGGCACTATATTGGTACTTAACCAACTGCAGGCATGACAAATGAAACATTCTATCAAGATGTAGTCCACTGAATTTACCACAAATAAATGTCATCATTATGAATTAGACATGTATGGAAAGAGACGATTAAAATTTTACTGCCAATTCAATTTCAAACATCCAATATCTATTTCATTGAACTGAAATTTATCTTACTAACAATGTTACTTCAACTTAAATGAGAAATAGTTTTTCCTCCTTACCCCCACCCACCACCAAAATAACATGAATATAACCCATATCACTAGGGGAAAAATCATATTTAATCTAACCGAAACTGTTTTGTGGACTAGATGCTAATAACATTTAGACTAGTTTTGGTATGGTTATTCAATTTAAAACAAATGTTCAATTTTTATTTTGATGTCATATGCATGAGACTGAGATAATGTTTTCTTCAGGTAGAAGGAAATAACATTTTGTATATACATCACTATAATTTTGCAAGCTGGTCTTTTAAGAGGGTTTGGAAGATATAAGAGAAAAATCTCTATTTTTCTTTAACACTTTGATAAATGAGTCATTTCAGAAAAAAATGTGATCATGGATAGAGAATAAATTCTATAAAATAGTCTGCTTTCTGTATTACCAACAGTTTGAAATAATTGGGTAAAATATGTAACACTTTTCATTTTTACCCTATTTCTAATACAAATTGATTCAAATAATGTTATAGTATTGTTAAAAGTGCTAAATAAGTACCAATTTGGGTACAGTGCATTGTTGTTTTATTAATATCTAACCATACGAAATTCTAGTTAGAGATCATGGAAATTACTCAGAGATTATATATAATTTTATCACAAAAGGCCACATAATAAAATAATAAAACAATTAAATTTCAATTTTAAGGAAAGTGATAGGGATTAGAATTGTTAGTGTATTTTAGTGTTAAAGCTAAAACAATTTCTAATTTGTTTGCAATTCTTAAATGTGATATAAGAGAAAGTACTCAGGAAAGATACCTCCAACTACGTAACAGTGTGACTATTTGGCCTACCTTGAATATTATTAGTTCAGTGAGGGTACTGAACAAAATTTTGACATTTTTGTTACTACTATGCTTTATTATTCCTGGGCAATCTAAAGAAGAATTAATATTACAGCATTTTTTTAAAACGTGGAAAACAGTGTACTTTATAGACACTAAAAAATTCTATTATTGCAACTTAGTCAGTTATTTTACATTCTAGCTACCTGCCTAAGATACACGGCAGTCTAAAATTGCCAACTGATGACTGAATTAAAAATTTTTCATACAGTAAGTGACTAGCTCTCAGGGTTCTTAAAAGAAACACAAATCAGTAACGGAACTGACCCAATCAGTACAAAATTAACAGGTGATATCCAATTGAAAAAATCAAATCTAATGAAAATAAAATTAGCAACAGATTTTGTTGTTTATCTGTATCAGCTAGCATATACAAATGTTAAAGCTTTTCAACTGAATTGCTGCATTTATAAAAATGTATGGCCAACATCATATTTTAAAAAGAAACTATCATCCAACACATAACTTGGCAAATTTTTGTTAGTTAACTGTTCTATTCAAATTAGATCTATTGATTAAAATATTTAAATACTTTATTTAAATCTGCATTCAAAGTATGACATTAGGAAGATGTTGAAATAAAAATACAAAACAAAATTTATAAATTATAATATTTAATGCCAAATGTTTAAAAATGTTAAAAGAATGTAATGTCTAAATTTAAAGTCTAAGCTAGCAAATTTAGGAGACTCCACAAATGGGAAGTACCAATTAACAATTAGGTAACATTTTGAGTACTTTCAAAAATAATTTAATAATAAAATCTAAATTATAAATGCAATTTAAATCTTTGAAAAATTATGTAAAAAAGGTTGTACAATATGAAGAAACTAAATTTTGCCTAAAAAACAAAGTAATTTAGTATTGTTCTTATTTTCTGTTTATTATATTCAACTTAAAAATTGTATTTCTTGTGTATGTTTTGGAGAATCATTACTCAGAGGTGGATTTTAACAAGAAAATAAGAACTTTTGCATTCATTCTTATGTTTTATATTTTTGGAGGAGAACCATTGTTAATGCTTTATTTTCAAGTGATTACTACTGTCTTTATCCAGTAAGTAGGAAAGAGTTCACCAAGATGAATTTTATAAGTATCTGTTTCTGTTTTGTATAAACCTTGATTCCTATATTCTTCCAAGACAATTATGGTTTCTAGAGATTGTTTAAAAAGTCATTTTCAGTGGAAATCATGCTGTTTCTACAAATAATTATTTCTCTTGAACTAGAAATTATTTATCCTTAATATTAAACTAATAACTTTAGTATCTGGCCCTTTTAACTATTACTGTTTTCAATAGCAACAATCCCAACTTACTTTTTCTTTCTTTCTTTCTTTCTTTTTTTTTTTTTGTTTGCCATGTAACTACCATTTCTGGCCAAAAAAAAAAAAAGTTGTTTTTACACCTGAATCTTTTCTCTCTCTTTTTCATCCTTTCCTCCCTCCTTTTCTTTCTTCCTTCTCCTTTCCTTCCTTTTCCTTTCTTTTTTGTCTTCTTTTATTTTTGAAGGATAACGTTATTGAATCAAGTAGCTGTTTAGAAAGTGGAGCAAATGTTACTACCTGTAGTCAACTGGCAAGAAAAATGAAAACCTTTATCACATGAGAAGTATTTAAAGTAAACAGATTTACTCAGAGGAAGGCCTGAAAAAACATGGAGTAGAAGTTACAGTCTGGCACATAAACTTAAATCTTGTTTGGGAATTTTTTGGTGGAGTGTCTTTCTAAAATGCAGTCTGCTGATTTATTTATTTATTTTTTTAAGAAGGCTGACAGTTAATTAGCACAGAGTCTTATTACAGAAGTCTCCTCTAAAGCAGATATATTCAAGTTATACTGAGGTGATTGTCATAAAGGGGTTGTTTGCTGTGGCGCTCACAGATGGCAGAAAAGACAGCCCAGGAACGCAAACAGCCTGATAATCAAGATAGCTTTAAAATATGGGTGAGTTTTCAACTCTGATTCTGGCAGCAGTCTCTTTTCAAATATCTTGGGTTTTATGTCCAAGTGGTTTACTTTAAAGCAACGTTGTCATCAAAGGGGTCCCAGAGTCAAGAATAATCATGATAATTACCCAGAATTGCACCCCCCCAATAATCATAATAATAATCCTGAATCTTAACCAAGTATAATACTGTTTGTGCAATACACTGCTACATTCAAAAAGATGAAGTGCTAGACAACTACGATTTATTCTTAACTGACAAAGTAGCTATAATTGTATGACTTTCTAGGATAATGGTTTAAACAAAAGTAAATAGTAAAAAAAAAAGAGTCCCCCACCCCGCCCCCCCAGAAAAGATTGGAAAGCTTAGCTGTTTTTAGTGCCCATTGATGAAAGCAGTGTTCTCTGATCCATGCTGCTATTGTTGGTTTTAGTTTAGCTCCCTCTCAATCAATATCTAACAGGGCATGATTTAATAAGGTTTTATAATCTCCAAAAATGGTTGGGGGAGGGTGGTTGTGGTATTGTCATTCATCAAAGGGGGCCTTTCAGGTTTCTTTGCTTTCACCTGCTGGGACCCATTTGGTCTCTTTCAAAGAGAATGCAATGACAAAATGAATGAGAAATGCTAGAATAAGAGTCCCTTATTCTACCCAATAGTATAATCAATGGGTACTTGTAATCCCTATTGTACCTCACAGAGGTAGTTGTAAGACAATTAAATCTTGCTTCTCAGGCAAATGATTTTGGTAGTTAACCTGAAACAGCCAACAATATTGAAGAGAATGAATGCATTTGAAGCAATGATGTAATGGGATACTGCTTGGCCAGAAAAGCAGGCATGTGTATTGATGTGCATATCTATATGTGTATGTTTATTTCAATACTCTATGTCCACAGTTTTCATGATTCATAGGTCCTTAGATATTATGTGGGTAAGTGGCAAGGATTTTTAAAAATTTCATAATCTGCCCTTTTAATTTATATTTTAAAAGAACACAAAAATATTCTTATTTTTGCAGCATTATATACTCTACACTGTAGTTTCATAAACAGAAAACATTTACATAGTTAACATCAGTTTGATGTGACAACCAATTTAGTTTTAATTTCATTTGCATCAGCTAAATTCAATTTCTCTTTCCCTCCTTACTGAATTGCTTGAATGTCAAAAGGAAGCTTGTAGTCTTTCGAAGAGATACTCATTTCAGCCTGCATTATTTGTTCACCTTCAGTTGTGTGGACTTCCTATTTTATTTTAAGTATAGTCTATCAGGATTCTCATGGTTTATCCTTTACCAGAAGGAATACAAATGTGCCAAGTGACAAAATTGCATAGTGCACACAAATTCTAAAAGATTTGTGAAAAAAACTATACATTTGTTAGGAAGTCTTGTACTTATTGATAAATATTAAATACAGAATAAATGGAGCAAAGAGATTGCTATGAGAAACAACATAAACATGCATTTTAGTTCAGAATAATTTAAAATTTTAATTAGTAATTTAAAAATTAAAGGGCTCTGCCTTTAATATAATTTAAATATACTTTTCATTTCTCGTATCTCATTTATGTTGAAAATATCCATATTCCTTTGCCAAAATTCTCTAAGAAGCCTCAATTAGTTATTATTTATGTTTAGTCCAAGCTTTATTCCTGAGGCAAAAATCCTACATTTAATTACACACACAAACATGTAATAAACATACTTTTATCTCTGGAGGTACACATTTTCTTCTCCACCTAAGGGGGTTCTAATAAAAAGCTCTCGATTTGGGAGATCTGTACTCCAAAAATGTATTGACCCAGACATACAGATATCACAGATATGTGCGGTGCACAAAGTGCGTATGTCTTTTCATTAAGTTATGCAGATATGTAGCTTCCTTATACATAAATAAAATGACTCTCCATTGATGCTTGTACACCTAATTCTCTCAATTATCCTTAAATACTGAAAAGCAACTTTCAGGGAACTAGGCATGTTGCTATATATGACTTCCAAAGCAGAAATATTGGTATCAGAATTCTACATACTTGTAGATTATTTTTTAAACCTGTTATTTTTCTATGTTAGATCATAGAGGAATAGAAAAGCCTCTTAGAAAAATCAATTGACCTAAAAAAAAGATGTGTTTGCTTCGAATGCTGAGTTTAGTGAAGAGTGATGCACCTGACTCCTCTGGATACTTCCAAATGAGTCTGGCTAATTGGCGTAACCTAAGCCAATGGCCATTTGAAAGACTCGAGGTCAGGTGTTTTATTGCTGGGATAGTATTCAAAAAAATGACTGTCAGGGGTGAACGAAGAATTATGTCAAGAGCATTCAGCATTACTGCCACTAAAGAGAGAGGAGGGGAAAAACATTGTGAAGAAAAACATGTCATTTTCTAAATGAGCTAGGGGAGGAGGATAGGGCAATAACGTGGCCTTCAGCTGTTGGTTTATTAGGTTTCCATTCCCATGATCCACATCTGCGTTAGGCAGAAATAGTTTTACTTTTACTACAGTTGCACTCTTCTACTTTGCTTTCTTATGGAGTAAAAAGTAGCAGTGAAAAACGTGCAAGTGATGTTTGTTCTGTGTGGCTGTTTGTTTCCCTATCTCCTATGCTATTTTCCTGGTTCTATAGCAAATCTTAGCATTGTTGTCTGATTTGCCATGGAACAGTGAACATTGCTTTTCCTAGCCAAATCATCCAGTGTTAAATGCTATGTGATACAGATCAATAGGGCATCTACAGCTGTACAAAAAGGGCAATGTTGTTTCTATTAACAATTTTGAAAGAGAGTGTGGCCTAGTGGTTAAAGGATTAAATAGGTTGTTGAGGTTTTTGATGTCTTGAATTCTAATTCTACCTAAGCCTTTGGATTCCTGATGAAGTTATTAACAGATTTTTTTTCATTTTGATCTGCACCAATATACTCATGGATTATACACTTGGGGATATTATTATCGTGTGATCATTCAATAAATAATAAAAATCTGAAAGACTGATGAAGATTGGAAAAACATCTTGATGACTTCAAAAAATATGTTGCTTTAAATATTCAATCAGATTAATTACTAATATTATTTTTCACATAACAGTTCTGTGTTTCAGGTTGTTCCTCCATCTCGCCTGAGCCCATTTAGCAAACTGAGGTAAGGGCTTGTATTGGTTCTGGTTATCTGGATTTTCCTTAAGGAACAGGATACATTTTGTTTCCTGTAAAGACATAACTTGCCAGTGGCATTTTAATGAATCGTAATGTAGAAAAAGTGGTTGGCTTTTTGGTGCCATTGCCAACGCCAGGCGCAAATGGTTGTTTTTAAGGATTAGCAATACACACTCCTCTTTATTTCATTTTGAGGCAGAGGCCTGTACGAGCGTATGTGTGTGTGGTTATGTGTGCACATATGTCTATGTGAGAGAAAGAGAGAAAGACACCGAGACAGAAGAGTTTCATAGAATTGTATGTTGCTGTGGTTAACTAAAGCTAACCATTGAAAGTAGTATAGGCCCTCCTATCGTATTTCCTGCAGAATCAGATTTCAGGATTCCAGATTATCTGAATTCTGTCTTCCTTCCTCCTTTTCCCTCTGTCTCGGTTTCTCTGTCTCTGTCTCACTTTTCTCTTCTTCTCTTTCTGTATTTCATTCTTTCTCCTTCTCCCCCATCCGCAGTTCATTTTGGAAGAATGTTACATGTTTGTAAACAATTCACTCAAGCAGCAAAGAGAAGAGAAGGAGGAGAGAGACATATTATTCTTGGAACGAAGACACATATTATCTTTAGTGTAATCAAATAATAGAAGTCCAACATTAATTATATTCAAATATGTGCCATTTGGTTTTAGTATACTTAATTTTATTTTACCTTTTTATTTTATGTATTTAATCTTATACTCCATAAAAGTGGGAATGCAGCCCTTTGCAGTTGGAGACTGGTGGAAAACTAAGCATTCTGAGGCTGATGAGACTGCCCATGGAAACAGAGATTGTAGCTATCACTTTGGTCTTAGTGGTGACCCAGCCTTGGTCACAGATTAAATACTTAGGGCAGTGCATTGTGGGAAGACACTTTGTGAAAACACTTGGAAAACTAGAATTAATATACTATGCTGATAAAGTTTTCTTGACTTTTGGAATAGTTGATTTAAGTTTGTGTGAAGGAATTAAATGAAATAGCCAACTATCAAGTATAAGTTTTTCCCCAAATCAATGGAGGATATTTTAAAACCATTTCTTCTATATTACTCATATTAAAGAGATTTTAATTTCAGTCACCTTAAGATGCTATATGCTTTCTCTGGCCTTCTTTAAGACCTCCTTATTTTCCTAATTTGTTCCAACAAGATTTTTATTTTTAAAAATGTAATTCAAACATCATATTCTGGTCTACAAAAGGGTAATTTTGCAGTTTTTAAAAGGAAGTACACTTATTTTATTAACAGTTTCCAAATTATTGGTGGGTCTCTGTTTAGTTTTTCTTAAAAATATACAATGACTTTGTAGAATCTTCACTACAGCATGAAATAAAAAATTTCTAAGTGAGAAAAATTTATTTGCTTATTTCTGAAGCATAATCACAACTCTGCTATTTAATGTTATTTATTATCACAGGGATAATATTTAATTAGCTTAATGATTAAATATTCAACTAATTGAATATTTAATTATTAAATTATTTGATATTCAGTTAACTTGGCCAAATAAGCCAATCAATATTAAAAGACTCTCTCAGAACAACAAAATAAAACAAATGTTTTGTTTTGTTATTTAAGTAAGATTCTGATCAATAGATTTTCTTTTATATTTTATGAATTCAGACATTACAGAGAACTAATTGACAAATGAGAATACAATGCATTACTAATAATTTCAAATACTAGTTACATCTGCTTGGTGTGACTCCAAATATAATTTGAATTTGAATTTTTCTGCTTCGCCTACTGCATCTACAAAAGCATTTACAACGCTTTCTACTCTTTTTTCTCTGGTTATTTTGCATCTCTGGTTGTGTCACAAATTTTATCAAACTCTTTGGACATATGAATACAAAAAGAACTAAAAAAAATTAGTCTATTTCCCTTCTGCCCTATCACTTCTCTGTCATGAACACTCAAAAGTGTCCTGTTTACTCATTTTATGGAGTTCAGTCATTTATTCACATGGAAGTGCAAATTTTTAAAAAATAAATTTTAAAAAGGATTTTTATTGAAATATTTCATTGTAATCCATTATGGAGGCAATACCCCTCTCAATATCAGTGAGAAGCTACTAGTTTTCTGCAGGCGATCAAACAGAACTGAGTGGGCAGCTTTAGAGCACATATATACATTCCCTGGTGGATTTTCAAGCACAAAGTAACTTAATGTCCCACTGATGTTAAGCAGTCAGTTGTCACGAAAAAGCTTAGTGGCCATTCACAACCAGCTAAAATTACATTTCTAGCAATTGTTTTAGATCTGTATATAGAATAATTCACTTTAAAAAGATTAAAGTATTGGTCTTGTTTTACATTCCTTATAATCAATTGACTAACCTGTTACTGTGAATTATATAGAATGTCTAAGAGGAAAAAAGATCAGCTGTGCACACATAGGGCTCCTATTTTAAGATATCTTTATCGATCTGTCTGCTTTATAGCAACACATTGTATAGTAATAATCATGGATTTGGGGAGATTATACCCAAAGTGAAGATTTTCATGATATCAAAGATTAGAACCAATTAAAACATAATTCAAATAACTCATTTCATCTATTAATATGACAAATAAACATGTTCTTATAAACCAGAACTACACAGGGTAAAAACAAAAATATAACACTATGAAGCAAGTTTTGCCAAGTTGCCCATTTGTTCTCCAATATTTGCATTTTAAAGAGATATAACTGCATTATTGAATTCTTATTGAATACCAAATATTTTAGTTGAATGCCCTCATAAAATCTCTGGTTTTCATAAATTCATGGATATTAGAGCTAAAAGTGTACATTAAAAATGATACATCTTGCTCTGAGACACTATACGGAAAAAAATAACTTTTCAGGGGTGGATAAAAACTGAAAAAAAATGCTTTTAAAAATCTTTCAGTTTTTGAACTGGTATGATATTATATCAAAACTGTAAAACCCATTATATGTATAAACATAACTATATCAGTAGCATATGAAGTAAATTATGCACTTCAGTTCACCAATGTGTAATATCATTTTTTATCATATGCAAATTTGCTATAAGAGGTTTTAAAAGGAATCTTTAAAAATATACCCCAAACTACAACAGATTTGTCATTCATGCACTGCTGAGCTTAGAGGCCTAATTTTACCTTTTTGCTATTATTTTAAATTAAGGCACTTATCCGAAAGATCAAAACAGCTTTTACAATGGACACTTTGTGAAGGGAGATAGTGATAATATCTGGAGGAATATGGTAATTAGTCCTGTTGTGGAGGCACAGAGAGATGCCTCATGTATATATTGGGAAACTGCAAAGACACCAAATACAAAAGTATATCTCAAAGTTGGGAGGGTAGATTAGAAGGTGCCTACTGATCTGGCAGAAACATTAAATAAAGCACAAAACATTGTATTTATAAAGCAAGAACAAAGGCATTTCCTTTTGCTTTTCTGGTAAAGAATACTAAAAGAGGACAACCTCCTTTTTGACAGCAGTTTTAAATCCAGCTTTTCATATTACAGTCTTAATGAGGGAACCCACAATATCAAATGAAGAAAAACAAAGAGAATTTTTGATGAAAAAAAAAAAATCAGGAAAAAGAGAGAGATGACTGAGAATATGCAAACTTTGTCTGCGTTGTTTGAGCACAGGCATAATGCTGAAGGGACTTTTTCCCTCTAACTACCTATTAGGAAGGCTGCCTAACAAATAGCAGACTATTCCCTAAAGAGCTGAAAGGTAAAGTTCTCAGGAAGCCCCAGTAAATACTGAAATGATTTTTACTATTCCAAATTTAATTCGACATTTTCTTAGTGTGTGTATGGGGAGGGTGGAATACCCCCTTTGTGTCCTAAAAAGTGTCATGCAACACAGAAAGACCTCTCTGAAGGAAAACGCATCTTACTTGACTAAACACTGAGTTCTCAGCGTGAAGAGAGTAAACGCCTCAATGTTACACGCGGCCGTGTGGCTGAGCGGGGCCAATGCAGTGCTCTCATGCCATCTAGCGGCTTTATGAGAAGTCTCTGGAAGGCCCTGTGATCTCAGTGAGCCACTCCTGTTTGTATTTAAGTCATGCCTACAATGCAAATAGAAGTGCAAATAGAGAGGGATTGCCATAATTATTCAGAGAATTTGGGCACAAAGTAGTTATTTTGCTTGAAAAATATAAATTTTCAGGATGAAATGTTCCAGCAGTTTAAATACCCTGGCTTAAAATTTTTGGTACCATTTTGGATTTAAATGGAAGTGGTTTCGGAATTAGGGCCCTTCCTTTCACTTTTGTCTACTTATCTGCTACATCTCTTTCCTTTCTTCTACTCTCCTTTATTTTTGCATCCTACTTTTCTTTAAAATTTCTGTTTTGATTTCAAAATTTTCAACGGTTTGAAGCTTTTTTTTTTTTTTTTTTGCTTGTACCCATCAGGCTTTTATTTTAATAAAATGCCCCCCTTTGGCATTCTAATTTGAGATAATAATAGGTAATAAAGTCAAAGAACCAACTTTCTACTTCTTGGAAACACCCAAAATTAGTGCTATCCTCAGACAGTATTCCCTTACCAACCCTCAGATGTGCTGCCCTGCAAGCAGCACTTGGAATGTCAAATTGCAAAGGTATTGCTTACAAGCTAAGATATTTTAGCCACTCTCAGAAATACAGGTTTCCACTGTCATCTTTGCAAAATGGCATTATACACACTATTTATATGAATAGAAAGTGTGCTTGAACTTTGCTTAATGAGTCAATCTTCAACTAGTATAACATCTACTTAACCAAAATCACATATTTCATTCTTTTCCTATTTAAGAGTTATTTCATAGGCCTAGGCATTCCCCCTTTTGATCCCATTGAGTCACACATTTTAATATTACATTTATTATATCTACAGATAGAAACTCTTATACTCTGAAAATATAGTTTCCTTTTTGGATAATGTGAAAAATTAAATTTGCAGTGTTTTCATTGAGATGCCTTTTAATGATACAAAGAAGCTAATTTCTACATTCGTATAACAAACACCTGCATAATATTAGTCATGAACCAGGATTAAAGTTTCCTAATCACCAGTAAAAGGGGCTATTGGTGGGAAAAGCTGTAGCATTATATAGCTAAAATAGAAATTTTGAAGACCTCATGTATTCTTTATTGCGTTTGGGAATCAATAAGAAATACAAGTTGTGACTTTCTTTATACATGTGATGTTCAAAGACTGATAAATATTTTAAATCAAACATCCTTACTTGAAGGGATTTAGTAAATTAATTTAGTACTTGTTGAAGAGGTGTGCAAATTTAACCTTTCAAACATTATAAGTAATATGCAAGTGGAAAATAATTTAGTTTTTTTGTTTATATTAAAAATTCACTTTCTACGATTCAATTACGAACAAACAAAAATTCATAAAATCTGAATTTAACTTTTCTCTGATGAGTATGATGTTATTTGCCTTTATTGTGTTCTTTTTGAACATTCATGTTTCATCATTTAATTTAGACTATGAGCAAATATTTTAAAGTAAGGATGCTTTTTTAAAAAATGCTGAATCAGAAAGAATGTTCTTTAATTTTTCTACTTTGTACTAATTTTCATATAAATTTTCTTAAAGAGAGGTCAAGTCCGGGTTTTCGCCTTTCAAACAACCATAGGGAAAATTTCATGTTACACAAAATGTTCATTTTTTTTCCAATTTTTTCTTGGAATGGCAATATGAAATCTTAAACAATAAAAGTTTACAGATGATATCTATATATATTCTAGTAGATCAACTGGTTGGTGATGTTTTAAAACTGATATTTTAACTATAATTTTCTTATCTGAAGACATTATCTGGTAATTTTAAAATTGTACTTTTATTACATTTTCTAATAATTATTATATATAATTTGATTTTATTTTCATATGTAAAAAGAAGCTCTTTATAAAATTCTAAGTAATATTGGTCCAATTTTAATTGAAATCCAGCAGTGTTTCTACCAGTTTTAATGTCAATATTATTGAGAACCATAGGTAGCAGTGTTTCCTAAAACAATATTCAGAAAAACTTTAGAAAGCTGTAAACTTCTTTGTTGAGTATCCTGATAGTGCTTTTCCTCATTTTTTTCTAAATAGGTTCACATAGACAGAAAAACAGACTTCCAAACAGTTTAAAAAATATATCTCATTAAAATGCTACTTTTCTGATAAATTCACTACAACTATACATATTCATTGTTTTAAAGAAAAGGATAAAAACCTCAGGGAGGTTTCATTTCATAGAAAAAGGCATGTGGGCATCACACATTGCTGTCTGAGGACAGTACTGCATTTTGATTAGAACAAGAAGCTATAATTGGAGTGATAATCTTTTACACTGTTTTTAATTGTAATCAGTGCAGATGTTTGTAGCTTTATGATTAAAAAATGGTGCTTTACGATATGTATAGTTAATTTTTTAGGCCACAGACTGTTCAACTCGGTTCATCTGAAAACATTAATTTGATATTTAAAAGTACTGAAAAGTGAGAAATCCACAAGAATTAAAAAACAAACATCTACCATTTTTGATGGACTAAAATGTGTGTGTTTTAATCTTACTAAGCTTATGTAGATAATTTTTTGTATCCTTTCTTCATGAAGTGAAATAAGGAAGCTCCATCTCTGAGACTAAAGGAAAATTTGAATTATGATTGAAAATAGCTTTGATAAAGAAAATATTAAAGTCTTCATAGTTTAAGCATGATCTCTCCAAGGATAAGATAATTTGACTCATTCTTTAGGTATTAGAATGAAATACAGATGAAAACAATTCTATGTAAGCACTACATTTTGCATTTCTTTCATTGTGTCTGTGTTTATCTTAAGACAGTCTCCCTGGAGATGTAGATGATAGATAGATAGATAGATAGATAGATAGATAGATAGATAGATAGATAGATAGATAGATCTGAATTTTTCAATTTTTATTCAGAATATTTTTAATGGAATTAATAGAATTAATTAACTTTGGCATTTATATTATATACCCGAGGGAGGGTCTTTCTGTATTCTCTGGAGGAATGATTTGCAGTCTCATAAACACAAATCAAGAGAGTCCTTTCCTCCCTTTTATGTGTTGGAGTATATTTGGTACACCAAAATCTCTTAATGAATGTCCTTGGTCAGGTGCTCTCTACCTAATGCTGCACTTAAATATTCTGGATGTTAGATACCTTTCTTTCACTTTTCCTGAGCTGTATTTCTCTTTTAGGTTACATAGCTAGGCTGCAGCAGTATCCCATTCTGTCTGCCTCTTAAATGAAACAGAGTGGAAAACCATGCCCCCACATAGAAGCATCTGCTTTATTAAAACAATACATGTGTTCAAGACTCAACAAGGCATTTTGAATCACAGTGAAGTTTAGAAATCAGCTGATTAATTTTCCACAAGAATCCTTGGGAGAATTTCCTTTTTTCTTTGTATTGAAAAACACATCAATTTAAACAGCAAACATCTGATTATAAGTGGTAGAAATGTTAGTGTATATGTGTAATATCTAAGACTAAACTGGTTAATGCCTAGAAATTTATGGTAAAGAAACTTAGGAAGTATTTTACTTCGTACACTTTTAGACCCCAAATTACTAACATAAGAATAATATCCTGTCTTCATTACAATAACAATATAGAATTTGATGCATTGCTAGAGTGTTTACAAATTTTACAAAGGAACTGAAAATTATTATATGGCTAATAACGATCATTTAAATAATAATAGCTGCTACTCAATGCCATCTGCCACAATTTATACTTTTTATTGCTCATCTTTAGAATAATCTCACAAAATAAGAACTATACATATTGTACACATAAGGGAACTGAGACTAAGAGAATCTGGATCACTTGCCTATGGTCACCAGTTATCAAATGGCAAAATAAATTCGAATCTATGTCTGTTTCATCCTACTACACGTCATTCCTCCGCGCCGTGCTCATCACTAATATGAGTCAGAAACTGTCCCATGTTCTTTATACATATCCCTTGATTATAAAGCCTGTGTCTTTTCCTATATACTTCTTAGATTGAATGAAATTTAGATGTGTAAGTAACAGTATATTTACAGTATCAACTTATTAGCTTTTATCAAGTATGTCAATAATCAAAGCATTCAATTTTGGTAGAAATCAGGGGTCATGATGCTCACTGGATTTAATACAATATTAAACTCTAATGGATGAATTTGGTAATTATTCTCTGACATATTCTGTATAATTATTCCATTTTATGGATTGTGGAATGGTGCCATTTTCTCTTTGTTCATATCTGCTGCTGCTTATCTCATTTGTCTAGAGAATTTTGCACATGACTCATTCTTCTTATTATTTTAAACATAAAACACAGCAGACATGGCATGCCTTGTTTATCTCTGCATCACCTGACCAGACCTTCTTCAAAGTCCATACAATATTCGCACTGACCTTTTGGGACTTTGTGGTAGTTTACCTCACTTGATTGGATTCCTCTGTCTTGGCACTGCTCAGCACTAATTTCTAACATATCAGTTTATGCAATAAACGTGTTATTTTATTTCACATATATGCTTGATATCTTAAGTCATATCCAAAGTCTTTAAAGTGAAGCAATTTTCATTTCTTTACATTTTCCATGATATCATTCTAAGGTACCTAGCAGAATGCTCCAAAGAGGAGCTTCTCTGTTCAACAGTTAAGACCGAGCCAGGCGGATGGCAGCTCATCAAGTCTAGTTCCAATCTTAGAATAAGGAGCAACATGCCATTCTATCATGTAAGTCAGTGGGTCAGCCACGGTGGCTGACGCCTGTAATCCCAGCACTTTGGGAGGCCAAGGGGGACAGATCATGAGGTCAGGAGTTCGAGACCAGCCTGACCAACATGGTGAAACCCTGCCTCCACTATGGACACAAAAAATTAGCCGGGCATGGTGGCACATGCCTGTAATCCCAGCTACTCGGGAGGCTGAGGCAGGAGAATCGCTTGAACCCGGGAGGCGGGGTTTGCAGTGAGCCGAGATCGTGCCATTGCACTCCAGCCTTGGTGGCAGGGGGAGACTTCATCTCAAAAAAAATAAATAAACGAAATAAAATAAAAATAAATAAATAAATAAAATAAGTCAGTCAGATATTGTAAAACAAGATGAGGTCAAGACTAATTCTCACAGAATATTATTTGTTTAACATTTTCTGGGTTAGTCCAGAGTCTGAAAACCTTTCCCTGGGACCCTTTCTCTGGGTACAATATTATATTCATTTGGAAATTTTTAACCAGAGCTCATCTTAACCAGAGTTTATAGGTGAGAACAACATGAAGACCAGAATGAAAAGTTTTGCTGACGTTACAGTACAGTATAACTATTCCTATTCCTCCATCTTCCAGTGTTTTTAATAGAGAGTCTAGGAGGAAATGTTCTTAATTCAGCCACGCTTTTGTCAACTGAATATTTTCAATTTTAAGGCATTTTTGAGACAGTATACTTGAGAAATAGTTGCATATATAACTACACATTACATGGGTCAAAAAAAAAAATAGGCATAGATCATCTAGTTTGCAGCAACAAACTCATAGCTTCTAGGCCAGGAACCCATTCTCACATATGCTTTGTTTGGCCTGCTCAGTTTTCAAAAGTAGATTTTTTTTCTTAATTCAAAACCCAGGGCATTTCACATTTTTTAAAAACTTTGCTTCTCATGAAAAACCATAAGGTTTTGTAACAGTGGGTTTTCTTTCTTGCAGGATAAAATCACCTGGGACTGAACATTTGCCATTCTCTTTAGACAGGGCATACTTTCTCCAATTTGCCCCAGTCCTCAGTACTTCTTAGAGAGATTTCTTCCAAGCCTACTTCAGGCATTCATTTTCTGCCTTCTGTCTGTAAGCATGTAAGTGATTCCTGATTTAGTCCAAGCCCTGCATTTTAAACTATTAAAAGGAAAGCTGAGTCATTTATAGTGATGCATCCAAGCCCTGGGTGTTATCCACTGAATGACTAGATGCTTCAAAATGAGTTACTTTTATACATTTCAAAAGGATTTTTAAGATAGTAAAAGCATTCTATTATAAACGTGCACATCCATATGTATATAATTACTCAGATCAACTATAATATGATTTATTATACAAAATATCTTCCATATCACACTTTTCTAAAGGTTGGATAATAAAATGAGTAATATGTGTTTTCACTAGACACAAGGCGTTCTGTGTATATAAGAGAAGAAAACAAAGAGTTTCAATGTAGCAGTTCTGCCTAGCCAAGAGAATTGGTTTCTCAAGCATATGGATGTATCCCTTTCTTCCTTGCCTTTCTGTCAGTTGATGCTGGAGTGTCTGATGGTGAGGAAGGATCCGTGCCCAAGAGATATGAAGAAGAGACACCCTAACATTGGCCCCAGCACTGGAAACTTGTACTACTCCACATAGCTCCAAGAAGAATTAAAAGAACTAAGGGTCTAACCACTCCCAAGAACTGCGTTGTAATCTGAATCCTTGGAATTTTCTTGACCTACTTTGAGCTGAAGTTCTGACTCTGTATCAGGGAGAGATTCTTCACTAAATTGATCCTTTTCTTGAGAGTGAGCTAACCCAATAAGCACTGAAATTCATTTAAAGGAAAAATTTGCATTAAAATTTCTTATAATTTTGTATCATTTTTACATGAAAATGAATATTCCCCTCCACTCCACCCTACACACACACACAGGGGCACTCACTTTGGGCAGTTTCTTTTTAATGCCTATCAGATTTACTCCAGGCAAACTGAGACAACATAGGAAGCCAGTTTCAGCATGGTAACAATAGCTCATAAGCCCACCTGCCACCATACACAGAAGCTTTTATCAAGAAATAATAGAATGTTAGAGAACTAATTACAGTATCATTTTTCAAACATGACACTCTCTAGAAGTTCAGGTTAATTTAATCCCTCAATAAGTATTTTTCAAATGCAAACTTGATGAACAGCACTGATCTATGTGCTGAAGATGAGAGAACAAAAAATGCAAGATGAAAACCCTGCCCACCAGTCACTTACTGTCCAGTTAGAGAAAATTCATAATGCAAAATTGTATATTAGTAACACAGGGATGTGGCTGAATGAATGTTATGGATGTTACGGTTTCAAGACAGAAGAGCTAATGAATGTATTATTCATTCTAAAGGTGAGACTTGAGTACAACCTTGGAGAATGGGGAAGGCGAAGTATGAAAAAGGCTTGAGGTGCTTTATTCAGTTGACAGTGAGGTTTCCTAGCTGTCCAGAGAGGAAGGTTCATACTGGCAAGAAGTAAATTAAGTAGGCCGGAGAAATTATGGCTGAAATCTCATACAGGGTCAAACTGCCTGGGTTTGAATTCCGGATCTATCACCTACTAGCTGATGATTGTACCTCTGAAGTCTCAAAGCATCTTACAGAGCAATTTGGGAGATTTTGTGAGTCCATTGATATAGGACACGTAGTACAGTTCCTGGCACATTAGCACCACTCTGTAAATGTCGGCTACCATCAGTAGAGGTGGTGGAGAACCCAATATGAAATGGATTTGAATGCCAAAATGAGAAGTCAGAATTTGACCTTGTAAGTAAAATGAAAGCTATCATTGTTTTTTTTTTTAATTTGTTTTTTAGTGGATTTGAGACGTGATGTAGATGATGTTTCACTAAGATTGATCTGGTGGCATTTGTTATAGAGGGTGAGTTGGAGAAAGGAGGCAGGAGGGTGGGAAGGCAGCTGGGAGGTTACTGGCATTGTTGGGGTATGAAGCACTGAAAGTCTGCACAGAGAAATTTTAAAGAGAAAAAAATCATTGGGATGTTGGATCTTAATCATTTGGGGTCATAGGCTTCCTAGTCTATCTGACAAAAACTATGGATCCTCTTCTCACAAATGTACAATACTGTTGCACACACACACTAAAATCTGCATGCAATTTCAGGAGTTCAGGAAGCCCCCCCTTAGAACCCAGATGTAGAGAATAAAAGAAAACGCAGATAATGAATGCACTATCATGAAGAAGTGCAATAATAATATAATAAAATAAAAACAGCAGTATGATAAAGTGAATGTAATAGATTACATTGGATATATAATATTGCTACTCTGTATTTATGTTTGTGAACTGATTTGTAATTTTAGTTTGCCCCACAGAGATGGACATATTTTTATATCTCAACTTGTAATAATTGTATTTTCTTTCATCCTTGATTTTTTTCCTAAAAAATATTACTCCATTGTACTGATCTGTCAAATGTGACTTTCACACTCAATTGGTAAGTATAGGATATCATATTCTGCTCCACACTGCCAGGTTATGCTCTTCTCTCCTGTTTTGAAAATTGGTGCCTGTGTCTGTGCCTTTTTTATTTAAGTTTCAAAATTATGTAAAAACATTGCTCAAAATTATTTTTTCAGTATGAAAATTAAAAAGAAGTCTGTATTGCAATTTTCCTTTCTCCATTTCTAACACAAATTAAATCTGGAGACTGGGGAGGGAAGTCTATTGCATCAGTCTTAACTTCACTTACCATTGATTACCCTTCTGCCCACTTATTCCTACTTTCTTATATCAAAATCAAACTCATTGAATAATAGCCAATGCACCTCAAATTGCAGTTTCCCACAATCTTTTGATAAAAGAAGACAAGAGAGTATAACAAGAGAGTATAAGCAGAGAATACACCTTTTTTTTTTTTTTGTGGATCGGCTAATTCCCAATAGACACTCCAAATGCCTATCTTTAGGTTCCTTATTTTTATTTTATGATTGGAGCATGCTTATTTATATTTAATTTTGTGGCAAATACCAAAAACAACTTGCATCTCTATTAAAATTATTCATATATTACACAAGATATAAATATAAGGTTTTACTAATATTGTATCCATTTCTTTCTTTCAGATTAATGTGTTAGGAAATCTCAAATAACATTTTGTGAATATTTACCAAGCTTTCACCATCAATCCTGAGGATCAACAGTCTAATCCTGCCACTTAAGCCACATCTAATATAGTACTGGATCTGCTGTTTTGGAAACTAATTGATCAGATTCTATAAAACAGACTAAATTGAGGTGAAAATAGACCTAATGACCATCGATTCATCAGTTAGGTCAAAATTGATATCTTTTCATGCATGTTAATCACATGAATATACTTTTAAAGTATACCAGTTATCATACACATCGAATTCTCCAAAATATGCATGAAACACAGGTATTAGAAAAAGAGACTGCAGTATTTGAGAGCTTTAAGAAATCCTATTCTTGTCACTAGAAAGATGTCGATGTACCATGACTCAGAGATACTGATTTTATACGATGCTAAATGTATTATAATAAAATTAGCCACTATGATTCGCATTTACTAACAGCTCTGACAGTTTCCTCACCTTGTATATAGATTCTAATTGGAATTTTTTGAAAATATGTTTCTTATGGATTTAATTTTTTCAATAATGGTTGATATTTTTGTGCTGAAATGGGCTTAAATATAACTTTAACTAAAAACTATTTAAAATAAGACAGTTTAAATTAGAAATAATGACTGAGTTTAAGTTAAACCAAGAATAATTAAAAAAAAAAAAAAAGACCAACTTCCTCAGTCTCACTGACTTTAAGAGAAACGAAAGCCTTAAGCACAATCAGTTTGGTGTAATGGAAGCCTCACTGAACTAGAAACCTGAGGATGATGCCGTCTGCTGATTACATTCTCTGTCACTCAGAACAACTGAGGCCATTTTCTGTTCTGTAAAATGGGAACTAAAATACTTTCTGTATCTCTTTTGCGGGGTAGTTGTAAGTATCAAATATAGTAAAGAGTGAAAACACATTAATCTTAAGTGACACAAAGTTATTTAAAGAATGGATTGGTGCTATCCCAATTATTGACTTTTTCCCCCCTACGGTGGTCATTTTTCTTTTTGATTTTCGTTGATGATCTCTGCCCTCACTTCCTCTGAATAAAGCCCTGGAACTTTTTTTCATAATTGGATACAATTAGAAAGAATCCCACATCAAATAGCAAGATGCCTTAGCTATTATTATTACGTTGTAAAATGCCAAAGAAAACCATTTAGGCATGTGGGCCCCATTTAGGGATTTCTGTTTTATAAGTCACGTTGGTGTAGAAGTGTGTGAGTAGAACTCCACAAATTATACTTAGCATTTACTCCTAAGCAAGCTGGTAAATCTAGGTGAAAGGAAGCCCAAGTCTCCATTCTTGCTTCCAGTTCTCATGCTTATAAAGCGAACTGTGTCAGCCAATTCCAGCAAAGCCAAAGGGGGAAGATCTTTTTTGTAAGCTTCCTTTAACTGGCAACATTTAGTGCACTACACTGATATCCCAACAACAACGCAAACCGCAACCTCAGGCAAGCCTTGAGCATACCTTAACTTCCAGGCCTGGGCAGAGAACTTGGCTTGCGCCACCAGGAGGTGGGGAGCTGGGGAGCTGGGGAGTGGGGAGCTGGGAAGGAGGTTGACTCCGGGCTCTACCCAGCATTAGAAACAAGGGCGGGAGGGCTGGCGGGTGAAGGGGGACGACACCACTTGATATCCTTTCTAAGTGATTCCTGTGTTACTCTGACTTTGTTTTAGTTATCACGTGAGCTAATTACAATGCTAATTAGCCCAGTTTACCGGGACTGCTGTGCATTTGTACACGAGGGTTCTTTGTTTGATCTGCTACATCATAAGCTTACCAGCACGGAGGGATAGCATGTATCGTTGAACGTGGAAGAACACACCTTCATCTGTATTAATGAAGAAAACTACTGAAAACTAACAGACTAATTAAGGGTAATGATGAACAATTTTGATCAGCAATTTTTTTTTAATATCGAAGTTCGCTCCTGGGAAGAGTAGAATGGGGAAGTTCATCTTCCAGCTTTCTACCCAGAAAGGTAGTGAGAGAGAGATCCTGCTTCATTTCCATTTCTTCTCCCACAAACTGTTTTAACATATAATTGAACGGATGCCTTTATTTCAAAAGAAAAAAAAAATAGTTATAGAGCTTGTTGGGCTCATTTTCTGAAGAGAGGACATTATGCGTGCATGAATTCCATCGGTGATCTGAGGAGCAGGCTGCTTGGACCATTACCCATCATTGTCGAACAGCAGAGTAATTAATTGGGCAAATACGTCCAGATCTGGTGAATTCACATGCACAGTCAACTGGGCAGCAGCAACACACACTCTTTTACTGTGAATAAAATAGCAATAGTTTTATGTGCCTTTGTGCTACGTAATTTTTTTTTCCTCTTGGCTTTATCCATTCCAGATTATTTTGTCCATCTTTATGTACTCATTTGCAAAAAGGTTGCTTATTACAAAGGAAAAAGATCTGCAGATGAGCAAGTTTGAATTCCATGTCTCTGTTTATTTTTAAAGGAATGAATTGAATTCATTATTCCTTCACTAATTTTTAAAATAATTTAATATTTTCACTAAAATGGGTTAAATGAGCATTAGGATTTTTCTTTTTTAAATAGTTCCAGGAATGGGCGTGCTTCTAAAATAATTATTAAGGCCTTCTAATTACCATACAATATTAATTCAAAAATTTAATTTTTTATTTAAATGTCATCTACAGAGGTAAAAAATAAGACACAGCATTTGTCCTGGAGAAACTAATGAAGAATATTTCATCACCAACCTCTTATAATAGTCCTCTGTAAAGTATAGACAATCAAAAAATCTAACACTGTTTATTTGAACATCAAAAAGTGGACAAATGTTTAGAGGAAAAAATATGATTGTTTTAATGCAAATCATCTCTGACTGCTAAGTCCAAATGTAATAAGAAAGCTTACGTTTTGATTTAAAGGAAGTCAATTTTCCAGCATCTCCACTTCTGAAGAGGTTAAATAATGATTTTTTTTTTTTTTTCCGATCACATTTTAATCCAGATAACAGAGGACTTGCACTCCTAATTCAGACTTTCTGGTAAAGCTCAGCTTGTCACAATGTATAGCTTTCTTTCCTTTGATAAGGTCAGTTTGCCAAAAAGAACAAAGTGCATATGAGTAATACATTACTCAACCACTTGTATACATACATCTATTTTTCTTACCAGGTTTCACTATTCAGAAAGGTACAGACATGGCACCATGATAAAAAGGGTCATTTAAAAGACTTCGCAGAGGCTCTGTACTGTGAAGGATTGAATTTTCACTTGAATGCCTACATTTTCACATCTTTTTCTTTGCAGAAATATTCCTTTTGAATGGCAGAGTGCAATTGGGTAGTTTTTTTTTTTTTTTTAAGTCACTGACCAGGAATATATAAAATATTAGAAGGTATTTGTCCCAGTGGAAGAACACAGTTCACTACCAGGTACCAGGTGGTTATTAAGAAAGTTATACAACTTTGTCTCTTCAGATTGAAGAGCTCCTTCAGATAAAAGCCTTAAGTTCAGTCAAGGTGGAAGGAACACTAAGGTCTGCCACTTCTAAATGACAGACAATTTAAATAACTTGTGAAATTATTAGCCTCAAAGCCATCTACCTAGTAATTTTTCATAATCACATCCAATGTGTATTCTTAGGAACACACAAGCAGACTCCAGTTTATCTTTCTATCTATTTCAACATTTAATCACAACATTTTGAGAAACATGATCATGACTAATTTTAAAACCTTTAATTTTTCTGTAGTGGTTTTATATTTCCCAAATATACTTAAAGGGGTGGGGAGGAGAGAAAAGTCTATTAAATACAGTAAAACTTTTTAATCTTGGTTATTGGATTCCCTAAGGAGTTAGTGTAAATTCAGTTCAGTTGAATGAAACAAATATTTCTTCATCTCCTACTATCAGTATGGTATTGTGCTGGGATTAAGGGGAGATACAAGAATGAATAAAGCATCTTCTCTACTCTTAAGGATTCTAGAATCTATTAAAAAGAAAATAAGGTGCACAACCATAATAAAAGATAGAATATGATGAATAAGAATAGAAAATCACAAAATTCTGTGAGAATATATCAATGAGTTTTTTCTGGCTGAATCAAGGAAGACATCATAGAGGAGAAAAGATGCATTCGATTGCACTGCAGTGGAGAAGGACAGGAATAGTCTGATAGAATTGCTGCATTCTAGAAAGGAAAATGGCAAGAGAAAAAGCATCAAGGTGGAAAAAATGCAGGAATTTTGGTGTGACACGGAGTCCAATATAAGCAAAACAGAGGGGCAATATAAGTTGCTTGAGGAGGAGTGATGAAAATGAAGGTGGAAAACATGCAGGAATTTTGGTGTGACACGGAGTCTAATATAAGCAGGACAGAGGGGAAATATAAGTTGCTTGAGGAGGAGCAATGAAAATCAAATGTGAACCGCTATGTTTACACTAGACATTACTAAGGAGTTTGCTTGTGATTCTACAGGCAATTGTGAGCTTTAGAGCAACAGAATGTCTAACAGAACTGTGATTTGTGTAGCTTATAAAATACTGTTTCTTTCTTCTCATATATAATTTATTTGTTTTTTCCTATACTGTTAATGATTTTTCTTGAACTTCAATCCTATTATTTCCCTTTCCTGTTGGAACTAAACCAGAGGACTATAGATATCACGGACAATATATCCCCCACACAAGTATTCATGTCCAAACTAAATTGTTATGAAACTTCACAGTAACAATAATGATTTTATGACTCTAAGTTTAGTGGAAATTGTGTATTGTTATTTTATAAAAGTACTTAGAATTACTTCTGAGTTAGGTGGAATCAGAAATAAATTTCTTGGAAAGTGAAACAAGGATACCTTGTTCATATTCTATAACAAAACTAGATGAAAAGGTATTTGGGGGGCTTTTAATAAATAAACTTGCAAACCTACCTAAAGTATGGACAATTTTATTTCTAAATGTTGACATTTGGAAAAGTTATAAGAATTAAAATACATAGAAGAGTCTGTATATAATGACATAGAATTCAAATAAAATATTTCGAGTTCCAACCACTGCCATCCAATTCTCCCACTAACGTACTTAGCGCTAACAGAAAAGGTACCTACATTTTACAAATTTGAGCTTTGATTTGTGAAGACAGAGCTAAATTATCCCTTTTAAAATTTTATATAAAATTAAAATAATTTTCTCTTAGCTATACAGTAATTTCTCTCTTAAGGCAAATTCTATGTGTGTGTGCTGTTTAATTGAAAGGCTTTTGGAATGGGGAGCAGAAATGGCAGCAAGAGTGAATTTCAGCTCAGTGTGCTTTTTAAGTGAAACAGGTTATTCTGTATAAGTTTAGTAGAATTTGAAGGTGGGCTAGAGCTATTTTGATGGCCTAACAGATCAATTGTTTGTCATGTATAGTAAATAGGTGAATGACAGATCAGACACATTCTATTCATTTTGATGTCATGTGTTTTTAATCCAATTAAATTGCCATATAGTCAGCCATTATGACAGCTGAAGCAAACAATTTGACACTGAAATAATTGAATCAGTGGCCCCATATTCATACTCAATATTTGGAGTGGGAAGACAAGTGGGAGAAGTGGAAAGACAAAGCTCATGAGCAAAACTGGATGAAAAATAAATGCTGCCCTTTTGTTTAATTATAAGAAAAGAAATGGTTTCATATATAAGATTTAAAGTATGACATTAGTCTTTGCAATTTCAAAACTAAGAAACCATTATTTTTTAACCTGAGAATAATGGCATTAATTCAGGCATTGTGTCTTGGCTTGAGATTGTTGACTTCAACATGCAAAATTTTATTTACCCTTATACTGAAAATAGCTACAACTAAAAATACAATTTAGAAAGGAAAAATACTGGTGATCCCTGTGAAGGTACTATAATGACAGGTACTGTGACCAACAAAAAGGCAGGATAGCTCATATTTTTCAGTCACTTGATATATATTAACCTGATTCAATATAACATTCTTAAATCTGGGTACCCATGTTGTTATAAACTTACTTTGCTTTCAAAGAAATATAGTTCATCTAGGAATTTCTATATCTATTTAAATCTCCAGAATAAACATCTGATGGGGATGGAAATACCTAGTTCATAGTTATTCTTCTTAAAAGCTCCATGAATTTTTCTAATTCTTGGTATTGTTAAGTCTCTGGAATCTTTCGCTGCCTTATCCCAGAGAACTATTTTATCCATATTATATTCTCCTGTTAGATGCATTATCAAAACATCTCATTCTTGCCATGAACAATCTTCTGAGTTGCTTCCTCCAAATTGTTTTTGTAAGATTCCCACCTCCCACTCCTTTCTGACTCTCGTTCTTTCTATCCTTCTCCCTTTCCTTCTGCCTCTATGAGTGGGTTGTTCTTTGCCCATTAGTTTAACTCTGCCAGGGAAAACCACAGAAATCCTTACTTTCTGGTAAGTGGCAAAAAAGTGAGAGGAGATGGGTGTGGCTAAGTAGGGAAGGCTGCTCTAAACTTACTGGAAGGAAGGGCAAAGTTGGAATTTCAGTTTGTAAATACTTTTATCTCCTTCATATCGGCTTATAGTATGTTTTCCCCTCTGCCCCTTAGACAATCACAGCATCACTAATAGCAGGATGCTTACATAGAATAATTCAGAGACCTTCTGGCTTCTGATTATATTTGATTAGGTATGAGTTTACCTGGTAAAATTCATATGTGATCTCCAAGTTCCTGCCTTCTAAACTAGTTCCAAAACATATGGTCTGGCCTATGCCAATGTGATAAATAAGCCAATAATTATTTATTGAGTAGCTGTTATGAATAATATACTCTGCTTGAAAGTGAAATATAAATCAGGATCCTACAGTTGTTGTGTAGGGCCAGAAGCAAGGATTTGTAGTCAGATGACCTGAGTTTGAGATCCAGTTAACACTTAACAGCTCTTAACTTGGAGAAAAACACTTAATCTCACTAGGTCCTATTTTCCTCTTTTAAAAAATAAAAACAACAAAACTGTCTATAACATGAGATTCTTGAGAGATTTAAAGAAGATAATCTATCCAAAACAATTTTTTAAATAAATAGTAGATTACTAAACAAACACAAAGAAATGTAGCAGGGATCTTCTGGCTCAGATGACCTGAATTTAGGTATGAGCTGGATGTAGATAAAGAATTACCTTGAAGAAGCCCAACTGCCTAAAGAATAAGGGGCACACACACACACATACACACACATCTATTCCCTCTAGAGTAGGGATCCCAGCACACCAGTCTGCGGCCTGTTAGTAAGTGGGCTGCATAGCAGGAGGTGAGTGGCTGTCGGGTAAGCATTGTTACCTGAGCTCTGCCTCCTGTCAGATAAGCAGCGGCATTAGATTCTCATAGGAGCCTGAACCCTATTGTGAACTGCGCATGCGAGGGAGCTAGCTGGTGGGCTCCTTATGAGAATTTAATCGATGCCTGGTGATGTGACGTGGAATAGTTTCATCCCAAAACCAGCCCCAACATACACACACACCACAAAACCAGCCCCTGGTGCCAAAAAGTTGCGGATCATTGCTCTAGAGGTAGCAGAAGTGTGTCAAGGTTTCCTGACTGAGTTACTAGGAATAAGGTAAGAAGTGTGAGAAAGATTTCAGCTGCTAGTAGAAGTTACAAGTACCAGGCTTGGGGACCACCAAAGGAAGCTTTTCTCCACTTTCAATGCTGGTATTAGGAAAAAGAAGTGGCAACACCAATAGCCCAGTTATTGGCTGTCACTCTGTGATGCCACAGAAAGTTAATATTTGAAGGGTAGCTTTGTGACCAGAACTTGAAAATGTAAGGTGACTAAAGTAACAGCATCACTGAAAGAAAGAAAAACTGACTAGAAGCAGCAAGCATTATTTCAGCTACCTAAGAAGGAAGGGACTCGGCGAAGAGTTCCAACAATTACTCTAATGAGGCTCAGGTCCATAAAGTCAGTTCTACGGTTGGTGCTCTGACTCCTATTCTTTGAATTGACCCCTTTGGTTGTAGAAAGCACCTGATACTTAAACAAACAAAAATTCCAAGTTGAAGTACAACTTTCTTTATAGGGTATTTAATATGATTGAGATGAAAGAGTATTCTAGTGTATTATCCCCACTTTCAAGAATCCTGATTGAATTCAATTTTGACAGAGTAATTAATAGAATAATTTGTGCTCTATTCTTACTGATATACTTATTTCCCTTCACAGAATCCTGCAAAAATTGCCTAGTCCTTGTCTTTCTGTGCCTTAGACATTGATTCTTAAACTCCACACATTATAGAAGAGAATTTACTTAAACTCCACACATTATAGAAAAGAATACATTCTCTTCTATAGAAGAGAATTTACAGGGATCCAAAGATAATCCACATCCAGTACTTTGGTTTGGAAAAACCCAAACTCTTAGAAATGATGGGGCTATATTTATCAATAGGGAGAAGACCCACTCCACACCCCCAAGGATTAGGAGAGCCAATTGGAGAAGTAAGAGAGGTTTAGAGAGATTTAGTTTTTTGGAGATAGCAGAAGGAAGGAACTAGGGTCCTGCCAGTTCTGCAGATGAAAGAACCAAGGCTTTGGTACCATGCAACATCATAGAGAGTTGGCTAGACCTCAGATGGAAGCACTTATGGTAATACCTAGAGAGGGTGGACGCCATGCCTTGAATCTTCAATTTAGAACAGTGGAGCCACCTGAGACCTTGCTGTCTCAATGAGTCTGTTAGGGCAGCCAATATGGACTGGAGATGAGAGGATGCCCCATAGAACAATCTGGAATGTGCAGGACCCTAGAATTCCCATATGACCTAAGGAGTAGATTCTCAAATTATTTCTAATGTCACTATTAGAAACATTTTCTCTCCATTCAATTAAGAAGGTACTTGAAGCAGTTTTATCTGCTTTAGAAAAATAAAAATTTTACAATATGATGATTCTTAAACTCCACACATTATAGAAGAGAATTTACATTTACTATGTCATGAAGAGTTTCAAGAGTGACTCCATAATGGACACTGACTTATATTTTTAGATACCTCAGTAAGATAGGTGTTACTCTAATGATGTTACAGATACAGAGAATTAAACTCAAAGAGATGTCATTTATCTAGCTCCATGTTTTATAACTCATAAATTATGAAGTCTTAATTTAAACTCTGGCCTCAAGCTGCAAACTCAAGTTTCTGTTATTAACTGTGCTGCTGTTAGAAATGGGCCAAAAGAGAAGCTCTTCATTCATTCACTCAACATATATTTACTGGGGACCCACTATGAGTCAGGCACTCTTCTGAAGCTGAGGAAACAGAAGCAAACAAAACTGGCCCTCATGCATCTTATATTTTAGCAGTGATGTGGGGAGAAGGGGACTTTAACAAAAGATAAGTATAAGTCATCTGTTGATAAGTGATAAGGATAAAAATAAAACAGTGGAAAGGGGGTGGAAGGTGATAAGATGCTATTTTATAAATGATAATCAGGAAACATACCTTTGATGAAACAACATTTGAACAAAAATGTGAAGTCAATTGATGGAGGGAACGCTGCAGATACACGAGGAGAAGCTTTCTTGGCTGAAGAAACCACAAGTACAAAGGTCCTGATAGAAGGTGTTGGCTGTGTTGGAAGAATAGAAAGGAACCAGAGTGACTGAAGAGGAGGCAGAGCAGCATAGACGGTAACTGGTAAGGCAGAGATGTGGTGGCAGATCAAATCAGATGAGGCCTCCCAGGGGTAGTGAGGGTCTCAGATAAACTTGGAAACCAGCTCCTCTGACTTGACTGATAGGCTTCAGAGACTGCAAAGTGTGCAATGTACTTTTATATTTACTTTGTAGGTAGCATTTGTGAGTCACATTTTCTTCTAAAAAGCCAAGTAAGATGACTTAGAATAATTTTTTTTGTTTTCATACAAAATCAAATTAATGGTCATTCCAACCCAGTATTTGCTCCCTATGAGGGGCAATATCTTGCAGGGAGCATAATTTTCATTCATGATAACTAAGCTTAAGTGACTGGGGATGAATAGTAGACTGTTGAAATATGACTTTCAATAATATAAAGCCAGGAGCAGATGATTTGGCCTTTCCATTTGAAATTTGAAAATCCTGTGATTTCCAAAACTAAATCTTATTTTGTTCTGTTAGTGATTGTCCTTAAATTTTGCCTCTGCCTCAATTCACTATGCTTTATGAGGGCACAGTAAATGTTCCAATGGGGTGAAAAAGATGTAAATAATATTTCATTCTGGTAGTTTGGTCACATAATGTTAATTAGGAAGACGACAAATACAAAAGTTAATTTCAATTTTACATGACCTGCTGTGTGTGTCAGCTTCCAGTTCATCCAACTTGTGTCTTTTACTTCTTCAACAGATCAGATACTCCATGTGGGGGTGCCATCTGAATAGAAATTAAATGATCTATTCTCCCACAAGTGTCTGAGGAATTGCAGAGGTAACTTTCATTAACCTTGATGAATCTTAGACATATAAAGCCCTTGAATGTCAATGGGAGACTGGACTCCATTGAGCCTCTCCTACTTTCTTTAATAGTGCATATTTAACCAAAGAATGGCAATAAAACATTTATTGTCAGAGATATAAACAGTTCTATTTTAAAGCTTTGAATGGGATCAACAAATGAGTCATTAAAAAGTGTCAAAAATGGATGAAGCTGGAAGCCATCATTCTCAGCAAACTAACACAGGAACAGAAAACCAAACACCACGTGTTCTCACTCATAAGTGGGAGCCTAACAATGAGAACACATGGACACAGGAAGGAGAACATCACACACCAGGGCCTGTCAGCAGTTGGGAGCAAGAGGACGGAGAGCATTAGCAAAAATATCTAATGCATGTCGGGCTTAAAACCTAGATGATGGGTTGATAGGTGCAGCAAATCACCACGGCACATTTATACCTATGTAACGAACCCACACGTTCTGCACATGTATCCCAGAACTTAAAGTAAAATAAAATAAAAAATAAAGTCTCAAAGATGATTGCTACAGGCATCTTAAAAAATATTACTTGTTAAAAAAAAAATTCAATGTAGAAAATACTACTGTCATCCCTTCTTCAAATTTATAAGTATTGAGGTAAATTCCTTTAGAGAAATAAGCTATTTGTACCAACATATGTGACGTGCCTGATGAGTATAGCCCTCACGTTTTGTTTTCCAACATACCATCACTGTGTGTCTGCAAGTAGCCACAAGGCTCTGTACTTCGTGTCATTTTTGAGCTCTCTCTGCATGGGCCTCTTAGAGGTCTTTAAAACTATGCTCATTTCAGCACCAATAAGGTAAATACTAAATCTACTAAGAGAAAGGACAGTGCCTCTTGCTCTTTCACTCACTCATCCCCTCACTCACTCTCTCACAATAGCTCATTGACCCTATTGATAGGAATGGCCACTGAGGATTGCTGAATTCTGCAAATTAGCTTGTGTCCCCCGTGAGCTATACAGCAATTTACACTTAATAGAAATTATAAAGAAGTTTTGCACCAAAATGTGTCAGAGTGGCAATGGGTTAATAAGAAATGTGAACTTTGATTTCACAGAGGAGGAGGCTGAAAGCCTCACTCCAACAGGAAGGGATTCATGAGGGAGTGTAGGGAATGCAGTGAGGGATTCTGGAAAGGAGTGAGCAAAGAGAAAAGCCTCTAAAGTGGTCAAAGGCAGCATTGACATCATCACCCAAGCAATGACTTTAGTTCTGAGCAGGTGAATATTTTTAAAAAATCCAAATCAGTCAATGTAACTGCTGATGGGTTTGTCCTCTCTGGTGGTGAGAAGAAAAATGAGACAAAAAAAGTCAGCTGATGCCAGTTCTTCTGGCAGAGTGTTGTGGTTTATAAATGCAGCATCTGTATGTGAATGTGTATCGATGTGTGTGTGCAGATATGCTTGTGTGGCTAGGTGAGAGAGGAGGAAAGGAGGCAGAAAGAAGTCCTTACCACATAGCAAACCTGATAATGACATAGGGGATTTCAATTTTTCTAAAGTTCATAGTCTTAACTCTAACTTAGTGATCCTTGTTCAGAAAGCAAAAGTTAGGTATCCAAGAAAATTAAATTCTCTTAAGATTATGACGTCTTATTTTTGAAATGGCATTTCTATGTGTAAGTGTTATGTCATTGGTAGCTGGCAGGATTCCTTTTAACACAGATCCTGACACACACAGACCTACAAATGCATGGAAGATTACTGGGCCTATTCCATCCATATTGTGTATTAGCAGTGGGAAATATTCAGAGACGAAGGGTTTTCAAAAAACTTGGGGATAATTCTCCTAGGGTTATTCACATTTCTTTTCCTTCTCATTTCCTTGTAACTATAAGGAGGAAGGGTTAATCCACTGAGAAGCAAAGATGATAGCTCGAAAACTTGGCTGCTTAATCATTTGTTCTTCCAGAATCCTAAAAGAACAATAAGAAGTCTTGGCAATTGCTTCCAATTACAGTCCTTCTAAAATAAACTGGTATCAATAATGGTTTTTCATACCAACAAAGATATAACCATTAATAACTAATTATAAGTAAGATTTGTTAAACCAGTGCTGATTTATTCAAAATGATATGTAATTCAAAGTCACTGGTAGTCCTTAACTGATTAGATGTTATGCATTCTTTAACAAAACACTGAATAATCGGGAAGAATTTAACCTCAAGTCAATTAATTAATGTTGTTGAATTCTGGCTTGTTGCTTGCTGAATTAATAAGAGTTTGCTGTAATCAGCCATAGCATCAACTTTGGACTCACAACAGTGCCAGAAATGCAGTCTGGTGAACTTGAATAGGTGACAGGTTTCTATCAGCTCTCCTCTGCCACCCATCTTCTCCCTCTACTCAATTTCATTTTTCTCCTACAAAATGACTACAGCAACTTGCTGGAAATGCAGCATGGTTCAGCAGGTGAATAAGAGCACAGACATTGGAGCCAAACTGTCTGGAGTTGCAATCCCAGCCCAACTACTTTCTAGCTAGGAGAACTTAAGCAAGTTAGTTAATTGTTCAGTGGTGCAGTACACTCACCTATAAAATGGAGATGTTAATAATGATTCATGACTCATAGGGCTTTTGGGAAGATTAAATAAGTTAGTAGTTACAAGGTAATCAGAGAGGTACCTGGCATATAGAAAACTCCATAGTAGTACTTATAATAAACAAATATTCTCAGCAAACACTAAGGTGAGCAGGAAATTATAATTAACTTGGATAACCATAACCATCTTTTTATCAAGGAACAGCAGCAGTCAGAAAGGAGAAAGTCCAAGTTTTGTTGCTCTCACTTTCTTCCACTCAATTCCTATCTCACTTTACCCAAATTCATTGATACTCAGTTATGCTCAAGGAGGGCTCTTTTCCTGACCTTTCTCCAATCAAGAAGAAGAAGAAAAAAACTTTTGGTGATCTTAACTAATTATCTCTCCTATTAACACTGAAATTGCAATTTCTGAAGATTTGTATAGACAAATGTCTTAGATGGTCTCAACTGAAAAACCACTCATGCTCAAATTTCCATATTCTCTAACAATAAGTAAGTTCCATTTATGTCTGACCTGTCTCAACAAGGAATTGAGCTCCTTAAGGTCACAGGCAGTTACCTATTTCCTTAAAATCAAGCAACATGAATAAAACATAAATAAATGGAAAGATAGCCTGTGTTCATGGATTGGAAAAATTAATATTATGAAAATGTCTATATTATTAAAGTGATCTACAGATTCAATGCAATCCCTATCAAAATTCTACTGTGTTTTTTTCACAGACAAGGAAAAAAACAATGCTTAACTTTGTGTGTAATCACAAAAGACCCTAAATAGCTAAAACAATCTTGAGCAAAAAGAACGAAGCTGGGGGTGTCATACATCCTGATTTCAAAACATATTATAAAGTGATTTAATCGAAACAGCATGTTATTAGAATATAAACAGACATAGACCAATAGAACAGGATAGAAAACCCATAAATAAACCCATGCATTAATAGTAAACAGATTTTTGACAGAAGTGGCAAAAAACACACAATGGGGAAAGGACAGTCTCTTCAATAAATAGTGCTGGGAAGCTGGATATCCACATCCATAGGAGTGAAAGTAAACCCTTATCTTACACCATATTAAAATATCAACTCAAAATGGACTAAAGACCTGAAACCGTACAACTACTAAGAAAATATAGGGGAAAAGCTTCACAACATTGGGTTAGGCAATTATTTTTTGGATATAACCTTTTCTTAAAATTTATTGTTTCATTGACAAAAATAAAAATTGTATGTATTTATGATGTATACCATATTTTGATGTTGTTGAATGGCTGAATCAAGTACTTTAGATATTTGTTACCTCATATACTTAACTCATTTTTTTTTTGATGGTGAGAACACTTAACATCTACTCCTATCAATATGTTGTATCTTTTCAAGTATCATATCTATTTGTTAACTTTTGTGGGTACATAGTATATGTGTATATTTATGGGTTGCATGAGCTATTTTGATACAAGCATGCAATGCATAATAATCATATCAGGGTAAATGGGTTATCCATCACCTTATGCATTTCTCCTTTGTGTTATAAATGATTCAATTATACTCTTCTTTTTAAATGTACAATTAAATTATTTTTGACTAGAGTCGTCTGTTGTGCTAGCAAATACTATATCTTATTTGTTCTGTCACTGTTTTTTTGTGGCCTACTCTAACTATTTTTGTTGTCACAAGCAACAAAAGCACAAATAGATAAATGGGATTACTTCAGACAAAAAAGTTTCTGCACAGCAAAGGAAATAGCCAACTGAGTAAAGACACAACCCACAGAATGGGAGGGAATATTTGCAAACCATACACCTAATAAGGGGTCTATATACAAAATTTATAAGAAACTCAAACAACTCAATAGTAAGAAAACAATCCAGTTAAAAATGGACAAAGGTCCTGAACAGACATTTCTCAAAAGAAGACACACAAATGGCCACAATAAGATAACCTGACTCCTGTTAAGATGACTTTTATTTAAAAGATGAAGGATAAACATTAGAGAGGATGCAGAGAAAAGGCAATCTTTATACATTGTTGGTAGGAATGTAAATTAAGTTCCTCAGAAAACTAAAAGTAGAACAACCATACCACCCAGTGATTCCACTTCTAGGTATATATCCACAGGAACAGAAATCAATACATTGAAGAAATATCTGCACTCCCACGCTCATTGCAGCATTATTCACAACAGTCCAGATATGGTAACAACCGAAGTGTTCATCAGTAGATGAGTGGATAAAGAAAATGTGTATACACACAACGGAATACTATTCAACCTTGAAGAAGGGTGGAATTTCGTCATTTATAATAACATAGATGAATATGGAGGACATTATGATAAGTAAACGAGCCAGGCACAGAAAGACAAATACCAGACGATGTCACTTATATGTGGAATCTGGTAAAGTGCAACTCATAAAAGTAGAGAGTAGAATGATGGCTACCAGAGAGTAGGGGAAGAGAATGAGGAGAGAGGGAATGGCAAGTTGTTGATCAAAGGGTACAAAGCTTAGAGAGACTAGCGGAACAGGTTTTGAGAGGAATTGCACAGAAGGGTGACTATAGTCAATAATAGTGTATTATATATTCCAAAATAACTTGGAGAGTAGATTTTCAATCTCTCACCTTAAAATATGATAGGTAAGTGGGTCAGGCACAGTGGCTTATGCCTGTAATTCCAGCACTTCGGGAGGCTGAGGCAGGTGGATCATGAAGTCATGAGTTCAAGACCAGCCTGGCCAAGATGGCGAAACCCTGTCTCTACTAAAAAAAATACAAAAATTACCTGGGCATGGCACAGTGCCAGGCGCCTGTAATCCCAGCTACTCAGGAGGCTGAGGCAGAAGAACCGCTTGAACCCAGGGAGCAGAGGTTGCAGTGACCCGAGATCACACCACTGCACTCCAGCCTGGGGGACAGAGTAAGACTCCGTCTCAAAAAACAAACAAACAAAAAATGATAGGCAAGTGATATGATGGGTATGATAGTTAGTTTAATTTCATCATGCCACATTGGATACATATATCAAAACATCACCTTGTACCCCATAAATATATATAATTATGATTTGTCAATCAAAAATATTAATAATAAATAAAAATAAAGTAAAATTTATAAGTGTACTCCAAACAATGAAATAATAAATATGAAACATAATGGAGGCTCTGTTTTCTCATAAAGGAATAATGGTCTTCCTCTGAAAGTTTTTTCCTATGGAACTAACTTTACTTCCCCATACTGACAACAGCTGAGGATGAGGAACATAGGTTACAATGCTGAACCTCTTTTCCACATAAAATCCAAGTTCAGTCATATTTTTTAATCTGTTTAAATTCCATATAGTAAAATTACCCTGTAATTTCTTATTATACATGAAAGTAAATCTGAGGTATAAATAACTTAATATCTTACAAATTAAATATGATATAAATAGAGCTTTAGGAAGAAATGGATCCATGGAAGCATATGAAAACATTTGTGTTAATAGCCAAAAAATATTCTCAGTGAAAAAACACTGATAGGATATTATAACTAATGTTTCATATTTTAAGGAAATATAGTATGAATACTGCCACAAATATTCTATCATTTCCAAACAATTTTTAAATAAGTATGCTGGAATTCATGATAGAATGAAAGCTTATAAAACAGGTATTTTCCTACTTTCCTAAAAATATCCAATAAGAGAAAAATGTATATTTATACAGATAATTTTTCACTTTTAAATTTTAATTTTTCAGAATTTTCTATTTATTAAAAGTGGTTGGTTTTGCTTTTGTTTTAAATGAAAGCAGCTTTAATTATCTGACTCTCATTGACTACTAATGACATACTAATGTAAATCTCAGGGAACAATCGAGGAGAAGGCAACAACATGGAATGCTTGTAGATGGCTTGTTTTCTCAGCTCCTCTGAGCATTAGTGGGCAGGAGAACCTGCTCTTTGCAAGAGGAAAAGACAGCAATCGCACCGCTGATGGGGATTAAAGAATACTCCCTGTGTCTTTCAGCATAAGAAAGGGAAGGTTTTTGGTATATTAAGAGTGTGTCTCTACCAATGATTGAGTCATTTTTGTGTGCCAGGATACTGTCAAATATTTGACACATGTCATCTCATTGGATCTTTACAACCATTATTTCTATTTTACAAAGGAGGAAACTGAGCCTTGGTGCAGTTAAATAATTTGCTCAAGGTCACACGATGGTAGAAGTGAGATGGAAACCAGGTGTGCATAACTCTAAAGACACCTGCATCACTGAACTGCCTGTCTTTAAGCAGTCATATAAAGGACACACATTTACGGAACAGCGGAGGTGATCAAATTGAACCTTCAAATTCTACATCTCCTCTACATGCTAAAACTAAGCCTTTTATTAATATATATTGAAAATGATTAAAACGTAAAAATTGCATTGTACTTTTTATAATACTAGTGATTTCCAGGCTATAAAAGAAAATAAATGATAATAATAACACCTCTAACACCACCTCCAAGGATAATTTCTACTGCCATTTACTAGGCATTTACTTTAGGTACTTTGCTAAGCACTTTACATACATTATTTCATTTTTTAAAATACGAACTAGCCACAAATTATACAATCTAAAACTCAAATTAAATTGAAACATGTATACCTTTATTCAGAAGTGGAAAATAAAGATACAAGTTTCCATTTCCTTGATTTCATTTTCTTTACCTCTAGAGGACAGATTTTCTATTGTCGAATGTCTGGTTCTTACAGGTCTGAGTGATTAATCCATATCTCAATCCCAAAGAACATGCAAAAGTACTGAAATCAGTCAGTGAGGGCTTAGCAAGGTAAGACAAACCAAAGACCCAACTGAGAACTAATTTAAATCAAATTTACTCCTCATTTTTTTCACCTACTCCTGCCAGGTGATAGATGCTAAATTCAGTGTTCTCTCAACACTTAGGTAAGTTAGCAGACCAGTGTACTGTCACCCTGGGCTAACAGGGAGAATAATTCTGCCATCTCCACCGGTACAACATTAAAGGAAATGAACCTCATTCTGTTCCTTTTTGGGAAGTAATTTATCAGATGATTTATTTACAGTGCAGACTGCATGACAAGTAAACAAATATGTTATTTTTGCCCACTGTAGTTGGATTTTAAACATGAAAAAGAGACAGAGTAAGTGTCTTTCTAGGGTATGTGAGTAGCTCTGACAACAGCTTTGAAAAATAAAGGAACTCCATTACAAGGCGTTTAGTAAGAACTGATTTACATACTAGAGTAGATCTTTCATGAATTCTGCCAACGTAGAGAGGAAAGGGGAGGAAAAAAAAGGCTCCAATTGCATGCTACCACTGTGCATGTTGATGAATCCCCCAGCACATGTTAATTAATGCCCTATTGTGTTTGGCAGACTACCAGGGACTGTGATTGTACACGAACTGATCCTTTAAATGGAGAGTGGCTTACTCTATATTGAAAAGAAAAAGATTTGTATTTGTATAAGCCACAACTATTCCTTAGGAATAAGTGTTTTGCTTTTAGTGCAATTAGGAGAGACGAACTGCCATCTATCACAATATTTTATCATTACACTTAAAAAAAAATCCTCAACCCCAGTAAAGCAAGTACAAAATCACAGAAATGTCATTGTTTTTAAGGAAAAATATCGTTGCTCCCATCGCCCTATCTAAATCAGTGCCCAGATTTCACTCATAAATGATGATAATTAATACTGTTATCTATTATACCATCTTGCATTCTGGCTGAAGCATAAGATTGTATTCAAGCAATTAAAAAGAAATCCTCATAATAAACACATGGCGATCTTGAAAAAAATTAAATAAATAATGTCATCTTGATAACAGAGGTGAACTGAACAGGGAAAGAAGCCAGAAGATGCAAATTGCCCTGCCTTAAAGCTTACAGAAATATTATGTCCAGCTAGAATTTTAATTTTAATCATAGAGAAAAAGAGGACTACTTTCTCAGCTCTTATTTCTTATTTGTTTTAATTTGCTTTTTACTACTTACACTGCAGAGAGCTGATAAATATTGGATACATTAAAGCATGAATGACCTAGAAAAATAAATTGCCTTATATTATTGCTCCTTGTGAATAAAATTGACATATCTCAGAAGCTGCTGCAGTAGTATCCAAAAAGGTGTTACAGCCAAATTGATTAATTATCTTCCACCATTCTAAATAATAATAAAATTCACTTCTATCTTACTAAAGAACACATCCCTTTCCTCATCTACATTGCTTTAGTTGAAATAGGCTTTATTTGTACTTTTTAATGGCTTCAGTCATTTGGGCTGCCTTGTAGGTAGAACTCCCTCCAGATTTTCCCCAGCATATGTAAGCTTTACTCAAACCAGTGATCCTCAAAGTGGGGACCACCAAAACCAAAAGCACATGGGGGTGCTTGTTTAAAATACAGGTTCTGAGACTCCATGTGCTCAGAAGCTCTGATTCAGTAGAAGTCCAGCAATGTGCATTTTTAACAAGCACCCAGGTGATGCTGATCACTTAATCTATTCCATATGCCCTTCTTTGTGATTCAGTTGCTTTAAAAAAAAAAAAAATTCACCAGCTCTTCTCTTTATTTACATGATTGATTTCACTGGATAATGAGTATCTCTTTAAGAGTGTGGTATCACGTACTCAGATGGCCAGGTCTGTTCTCCTTCTGGTCTGAGGAGATGCGACCCAACACTTCAATGGCCTTTAATTCAAAGTGCCAGGACTGTTAGCCCTCTATGCCAGTGAAAAAGTACTGCGGGGCTGTGGGGACATGAAGTTTCAAGAATAGGGTCGAGATCATCACAGAGTGACCACAGAGAGCTTCTGTGAGCCCTTCAACCTTTGGGAAACTTCTTCCTGGGACACACTCTGCTAACCTTACTAATTCTTAAGTCATATTTTTATCAGTCTTGGTAGGCAATGAACTCTTGTTTACCTTAGTTTAGTATGAAACCCAACCTTATAACCAGATATGTGTTGAGTCATTGACTCCTTTTGCAATATAGAATTCTTGGGTCCATGAATGAAGAATAGCAACAATGTGTTGAATATTTACTATGTGCCAAGCTAAGAACTAAATGCTTTATATACATTATATTATATATCCTTTCAGCAATAACCATCTGAGATAGGTGTTACAGTTCTCTATCTTATAGATGAGGAACTGAGGTTTTGAGAGGATAATTAGTTTATCTGTGGTCCCTGGTGGTAGACATAGAATTCTGCCCAAGTTGGTCTGACTCTGTGCTCTTAACCAGGAGGCAATCCGGCCTCTAAAGTGAGTTTCTCTTTCCTGTATAACTAGGCAGTCTTTGTGCCTCATGCCTTTGAAATAAAGTCTGGGCTCTTTATGAGCATTTGCTTCCTTTGGGAGTGCTTTTACTGTATTATAAGTTCTTTGAGATGAGAACAAACGGATTGAGCTCCACCTCTGGGTTTCCTTGCCAGCACTGTCAGAACCAAAGTACAATAGTGACATGCTCAGGCTAAGAAAGTGAGATCCTGCCGGTCTATTTTAGGACTCAGAGCTCTGATAGAGAGCTTACTGTTACATTATCACACAACATGATTACAATGGATGAAGTCACTTTCAAGGGAAGCCAGAGCCTATACCCCACCAGTACTTTGTTTAATGATCCCAAGACAAAAATAACAGCATCTAATGGGCAGGGAGGCTAAAAGAATGGCACAAAACAGTCTTTACAGAGCGCAACTCTGAAATACAATGTAAGTCAAAGGCAAACAGCGAGTTGACTCTAAAATCTCACTTTGCCCCAAATAATTATTGCTTTACATAGGATTTGAGAGAATCCTAAAGTTCTACAAAGGAGAACGACCATTTCTCATACTTCCCCATTCCCTGCACTCTTGCTTGTGTCACTGCTCTCATTTGGAAGCTTCCCTTACTACAGACATCTCCTTTCCAAAAGTCTGCCTGGCCAATTGCAAATGATTTCTTTTAGGGTGAAAGACAGTGTGGCTGTGAAAGTGTGCTCTTGCTCTTTTAAAAAGAAATCTATGCAAGGAAATTTAGTGCTGAAAATAGATTCTGGCACCTAAGTCCACAACAAATCTTGATGTCTTATATGCTTCCTCTAGTTTTTAACCTGACTTTGGTTCATAACTTTGATTCTGAAATTCATTCCTTTCAGTTCTTGCAACTTCTTATCCTCATAAGCGGGTATTGGAATCTGGATACCATAGTTCTTCCCTAGATTGACCTTGCTGGATGGCTACTGTCAGTCTAGTATCATCCCTTAAATCTCTAGATTCACTTTCGTTACCCTTCAACCTATAGTTAATGTTCAATTCAAGAACTATGAATGAATGGTCAACATCAACCAAAATCTTGCCTGATTATTTAGGGAAGAAGCAATTCCTTCTTCCTCTGCATTTGATCTAAACCTTTTTTTATGGCATTTATACTGCCAACTAAGATTATTTGTACACATCTTGTTTTCTCTTCTGAATTATAAGCTCCTTGGTGCTAGAGACCAGCTATCTGTTCTTATATTGTCCACAATGTTTTGAATTAATAAAAATAATAGCAATAATATAACATTTAGTGAAATGTTGATATGTTTCAGGCACTGTGCTACAAGGTTTTCACACACTATCTTCTTTAGTTTTTACAAGAACACTATAAAGTAGGTATTATTGTTATTAACATTTAACAGATGAAGACACTGAAGCTTAGAGAGTTTCAGAAATTTGCCGAAATTTACACAGTCAGTATGTGTAGAGCCGGGATTCTAACTCAGGTCTGCCTGACTTGATAGCAATAACTCTTAATCCTTGCACTGGAGTTTTTAGTGAATTGGTAGAATGAGTAAACACATTTATAAATTAAAGAAGAGTAAATTGTTAAGACATAAAACCATACTGCATGTTTCAAATAAATACATTATACACCCAATATTTTTAAATATTGGAGTTATTTTGAAGGTGGCCTTTTTTCTCTGATTCTGTAATATTTAAGGAATTTCTAACATTTAGCATTGATATGTAAAAAAGTTTCAATTAAAGATGAAAAAAATGAGATTTCAGTCAACAAAGTTGACTAATGAAAAGTGTGATGGAAGAAATTTATGGTGCTTTATACATAGTAAACACCCATATTTGTTGAATGAAAAAAAGGACTGAATTAACGAACCACTCAATCAATGAACAAACATTGAAGATCAACCTAGATACTAGACACTTTAATTACTGAAAATGCATAGCAACTTATAAAATATTTGGAATTGGATACATTAACAATAGCATATATCACCACAAGAATGAAAATAGGTATGGAAGATGATCATGTCAAAATTTTCATAGAATTAGACCTTATATCAAATCCCTGAGTTAGCTGCTCAAGCATGTAATGTGTTTATAACAGGGGTGACCATTTCTACTTAACTATAACACTGCCAGATTAAATGAAATGTAACATATATATTTAGTAACTTGACACATAATAGCCACTCAATGAATATTATGTCCCTTCTCCTAGCCCACACCTCCATATTCCATTTCTTTAAGGAATATCTTCAACTAATAGTATCTTTTTGAGACCACACTTTCTTTAAGGTCTTTGGTTCCCATCCTTTGGGTCCAAATGGTAGAAATGGTATGTAGTTTCCCCAGAAGTCTTCAGTCCTATCAACAAAAGACAAGGAAGAGTATTTGAGGTAATTCCTGTTCTTTCTCCAGAGAGGTCTAAAGGGAACTCTTAAATGAGGGCATTGCTTGTGTCTTCTCTAGGCTTTCCAACTCTCCTCATGGGTAAAGAAGAGACTGTGAGTTAGAACAACAAGCAGATTCCTCAGGGGTCTCAAATCTACCCAGAAGTGTCAAGGCCAAATTCATGATTTTGCGTCGCAACTATCCACAGCTTCCCAAGACCTTATGACCTCTGCCAGTAGGGATCAGAAGGAGGCCTAGACACCCAGACTTCCCAATCTCTTGACATCTACTGCTTTGCTACATGCTATGCTTGAATCTACCAGGCCTAATCACATTATACCTGTTATCCCTGGACTTGTCAGTCATCAAAAGAAGCCCACAATCCCAGATACCTGTTATATCTGTCACATTAATTCTCACAGGGCGCTGCACAGATTTGACCTCTCACCCCTTTCCCACCACTCCCCAATTCATGAACTCCTTCTACCATGTCTTCTAGAATTCAGGTTCTGCAGTCAAAAAATCTCCTAGATCCTTAACCTTTTATCTGAACATTCTTTTCACACTTTTACTCTAATGAAAACCCAACTTTCCTTACAATGTCTCTGAGGTAGTGATTGCATTTTTTTGTCATTGTTATTTGTTTGTTTTTCTTCCACAGTCCTCATACATCTGGGCCTGGAGGTTGTGTATGTGTTTGTACTTGTTATCCTTCATTGTCTGTTCAGACCAATCTCTCCCACTTACCAGCTGCAACCATGTTGTCAAATCCAATGGTCAATTTTGGTTCTCATCCTACCTACCTAACATTAGCATTTGACCCAGTTGGCTCCTTCTCCTTGAGACTTTTTCTTTATTTCACTTCTAGTTCACTACATTCTCCTGATTTTTCTTCTGTGTCAGTGGCTACTTCTTCTCAGTCTTTTCTGCTGCTTCCTCCTCCTCTGTCCAACAAGCTAAATATTAGAGTTACCCATGGCTCAGTCCTTAGGTCTCTTCTCCTTCTCCATTTCACTTTATTTAAATCCATGAGACCAGTCTTTTTTGGTCTCATGGATTTAAATACCGCATATGTCGATGGCTTCCAAATTTACATCCCCAGACTTTCTTGATCTCCAGATTCATGTCATTGACTGCCTAATCAACACCTACAATCAGAGATATAGCAGAGATCTAAAACCAAGTATGTTCCAAACTGAACTCTTAATGTCGTTCCATGCCCCAAACATGCACACTCTCTCAGTTAATCAAACTCCAAACCTTGGAATCATCTTCACTCCTCTCTTTCTTTCTCATACCCTACATTCAACCCATCAGAAAATTCTTTTGGTTGTGCCATCAGAATACACTCAAAGGCTTATTACCTCTCACCACCTCCACTATTACCATCCAGGAGCAAGCCATCTTCCTCTCTGGGATTACTGCAAGCACTTCCTACCTGGTTTCTCTTTTTATATTCTTAGCACTGCTATGATCTATTCTTAACATTAGGCAAATAAAAAAAAAAAAGTTTTTCAAAATTACAGTCAGAAATCTTGCAATGATTTCCTTTTCTACTCTGAGTAAAAGCCAAAGTCCTTACAAAGGCCTACAGGTCTTTATAAGATCAGGATCACAGTACCTCTGACTCCACCTATCACCACTCTTCCCCTAACTTACTCTGCTCCACCCACACAGTTTATGTGCTCCTATCTTAGGGTGTTTGTTTGACCTGCAGTGCTTCCCCCCAGATATCTGAAAGTTCAACTTCCCCACCTTCTTCCAGGCTTTGTTCAAGTGTCACCTTCACAAAGAAACCAATTCTAACTTGACATACCTAGTTCATTTTGCAATCCTCTCCCCAGCCCCATACTCCTAAAGCCTCTTCATCTGGCTCTTCCTTTTTATTACAATTATTCCTTTTAACACATGGGGAAATTTACTTTAATTTTTCTTTTGAAACATCAATTTCTTGTTGCCTGTCTTCCCTGATGGAATGTGAGCTTCATAAGAGCACACATTAATTTCTTTCTGGTTCTGATTTGTTCTAGGAATCTGGAAATGTGCATGCCACATGGTATATGCATAACAAATAATTGTTAAACAAATGCTAGATTTGTATAGGGTTTCAGAATGTGTGACTTGCTGTCTTGTGTTTTAAAATTATATTAAAAACTACCCTTTTCTATTGGCCAGGCAGTTATCATTATTCCCATTATTCAGATTAAGAAGCTGAGTTCAAAGATCATTTTTCCTGACTCCTAAATGTACTGCTTTTGCTACTTCATCCTGGTTACCAGGACAGTGTCCATAAAGATTTTGCTTAACTCATGGCATAGACCAGTGGCTTAACACATTTACTGGGTACTGACTGCTGTATGCCGGTGATAGCATACAAACACAAAATATAGCCCAGAGTCTGGCAGACAATGTATTTGGACAAGAGGGATACGCCAGGGTCTTGACTCTCAAAATGCAAATGTGCTTTTCCTTTACCAGCAGAGCCACACCGACCATCATGTCAGTTGTTTCTCTTTGATTCATAAGCCACCTGGTTTGACATGTTCAACTCAGGGTTTTGATCTCAGAATTACTCTGAGATGACACCTCAGAAAGTGACTAATACAATTTTATTAAATCTACATTTTGGTAATTTGCCGGCACTTACTCACTTGACTGGAGGAACAAGGGTCCTTTGATACATCTGATCATGAAATTTAAAGACTACGACTTTTACTGATTGCAATTGAATGTGTTAAGCATATTTTAGGCATAGCTTTATGACTAGTGACAGAAATGATCTTGTGGCTAGTCAGCAATTCCACCTGAATAGAAATTCTTTCACTGGAAATTTCTGACTTCGTTTCTCTGAGCTGTGGTCAGAACCCTACCTTTGACTTCTTTGAGAAAACCGTTACTTTATTTAAGAAGCTTCTGTACCTGCTCTCAAGAACTATACACCAAATTCTTTATGATCTTCATGTTTACAAGAGCTGCTACCCTTGTTCCTGGCCAGTGACTGAATCCTCAGATTCCTTTCAGGCACTAATTTAAACTTTCTTTGTTTGAGAGTTTTTATTTCTGACCAGAAAGAGCAGTTGAATTGATTCTAGTAATCAGCAGGATTGCTTTGAAAGTCTTGAAGATGATTGCTATAATTATCGGTTCTTGTAAGGAGTGTAAAAGGAACACATGCTTACTGAGTGCTCACTCCCCTATGTGTCACAGCTTTTTTAGTTAGTTTGTGCAGTTAAGCCTCATCATCACCTTGAGAAAACTATGCTCAAAGCTGTTTTACAGTTGGAGGTATTAAGACACAGGGAGCTAAAATCACATTCCACAACTGCCTCAAAGGCTAGGACTTTGAGCCTATGTTGGAGAATGACCAATTTTCTTTAAAACCTCATACAACTAAAATATAGCCACAGAGAAAAAAAAAAAGATCTGAAAATAATGGATAAAACAACCTCACAGATCAGATGAGAGCCTTGCCTGTAAAATGTCAGTTTAATAGAAGTCCCAGGCCAATCAAGCCATCCCATGGAGATTAGACAGAGAAGCCATAGGGACAAATCCTGTCAGTCATCTTATGAGTGATTAGCAATCAACCAGATTAGATGTGTAGGAAAATAATTTGATTTGTTTGAAGTTAAAATAAATTAATAAATTGGATGTGGCCATTCAGACAGGAGAAAATTTTGACCACATACTTCCACTGTCTCACTACAGAGAATGCTGACTAAATTTGATCTGGTATATTTGTCTCAGTCAAACCTCATGAACCAATGTGCTACAGAAAAAATTCTGATCTTTTTTCTCTACTTCCTCTCTTTCTCTTTCTTCCTCTCCTCTTCCATCTTCTTCTTCTTTTCTTTTTTATATTGAAGTCCCTACTACAGAGTAGTTGAAAGACTTTGAAATTGATAACCCTGTCTCAGGAGTCTGTTTTTCAGACTCCTGCTGTGATTATAGAATTTTCATTATTAGGGTCAAAGTTCAGAACATTTCTATCAACGTTCCAATTTTTTTTTTTTCCTTTGCGGAAAACTAAGGAAGTGTCTTGGCTATGTCCTTTGAATTATAAAATACACTTTTCAGAACTTCTCTATAATTGAATTTAATTGTTTCCGTTTGTTCCTCACTCATCCTCAATTTCTCAAATAAGTTTTCTTCCTGCATTTAGTTTCTATTACTATCCCTTTTTTAAAGCAGGAATATAACTCTAAGCCTCTTGTGTGAATCTGACTCTTTTATTTGTTTAAGAATAAAAATCTACCCCCTGTGTGTTGAATTTGGTTATCATGGTTTTTATTTGGCTTTTAATGTAGTGTGATCAGTTTTTAGTTAAGGCGTACGTTGTCCTGTAAAGTGGAGTCCTAACACCTCTCAATTGTTTAGTTTTGACTCCTTCGTACATTTATGATACTTGCTTATGCCCTGAAGGCATTTCAGTTTGCAATCCTTATTTAAACAAAAATCAATACTAATATGATTTTATGATGGTTCCGGATGTCTTTAAGAATATATATACAGGTTCCATCACACAATATATTTCGTTTTACATCTTATGTGTTTATTATCAGGTGATGCACCGGCTGCATTCCTATTCACACACATTTGAAAAATCCATCGGCATTTTAGCAACATTTTTTTTCTCTAACATGGATATATATTTTGCAGCATCATTTTTGGGAGAGAGATTTGCTTTTACAAAGACACAGACTTTTATCTGCCATTGATAGTTTAGTGGTTTCAAATACAAAATTAATTGCAACCTTCTAAATACTCTTCAAGCTATGATATTTTGGTACCAGTAAAAACCAGGTATAGCAATGCAAGTATTTCTGAGTGACTGTCAATATTTAGGGAACACATATGTAGTATAAGAGATAATTTGTTTAAAAGATTTATTTTGTTTAAACCAGATAACTTAATGAACAATGGCTATATGTTAAGAGTTGTCAATCAGATTCTCATTTTATGAAAGCTATCTGACTACCAAATGAAGATCCAATCCTAATGGATACCTGAGAGTAAAATAATATGCACTTGAAATTCACTTGCGATACAAAACAAAAGTGCCAGTTATGTTTTTAGCATATTTTATTGTAGGTTCCTTTTGAATAGGAAAAAAGTATACTGCACTATCAACTCAAGGAAAATGTTTGTGTGTTTAAATAATTATTACTCTCTTCAGGTTCTTTTAAATTCCTTTCTTTCTGTTCTTCATAAGCCAAATCACTAAGGGATTGATTTGAATACTACAAATACAATATTTATATTTTATTATTTTAAATATCTCTTCCTATAAATTCAAGGACCTAGTTTTCAAATACAGATCAATTTGTTTGTCCTTGAAAAATCTACTTTAATTCTAAGTACCATTAATACAGACACCAGAGGGAAAAGGCTGAATATTTGCTAGCAACGTCAGAGATGAACAAGATCTGTTACAACAAACTATTGAAAGCAACCGAGATTATTAAAATCTTTGTAGGAAGGAATATCTGTATACTGGGTCCTAAACTGAAATTTTTCCAATACTAAATGGAAACATTTAGTCTAGAAGGAGACCTAAAGATGCTTTTGGTGCCAGGCACAGTGGTGCTCACCTTAAATCTCAGCTACTGAGGAGGCTGATGAGGGAGGATTGCTTGAGGTCAGGAGTTCAAGATGAGCTTGGACAATATAGCAAGACCCTTTCTCTAAAAAAAAAATCTTTTTTTTCAATATTTCATTTTATAAATGAGCAAACTGTGACTCAACTAGTTGCGGAAGGACTAGAATTATTCAAGTCTCCTAATGTATAAACCAATGTTTTTTTCTTTTTTTTTTTTACTACTATGAATCTGAAAAAGCCAGTCCCTCAAGATGAATCTTGAATGGTTAACTGGGCCTAAATTTAAAATAGAGCCAAACACTTTCTCTGAGTTACCAGAACACCCACACTTCTGACTAACTTTAGGGTTTTCATGCCTGACTGGTCCTGTTCACCTGGCCTGAGCCAATCACTAGGTTGGCATGCATCAACCAATCAGAATTCAGATGCATTGACCAATCAGAACTCAATTGTATCAACCAAACAGAACTAAGCAAATTTGACTTTTTTATTTGCCTAAGTCCACCTGGGAAATTGGGAACCTGGGATGGAACTTTCTCTACAAAAGTAAAGCTTTCCTTTATTCTCTGGAACGTATCTTCATTTTACACTGAAGGCTGCTTTTACACTGAAGGCTGCATCTCCCCAGTTTGCAAAGTGTTTCCTGGAATAAAATCTCTTTCCTTCAAATTCCTTTTCAGAGAACTTTTGTTCACCTTAGCTGTATCTACATAGGGCATAATATAGTCAGAACGGCAACCATTTATTGGGATGTTGTGTTTCTGGCATAGAAAGTCTTACTTGCCTTATTATCTTAACAATCCTGTAAGACAGGTATCAATATTCCTATTTTACTGGTAAGGCGATTATAAATTTCTGTTTTGAGATAAAGTGATTTGCCCAAAGTCACTTTACAGAGCCAGCAATCTAATACAAGTCTGTGTGAATTTAAAGCCTCTTCTCTTGCTGCTGAACTAGCCATTTAATTTTTTAAAATCAGAAACAAGTTTATGAAGTTGTGCAGTACATGAATAATATAATTTATTAACTGGCTTTTCCCTTTTCAGTTTTACCATTATGTAAATAAAATTAAATATTTATGTAAAATTTATAACCTGTCGCTATCATGAGATTCTTTTTTATCTAGAAGAAACCTGAGAATAGCTAATTCACCCCATTCCTTTATAAATGAAGTAATTAAGACCAGAAAGGTCAAGGACTTTTCACCAAAGGGATACTTGCGAAACTAGAATAGAGCTAAAGTTCCAGCTTGAAGTTATCTGTTTTTTTCTACTATTCAGCTTTCACCTATTGAAAGCCAAAGTGCAGGGAGGGGAAGAGGAAAGCTGAGAAGAGACTTAAGTACTATTACGAGTGAGCTTGGTGTTGATAAGGTCGATGCCTATACATTTTTGGACAGTACTGTTTGGATGTGTTTGACTTTCAAAGGGCCTGGTAACTTTTAAAGCTTTTGTATGTGTTTTATGAGGGACAAATGACCAGAATTTGCACTCCATGTTTGCCTAAGAAAGGAGATTCAGTAATTTTTGTATTTCATTGTATCCTGTAAGTAAAATGTGCATTATGTTATGAAAAGTGAGAAAGAAGATATTTTTCAGCTAAAGTACTAGTCAGCAGTTAATTTTAATTTTCTTTTCTTCTTTGTAAGATTTAAAAAATTTTTTTTTTTTTACTTAGAAGAATTGTTTTAGTGAAAAGTAAAACATCTATGGCACATTTAGTAATTTTTTTCCATCTAGTTTAACTTATTTTCCTAGGGAGAATGAGGTGGCTATAAATACCTTTACCACTTGATTTTGTAGCCGTAAATGAGGTCTAAACTCCCTTTGGCACTAACAAGAATTTTGTCTACAAATAGTTACAGAATTGGGTCCGTGATGATTATGAAGCAATTTGATTATTTCCCAAGAGACAGAAACTCTAGCACAATTTTCAGATGAAATACACACACTAGCATCTTGTCCATATTCCTGATAAGAACAAGAATGAAGGAAGAAAAAAGCCAGGAATTCTTGTAGGCTTTAGCCGGCTTGCTTCAAAAGCCTGTCAGCTAAACAAATAAAGTGAAGTAGTAGTGGGAGGGAGAGCCAGGAAATTAACTGCTGTGGGCTATAGTTAATGAGTGGTCCGATAAAAACAAAGTTATGGTCATGGAAGTGTACACATAGAATGAAAAAAATTAACACTATCAAAAAGAGTTAGCCTGCAGAAATTAGATTCTTATTCAATTCTGAAGTTTATTGCTTTCTTGTGGGATCTGCCTCCAACCAGCTACAGAAGCTTTCCCTTACTCCCGAACCCCCACCCCCAAACAAGACGAGTGAGATCAATCAAAAGATTGAAACTTTGAAACATGGTTAGACTGCTGGGTAAAAGCATGCAAAATATGCCTGAGACTTCATTAAAAAATGCCTACACAACACCTTGGGTGACATCCACAGCATCTTGGCATTGCCACCTCATTAGGAGGAAAATGAAGTGATCATTCCCTGAAGACTGCCCCTGCCAAATTCTGACCAATCCCACAAGTGTCTTGCTCACACTCTGTTTTAAAGCCTAAGCAACCACAAATCCTCTCACCTAAGTCTGTGCAAGGATCTGTTGACTTTAGGCAATATGGTTTAAGCAAGGGCAATGTCTCTCTGGTCTCACTTTTTAAAGATAAGATTAATCAGAGATTTCCTACAAATAATTTCTTGCCCTTTTTCAAAAGTTTGAGAACAAAGTAATCATCAACTTACTTGAAGAAGTAAACTACCCATTTAAAAGAAAACACTGATTTGGATATGACAATGACCAAATTTTTGCGAAATGGAGCATTGTTGAAACATTCTTGAAACAAATGCTTCGGTACCTGATATCCCTGTACTGTAGGCCACAGGGAATTAAAAACCAATAAGCTCCTAGGACTGAAGAGGAGCAAGGCTTTCTCTTAAGTATTCCCTCTAATCGTGCAACTTAAAGAGTAGTTCAGGGACCAGCATCACCTAGGAGCTTATTAGAAATGCAGAACTAGGGACTGATCTCAAACCTCCTGAATCAGAATATGCACTTTAACAAGATCCACCAGGTCGTACTTTTGCACATGAAAGTTTGAGAAACACTGCTCTGAGTCAGGGGTTCACAATGGAGTATATCACTGAATAGGAATAATAAAAATCCTTATAAATGTCATTCTACATGAACAACTTACCCTTAAGCCCCCTTCCTGTCAATGCAGTTCTAAGTAGGCTAGTGACACAAGAGGCTTCAGAATTATTCTAACTAAAGAGTGCAAATTCTTTGAGACACAGCAGTGGCTGGATTTAACATAAAATGATGTGGGCCAATTATCCCAGTTAAAATCTTGATAGCACCATTACTAACTTTTATGAACTATTTTATTGTGGAGGTGGAGAACGTGCTATAAATAAGGTGTTTGAAATCGTTTGTTTCTTAAGAGTAAATCTTTAATGTAATTTACCCTGAAAGACATAGAGGGGCCTAGACCAGTTTCTTATTGAATCAGAGCTACAGTTTATATTAGTAACTTCCAGTGAAAACTTCCTACAATCAGAACTAAGCTCTTATTCTCAAGGGCAAATTTGTCACTAAAGCCTTGTGTTAGTACATGTAGATGAGTTGAATGATATACTGCTGAGGTAAGTTTTAATTAATTCATGGTTACCATTAATGGCTATATTTTAATAATAATTTCTTCTTATATTTATACCCTTGTCATGATTTTATAAAAAAACACAAAAATATTAGCCTGGTCTAAATCCCTAAGAGCATAATAATTCCTGAGAGTTATGCAGAGTCAAGTTAGATGGGCCATGGGCCTCAGTCAAATATTTATATTAACTCAGATCTTGATTGTCATCATGAAATTTATCTTTTCAAAAACAAACATATTCCTGGCTTTCTTATTTTTAGTTACTACTACATTATATTTCTGTGACTTATGAATTTTCAAAGTCCAGAATTTCCTAACATGTGTTTGGGATAAATATAAGTGCTCAGAGACATTACAGGTCCTATGGTTAATGAAATTTGGTAAATACTAGATTAAATGAAATTATATATGCTGAGATACATTATTACTAAACAATAGTAGGGATATAACACAATGTTCTTTTATCCTCAAAAGCCACATGTTAGCCGGACACGGTGGCTCACGCCTATAATCCCAATACTTTCAGAGGCCAGATCACTTGAGGTCAGGAGTTTGAGACCAGCCTGGCCAACATGCTGAAACCGTACCTCTACTAAAAATACCATCGAATTAGCCAGTCATGGTGGCATATGCCTGCAGTCCCAGCTACTCTGGAGGCTGAGGCTTGAGAATCATGTGAACCCTGGAGCTGGAGGTTGTGATGAGCTAAGATCGCGCCACTGCACTCCAGCCTGGGCAACAGAGTGAGACTGTCGCAAAAAAAGAAAGCAAGAAGCAACAAAAAAAGCAACGTGTTTAAAAGCATTCTCTATGATTTGGGTCCTGAGTTACATACTACGTGACACCTAATCTACCTTCTAATTGTTTGAATTTTCGTTTTTCTGAGTACTATATTATACCACTCACAGTAAAAACAGTAAAATAGCACATTTGTAGTCTGCACATACTTATAAACTCTTTCATGATTAATCGTTGTTTTGTCTACTAATCTTCCCTCTCAACTAGATTGTAAATTTGGGCTGTATGAATCACACCTTATGTTTTCATATCTGCCACAACATTGAGCCCTGTGTTGGGTATGGTAGGTAATGAAATACTTACAGATATACTGACCTATGCTAAAATTAAGTTTTTCAAATTTCAATGAGTAGTCAGTTGTTGTAGTATTTCAGGATTTTATGAGATAGTTTGTTTACTTTAAGTAGAAATTTCTCATTATTTTATAAACTTGGATTCTACGTCCAATAAGCCTGTCTTTCTGGCCAGTGAATATAAATATTTCTGGCCAATGAATATAAATATATAATCGCTAAGCTGCTACTAGGATCTGGATCTTTCCAGGTTATTATTATTTTTTTATCTGTGTTATATGTACCGGATACTATTTCTTCAATTACAGAAGCAGAAATACCAGAGAAACTCCAAGTGCAGACACACCATTAATTTAAACATGTTTTGTTATTTATTTCATCATCAATGCATTTCATAATGAGACTCAACAAATGTTTGTGTTCGACACCGCAGATGATACTGAAATTGTAAGTCTAGAAGCTATCAAATACTTTTATTCATGTATAAGGATGCTGAGGCCCAGGGAAGTGAAGTCAACATCTTTCAGGAATGTTTACAAAGTTTCCTGTATGTGTCTTGCTAGCATATCATTCTTATTACAAGTACTGTTTCCATTATATTTCACTAAAAGAATAACAGTAACCTACTTGTTTTCTGTGAAGTTCAGCTGTTGCTTTTCTCCATATTCACCTACACTGTGGGCACCTACTTGAGTTTGACTTTTTCCGCAGACATTTCAAAATTAAGATGAAAAAAAAATACCTTTTGATGAGTTTGGAAATTTCACTTAGTGTTCCATCTCCTCAGGCATGAGGTGATGAGTAGGGGAGGTTGGAATATTCCTATCCCACCATTTGGGGCCACTACAAAATTCTCTTGGTGTCAGTTCCTTTTGATCCCCTGACAGTAGATCTTGCAGATATACACACAAGGTCTTCAGAAGATATGAACAGCTCATGCTGAATTTCATGAACTGATTAATTGTAACCCCATCACACCCCATATGTATGCAAAAATATGATCTTTTTTTTTAACAGATTGGATTCTACTTGTTTTACCCTGGAATTTACCACCACTCAGTTATAGAATTCAGATTACCATACCAGACACATTTAGGTAATATTTGGAACTGTCTTAGTACCCTAAATGAACTGCTCGGTGAGAAACAAGAAGAAATTGCTTCTTTTCCCACTTAGAAGATAAATATATTTGACTGCATAAAATATTGGACTTAGGTGGTTTGTCTAATTACTTGCCTAAAGGCAGGAAACTGGACCCAATTGTTTATTAATATTCTTTATTATATTAATCTACATATCCTTCAACTGAGTCCTTTTCTTAAAATCTTGGCACCCCAAATGAACTGCTCGGTGAGAAACAAGAAGAAATTGCTTCTTTTCCCACTTAGAAGATAAATATATTTGACTGCATAAAATATTGGACTTAGGTGG